>NC_032000.1:27593074-27682427 GCF_001879085.1 Nicotiana attenuata | reverse complement strand
TCAGGAGCCCGCCTGGAGAGCATGGGAATACATTTCAAGTTTAGCAGTCAGGAGCCCGCCTGGAGAGCATGGGAATACATTTCAAGTTCAGCAGTCAGGAGCCCGTCTGGAGAGCATGGGAATACATTTCAAGTTTAGCAGTCAGGAGCTCGCATGGATAGAATGGGAATACATTTCAAGTTTAGCAATCAGGAGGCCGCCTGGAGAGCATGGGAATACATTTCAAGTTTAGCAATCAGGCGCCCGCCTGGATAGCGTGCGAATACATTTCAAGTTTAGCAATCAGGAGCCCACCTGGAGAGCACGGGAATACATCTCAAGTTCAGCAGTCAGGAGCCCGCCTGGAGAGCAAGGGAATACAATTCAAGTTCAGCAGTCAGGTGTCCACCTGGAGAAAAGGGCAACATCTCAAAATACAGTTCAGCAGTCAGGCGTCCACCTGGAGAAAAGGAAAGCATCTCAGAATGTAGTTCGAGTTTTGGCAGTCAGGCGTCCACCTGAAGAAAGGGAAAACATCTCAGATTACAATTCAAGTCGACAATAGAGGAATTTCACTAGCAGAATACAAGTCAGCATGGCAACAATAGCTGCAGGATCAAGTTTGAAGATATAGATAGGTTTTGTAATTCATAGATCATAGTTTAGTATGGCTCATTTTTACTTTTTCATGGTGTAATAAGGGGGTTCAGTAAGCAGTAGCAGCAGCAGCAGCAACAGTGAAATCACAGCTTTATGGTAGTCCCAGCTACCAAAACTTCCCGAACTACACTAACCTGATTCCTTTATAGCCAAGGATATGTAGGCAACCTTGGAAGCAGGGTGCGGTCAAATCTTTCAAAAAATGCTTCCCACGGAGTATCCAAACGGGCAAAAATCGCTCGTATACGCTCACTTTATCTTTGCACGAAAACTCTTCGTGTTTCCGAGCAAAGAGGGGCAGCTGTGAGCACGTGATTTTTGCCCTATATGAATTACTCCCATAAATTCAAAACAAAATAATTTTTTTCATTGTTTGCAATTTCGTGAATTTTCGTAGCATCTTCTGTTAGTTGTTTGCATTTGTCTGCGCATGTTTATTTTATTTAATTTATGAAAAATACAAAAAAACATGTTGCATTTGCATTTTAGGATTTAATTCTACATTTTAGGATTAATCAACAAATTAGTTGTTTTATAAAATGGGAAAAATCACAAAAATAGTTTATTTTGCACTTTTAATTTTAATGTTGCATTTTGGGTAGTTTTTCTTTTAATTTGTTTTTTTCAATTATTTGTGATAATTATTATTTAGAATTAATTAGTATTTTAATAAGCTAATTTGGTTTTATGATTTAATTTAGGATTTTACTTTCAATTTTGAAGAAAAAAGAAGAAAGAAATTAAAAAAAAAAAGAAGTAAAAAGAAAAGGCAAAACAAAAGAGTGATAAGTCAGATTTGGGCCAAAATAATTCGAAGTCCACTAGCCCAAACGATTTCCCCCTCCCCCCCCCCCCGAAACCCATTCAATTGAGGCCCAAACCCGCCTAAAAATTCTCCCACCAAACAAATCAAACGACCTCGTTTTCATTGGGATCAACTATAGCCGTTCGATTCCAGCCATCCGACGGCTCAGAACTGGGTGTTTATTTATTATATAAGTGTCCGAATCTAGCCCACCCCCTCTCTCATCGTCTCTCTCACCCTCATCTCTCCAGAGACCACTCCTGAACCCTAAGAGCCGCCACCCTTCCCCCTCCGCTTCAAGGTGGCGGCACCACTGTCAATCAGCCCCAAATCGATACCCTAGAACCCCCTCACTCCCCTCTTTCCGAATCCATAACTCTTTTCCCTTGAATATTCCCCAAGCTCTTCGAATCATGAATCAAAATTCTAAAACCTAAAATTCCAAAAGCCTTAAAATCGAGATTTCATTGAGGATTTGGGTTCAGTTTGATTTTATTCGTGTGTTCTTGGCAAGAACACACGATTAAGGTCAGACTCGGCCAAAATTTGATGATCTGAAGGTTATTTTTCGATTGTTCACTGTCCATGACCACTTTTAGGTATTTTCCTTCATCTTATGTTGTTAATTTTTATTTCTATAAATCACTTTTCATCTTGTTCTGTCTCTTCCTTTTTTATGACCTTTTGTTTTCCATTTTCTATCTCTTCAAATCATCCGTGTTTGCATGATTAGTTTCAGATTTGTGTAGTTAGTATTTGTTTTCTGATTTTTTTTTTTGTAAATGCGTTTTGATCTTTGTTCATATTTGGGCCCAAATTCCACGGGTCTCTAAGACCCTGTAAATTAGCACTTGAGAGTCTTTGAACTTTTAATGTCAAGATTGGGTTCTGAAAATCAGAACGCCCAAGAGGGAATTGATTTGGGTCTATTCAGACCCATTAATTTGGGTCAATTGGAACCGGGTTCTGTCTGGCATATAGGGGTAAATAACGGAAGCTAAAAGGGTAATTTAGGGAAATTTGGGTAGGGAATCTTTTGTAAACTGCATAGGAAGCTTCTAGGAAGTGGGATTGGGGGACTAATATGAAAAATTGATAATTAGAATAGGGATACCTAATCTAAAATGAAAATTAGAAAAGGTGCAAAGTGCAAAAGGTTGACCCCTTAGGCTGCCGTAAAAGCTTGCCTATAAAGGCACCTTATTCAAGTCAGAGAGCTTGAGAGATAAAAAATCTGAAAAATCAGAACGGCTAGATCAGAGAGAATTAGAGATAAAATTTTGAGAAAATATAAAACGGCTACAGTTTTCTTTTACTGTTGGATTGAACATTTTTTTTCTGATTTCTAAAGTTCCTAATATGCAAAAAAAACTTCTGGTTCATTAGAGATTAAAAATGGATTGAAATTATAGTGGGTTGAAATCTGCTGAGTTTACTGTTGGATTGAGTTGGGATTTGGAGTATTTCAAGTTGATTTTTCTGGGTTCTGCTGAAGCTAACCTCTACTACTGCTCTGCTGACCCTCATTGTTCTTTCATTTTCAATTTCCAGGTATCTCCTTAGTCCAGAAATACTGATTGAGTGCTGGTTATATGAATCAAATGGTAATCCGATGGAATATAGGCTGTTTTGCCATAGTTTCTCTTTGTTTTTTTTTTCCTTACTATTTAAATGCCATGTATTAAATTTGTAGTGGTGGATGTTAAACGAGCTGGTACTGGTATTATAAATTGGGTTTGTCTTTTAGTTGATTGTTTGGTTTCAACATTAAGCAACATGTTTAGAAGGTGTGTGAGCAGGATTGTGGAATGTTTGTATGACAAATAAACTGTGGGTTTTAACTATTCAATTTACTTTGATTTGTGTTCTGGGTCACCGACTTTGGCTTAAGTTTTTGTCAAAAATCAGTAAGGTTTTAGTTCTATTATCTATTTGAATCCATCGGAATGTGGGTGTTTGGCTTGTGCGTGTATAAATATTGTTTTATAAGCATGTTTGCCCATGAGCCTAAGGTTTTAGATCATGTTGGTTTATTGGGCCCCTTTGCAAGTCTCCATTTATCATGTGCATGAATTAAGCCAAAGTTTGAATGAATTTGAAATGTGCATAACTTTTCTTGTGAAGTCATTTTAAAGACTGATGTCCATAGTTCCAGCATGTTTGCTCATGAGCCATAATGAATTAGTGATGGTTTGATCTGAGAACATTTGGTCAAATTATTCCCAGTCAAGACAATTGTAAATATGGAAGTTAATTAGGCAATTTGTGTCCTTTAGATTCAGAAATAATTGCAAGCTTAATCCCACTTAGCTTTTAATCTAAATTAATTGTTAGTTTGTAAACATCTGGGCTTAAAGCCAGCCCAAGCAGTGAAATCAGTCTCAAGAATGAAGGCACAACCTTGAGCTGTTTTGGTTTTGTCAATCTTCATCATGACGGGCCGACTTTGAGCCCCAGAGCTTGCAAATGCTTTTGGTTTAATGTTGATTTGGCACATTAAAATATGACTGCTTTCAGCTTTTGTGGAGGTTCGATATGTGTATCACAGAAGATTCTATTTGCACGCATCTCATACGGACTTGTCTCGTTGGCTGGGTTTGAGTTTTTCTGTAAAAATAAAGTAATACCTTCTTTTGGTTTTCAACAAGTCCATTAGACGATATTTGAGTAATCGAAATCCTGCAGTCTTCTTTAAGCAATTAATGTTTTTTTTTGGATTGGTTGTGAGCCATATTAGATAATACAAATAGCCTATGGCCCTCCGAACCTTAGTTTGAATACCCTTTTAAAATGGAATTGAGGTGCGCCGCGGCCAAATAAAATTCCGAATGCGTGGCCCTCACTTAATTATTTCTTTTAAAATTCTTAGAATTCGGGGCGTGCCATTTAGCAAATTTCCATGGCCCTCGCAAAGTTAAAAGTGCGTAGTTGCTTTTGGCGCGTTATTTTAATAATATTACCTTCCTAAACTCGGGTGTGCATTTCATGTGACCTTATAACGTTGAATAAAATGTGTTTCGGATTGCGGGTGCATTTCATGTGACGCGATCCAAAGACAGATTTTAGACGACGTTAAATCTTATTTAAAATAAATAAACGCGGTTTTGAAATTAAAAATGCACATAGGTTCAAAATGTTTTAAAATAAGATAATAAGCCAATAATAACAGTTGAGCGACCGTGCTAGAACCACGAAACTCGGAAATGCCTAACACCTTCTCCCGGGTTAACAGAATTCCTTACCCGGATTTCTGGTTCGCAGACTGTAATACAGAGTCAATCTTTTCCTCGAATCGGGATTTGAACCGGTGACTTGGGACACCATAAAGTATCCAAAGTGGCGACTCTGAATTTTTTAATAAAATAATCCCGTTTCGATTGTCACTTTAAGTTGGAAAAAAATCCCTTATATACCCCTTTACGGGGGTGTAGTAAAAAGGAGGTGTGACAGGAATGCGTGAAAAGCAAAAAACACGAGGCTTCCTTTTATACATGTATGCGGGGGAATACAAGCTTCATTTAAGAAGTTCTTTGGAAGCACTATATACAAAATCAGAAAAGGAAAGGCCTAATCTACGTCTCCCTCGGGGACTATGGCCCGTCGATCTTTTTCTCGCTATCCTCGGCATCGGACAGAAGGGACCTAGCATTATGTTCATCTGCCTTTGCCTGCTCCACCTCTTCCGAGAGGTCAAAACCCCTAGCATGGATCTCCTCGAGGGTTTCACTTCGAGATTCACACCGTGCATACTCCAAGCTCCTGCTATCGCGGTCGAGAGCCCTTCTCAGCTCAGCTCGAGCATCAGTAGCGTCCTCCAAATAGACCGCCACTTTCTTGTCAGCCTTAGTTCGGCTCATTACGGCTTCGGCCTGGGCATCCACAACTTTGGATTTTATCTTCAAAAGCTCGGACTCAAGCTTTGTAACCATATCCGTTCGGACCAAACTGTTCTCACGAGCTAAGCGAAGTTAAACCTCGAGGGCGGAAGCTTTAGCTAAAGCACGTTTCTTCGCTATAGTATGAGCGTCCGCCCGAGCCTTTAACTCATCGCGCTCACGTTTGGCTTGGCCAACTTCACTCCTAAGGCGTTCCAGGTCTCCCGTCTTCTTCTGCAGCTAAAATAAATGAAACATCAGCCTCAGGAATAGAAAAGGGAACATGCGCCCCACCTAGAGCAAGAAGTAACTGTTCCTCGAGGTAGGTTTCGTAGTTCAGGCTTCGACTCGCCTTGCACCGCAAGCGCGCCAACTCCTCTTCTCTCTCATCACAAAGAAGCTTGAGGGATTTCTCGCCATCCACGGCTTTTCGCAGCTTGGCCTCGCGATGAAGCAGCTCGGACTTGAGCTTGTCAAAAGCCTATGAAAGAGAAACTCGACAAGAGAGTAAAAAAATAAAACAATAAAATCAGCACGGACGGCCAAAAACTTACCTCGGAATATAGCCGCTGAGCTTCCTCGAAAGTTGAGCGTACATCTACTCGTCCGGCTCCGTCTACCCCGGAAGAGCCGCACCCGGTGGGGGCGCGATCGCTCGGCGTATGCAGCCCCTGGTTTCGAACATCCCTCGAAGTACCTTCGATGGGGGAAGACACATCCTCGCCGATCCTCCCGCCGGGACTCGTCTAGTGTCACGACCCGGATTTCCCACCCTCGGGAGTCGTGATGGCGCCTACTCGTAGAAGCTTGGAAAGCCAAATTTAGCTACTTTTCGTTTACCACGTAATCCCTTTTTAACAATTTATAGCAACGATATAAAACAACAAAATTAAATAGTAGCGGAAGTCTTAATTGTAGACTCTGAATCCAATTGCGGAATAGTCAATATAAGCCTCTACCCAAGACTGGTGTCACAATACTCACGAACTGCTAAGAATTCTAAATAAAAAGGTCTGAAAGAAAAATGTAAGTTGTTTGTCTCGAAGACAATGATGCAACAGGCTAAAAAGAGAGAATAAGGGAGACGCCCGGCCTGCGAACGTCTGCAAAGCTACTTCGGGTCTCGCTTGACGGAAGGCCTGCTCCCGTACTAATGCTGCTGCTGCTCAATTGCTGCTCCAACACCGGCATCTGTGCAAAAGAGCATAGAGTGTAGCATCAGCACAACCGACCCCATGTGCTGGTAAGTGCCTGGCCTAAACCCGGCGAGGTAGTGACGAGGCTAGGACCAGACTCCAGATAAATCTGTGCAGATATATATATGCAAGTTCAACAGGAAAATAGCAAGAAAATAACCATTTAAACTGGGAAAGGGAGCATGCTTTAGGGGTGACAGATAGAAACAAATTATCAGGAATAATGGCACGTACATCTACTGTTTAACTTCTAACAATAATGAAAAGATAAGGCAACCTTCATATTCAACTCATCTTGTTGCAGGCGTGCAACCCGATCCCATTTCTCAATATCTCGTTGTAGGCATACCACCCGCTCTCATTTCAATATCATTTGTGGTAGGCGTACCACTCGCACCCATTTTAATATATCATTTGTGGTAGGCGTACCACTCGCTCCCATTTCAATATCATTTGTGGTAGGCGTACCACTCGCTCCCATTTTAATATCATTTGTGGTAGGCGTACCACTCGCTCCCATTTCAATATCATTTGTGGTAGGCGTACCACTCGCTCCCATTTCAATATCATTTGTGGTAGGCGTACCACCCGTTCCCATTTTAATATCACTTGTGGTAGGCGTACCACCCGCTTCCTTTACTTTCAACACAATACACAATACAATCCCGGCAAGGGAACAATCAAATTAATACTCTTCCCGGCAAGGGAACAATCACAACAAGTCAAACATCCCGACAAGGGAGAGTCAGCTATAACCAATCCTATTCAACTTTTTCCTGGCACAACTAGTACCAATATTTAATCACAACGTTCATAGGATCAAACAAGGGTACACAATTATCAAATTAAGACTCACGGTCATGCTTGACACCGACGCATGGATACTCGTCACCATGCCCATACGTCGTACTCAACACGAACAAGTAGCAGATTATGACTCAACTCCTAATCCCTCAAGCTAGGGTTAAACCAAACACTTACCTCAAAGCCTTTAACTCGACTCAAGACTCAACTATGGCTTTACCCCACGATTCCACCTCCAATCCGCTTGAATCTAGTCACAAATTGCTCAATTACTTTGATAAACACTAAATGAATCAATTTGAATGCATAAAAATGAATTTCCCAAGTTTTTCCCAAAATTTCCAAAATCGCCCCCGAGCCCACGTGGTCAAAACCCGAGGTTCGAACCAAAACCCGGTTACCCATTCCCCCACGAACTCACATATGTAATTTGTTTTGAAATCGAACCTCAAATTGAGGTGCAAATCCCCAATTTATAGGAAACCTAGGTTCTACCCAAAACCCCCAATTTCACCCATGAAAATCAATGATTTTAAGTGGAAAGCATGTTAAATGATGTTAATGATTGAAAGAATTGAGTAAAAATCGACTTACAAATGATTTGGGATGAAGATTGTTCTTGAAAAATCGCCCAAGGAGTTGTATTTTGAAAGTGGGGTGAAAAATGGTCTAAAATTCGACTAAGTATAAAATTTGCTGGGCTGTGGATACGGGAAATGCGATGTTGGGTTCGCAATTGCGAACCCTGCAGGCTTAGGAAATGCGACATTATTGTTCGCATTTGCGAACACAGGCCAACCAGGGGACCTTCGCATTTGCGAATTGGGTCTCGCATTTGCGAACTAGTGACCATCGCATTTGCGATGTTTGGCTTCGCATTTGCGAACCTTGGCCGACCTAGGCTAGTTTCGCATTTGCGAACCAGCCTTTGCATTTGCGATAGCTGGACCTTCGCATTTGCAAACTCTGGCTTCGCAAATGCGAATCCTGCAGATCAGATTACACCAGATTTTTCCAAAAATGAGAAATGCAATCCGATACCTATCCAAAACTCACCCAAGCCCTCGGGGCTCCAAACCAAATATGCACACAACCTCAATAACATCCTACGGACTTACTCGCGCGATCAAATCGCCAAAATATCATCAAAAACAACAAATCATACCTCAAAATCCCTAGTTTTTCTTTTAACTTCGTAAACTTTCAAATTTAGAGTTTTAAGTCCGAAACACGTCAAATGACGTCCAATTTCAACCAAACTTCACAGAAAGCGCTTAAACCATATATAAGACTTGTACCGGGCGCCGGAACCAAAATACGGGCCCGATACCACAGTCTTTTAACCAAATTTCATTTCCAATTTCCTTAGTAATTTCTAAAAAACAATTTTACTCAAAAATTCATTACTCGGGCATGGAACCTCGGAATTCCATTCCGGGCATACGCCCGAGTCCCATATTTTTCTACGGACCCTCCGGGACCGTCAAATCACGAGTCCGGGTCCGTGTACCCAAAATGTTGACCGAAGTCAAATATATTCATATTAATATCAAAATTTAGCATTTTTCACACAGAATTCATATTTAAGCTTTCCGGTTACGCGCCCGGACTGCGCACGCAAATCGAGGCAACCCTAAATGAGGTTTTCGAGGCCTCGGAAGCACAAAAAGAGTAAGGAACAAGTGATGACCCCTTTGGGTCATCACATTCTCCACCTCTAAAACAACGTTCGTCCTCGAACGGACAAAAGAAAGAAGTACCTGAGTCGGGGAAAAGATGGGGATAACGGCTCCGCATATCCGACTCGGACTCGCAGGTCGATGCCTCAGGAGGCTGACCTCTCCACCGAACACGAACAGAAGGAATACTCTTGGATCTCAACTGACGAACCTACCGGTCCAGAATAGCTACCGGCTCCTCCTCATAAGACAAGTCCTGGTCCAACTGGACAGTGCTGAAATCTAACACGTGGGCTAGATCGCCGTGATATCTCCGAAGCATGGATACATAGAAAACTGGATGCACGACTGATAAGCTAGGTGGCGATGCGAGTCTATAAGCCACCTCTCCCACTCGATCAAGAATCTCAAACAGACCAATGAACCTACGGCTAAGCTTGACCTTCTTCCCAAATCTCATCACGCCCTTCATAGGCAACACTCGGAGCAATACCCGCTCACCAACCATAAATGCCACATCTCGAACCTTGCGGTCTGTATAACTCTTTTGCCTAGACTGAGCTGAACGAAGCCTATCCTAAATGATCTTGACCTTGTCCAAGGCCTCCTGAACCAAATCTGTACCCAACAACCGAGCCTTTCCCGGCCCAAACCATCCAACCGGGGACCGACACCGCCTACCATATAAAGCCTCATAAGGAGCCATCTGAATGCTCGACTGGTAGCTGTTGTTTTTGGCAAATTCCGCTAAAGGCGTGAACTAATCCCATGAACCTCCAAAGTCAATAACACAAGCCCGGAGCATATCCTCCAAAATCTGAATAATCCGCTCGGACTGACCGTCCGTCTGGGGATGGAATGCTGTGCTCAACTCGACCCGTGTGCCCAACTCTCGCTGAATCTCCAGAAGCGCGAGGTAAACTGCGTGCCCCGATCCGAAATGATAGATGCCGGCACACCATGAAGGCGAACAATCTCCCGGATATAAATCTCAGCTAATCTCTCGGATGAATAGGAGACTGCCACCGGAATGAAATGCGCTGACTTGGTCAGCCTATCAACAATAACCTATATCGCATCGAACTTCTTCCGAGTCAACGGAAGCCCAGTAACAAAATCCATGGTAATCTGCTCCCATTTCCACTCGGGAAGCTCAATCCCCTAAAGTAACTCAGCAGGCCTCTGATGCTCGTACATAAACTGCTGACAATTCAAACAACGAGCCACATATGCTACGATATCCTTATTCATTCTACGCCACCAATAGTGCTGCCACAGATCCTGGTACATCTTCGCGGCGCCTGGATGAATAGAGTACCTGGAGCTGTGGGCCTCCTCTAAAATCAACTCTCGAAGTTCATCCACATTGGGCACACAAACTCGCCCCTGCGATCTCAAAACTCCATCCGCATCTAAGGTAACATGCATGGCGCCTCCGCGCTGCACCGTGTCTCTAAGGACACACAAATGGGGATCATCAAATTGCCGATCACGGATACGCTCCAATAATGAAGAACGAGCGACCGTGCAAACTAATATTCGGCTAGGGTCAGAAATATCCAGCCTCACAAATCGATTTGTCAAAGCCTGAACATCCAAAGCAAGCGGCCTCTGACTGATCGGATTATAAGCAAGACTGCCCATACTGGCTGACTTCCTACTCAAAGCATCGGCCACCACACTGGCCTTCCCCGGATGATATAAAATGGTGACATAATAATCTTTCAACAACTCCAACCACCTCCTCTGCCTCAAATTGAACTCCCTTTGCTTGAACAAGTACTGAAGACTCTTGTGGTGAGTGAACACCTCACACGCCACGCCATACAGATAATGCCTCCAAATCTTCAAGGCGTGAACAAACTCCAAATCGTGGACCAGATAATTCTTCTCATGGATCTTCAACTGCCTCGAATCATAGGCAATGACCTTGCCCTCGTGCATCAACACTGCTCCAAGCCCAATACGGGAAGCATCACAATATACTGTATAAGGCCCTGATCCTGTGGGCAAAACCAACACCGGTGCCGTAGTCAGAGCTGTCTTGAGTTCCTGAAAGCTCGCCTCACACTCATCCGACCATCTGAACTGGGCACCCTTCTGGGTCAATCTGGTCATCGGGGCTGCAACAGATAAAAAACCCTCCACGAACCGTTTGTAGTAGCCTGCCTACCCCAAGAAACTCCGAATCTCTGTAGCTGATGCTGGTCTAGGCCGGTTCTTGACTGCCTCTATCTTCTTTGGGTCCACCTGAATACCCTTTGCTGATACAACATGACCCAGAAATGCAACTTATCCCAACCAGAATTCACACATCGAGAACTTAGCATATAACTGACTATCCCTCAGAGTCTGAGGAACCACTCTAAGGTGCTGCTCGTGCTCCTCCTCGCTGCGGGAGTATATCAATATATCATCAACGGACACTGTCACGAATGAATCCAAATAAGGCTTGAACACTCGGTTCATCAAGTCCATGAAAGCTGCTGGGGCATTCGTCAACCCAAATGACATAACCAAGAACTCATAATGCCCATACCAAGTGCGGAAAACTGTCTTAGGGACATCGGATGCCCTAATCCTCAACTGATGGTAGCCAGATCGCAAGTCAATCTTGGAGAATACCCTGGCACCCTGAAGCTGGTCGAACAAATCATCAATCCTCGGTAGTGGATATTTATTCTTGACAGTTACTTTGTTCAATTGCCGGTAATCAACACACATTCTCATTGACCCATCCTTCTTCTTGACAAACAACACCGGCGCACCCCAAGGAGACACACTGGGTCTAATGAAACCCTTCTCAAGCAAATCCTGCAACTGCTCCTTTAACTCCTTCAGCTCCGGCGGGGCCATATGATATGGCGGGATAGAAATAGGCTGGGTGCCCGGAGCCAAATCAATACAGAAATCAATGTCCCTGTCGGGTGGCATGCCCGACAGGTCTGAAGGGAAAACATCTGAAAACTCCCGGACAATAGGCACAGAATCTATAGGAGGAACCTCAGCACTGGAATCGTGGACATAGGCCAAATAGGCCAAACACCCCTTCTCGACCATACGCCGAGCCTTCACGTACGAAATGACGCTGCAGGTAGAATAACCTAGAGTCCCTCTCCACTCTAAACGAGGCATACCTGGCAACGCTAAGGTCACAGTCTTGGCATGGCAGTCCAAGATAGCGTGATAGGGTGATAGCCAATCCATACCCAATATTATATCGAAGTCAACCATATCTAAGAGCAACAAGTCTACACGGGTCTCAAGACCCCCAATCACTACAACACACGAACGATGGACTCGATTGACCACGATAGAGTCACCCACCGATGTAGACACATATACAGGAATACCCAAAGCATCACTAGGCATGACCAAGCATAGTGCGAAATAAGATGAAACATATAAATACGTAGACCCAGGGTCAAATAGCACTGAAGCATTTCTATCACAAACTAGAATAATACCTGTAATGTCTGCATCTGAAGACTCAGCCTTTGGCCTGGCTGCTGGCTGGCCTCCACCTCCGGCGGCCTGAGCTCCACCTCTATGACTTCTACCTCCACCTCTAACACCCCTGCCACCGCCTCTAGTTGGCTGAGCAGGCTGTGGAACCTCTGGTGCCTGAATCCTAGTACGAGAACTCTGATGCTGAAAGCTGCTCGAAGCTCGAGGGCAAAATCTGACAATGTGCCTCGGGTCACCACAAGCGTGGCAAGACCTCGACTGCTGCGGCTGAGCACCCCTCAACCTTGGGCAAGCCCTCCTAAGGCGACCGTGCTCACCACACTCATAGCATCCACGCAAATGCTGTAGCTGAGGAAACTGAGACTGACCCTGTCGACCTGAATGGCCACCTGAAGTACCATGAGTGACCCGGAGAGCTGACTGAAAGGGCCTAGGAGGATGGCCTCTACCATAAGAACCCCTACCTCCTGATGAGGTACCACTGAATCTGCCTGCATGACGGGGCCTCTTATCCGACCCATGACCACCTCCCTGTGGCAGAACCATCTCAACTCTACGGCCCACATTGGCCGCCTCCCAAAAGTGATCTCACTCCCGGTCTGAGCCACATTACCCGGCTGACCTGCCACGACTGGGTGAACCACTGGAACCTGAACCCGGGAAGCTACCTGCTCCGGAGTACGTGTAGCAGGAGTCTGAACCCCTCCTTCAGCCTGAGGAGTGGCTGGTGCTACTGGAAGCAAACCCGCTCGAATGACACTCTCCACGAAGCCTACCAATCGGACTAGAGCGTCCTGAAGAACTAGGGTGGCAATGAACCCCTCTGGGACCTGAGCTGGGCCCACCGGGACTGCTGGGGCTGGAACCTCCCCCTCCAAATCAACCTGAGGCTCCGCCACTAGGGACTCGGACTACTGAGCGGTAGATGAAGAAGCACGGATTCTCGCCAACTGCGAAAGAACAGAGTAGAAATTCAATCGGTGTCCGAGAAACAGCACCGCATGACAAGAAAGAACAAATGTGAAGTTTTCCTAACTCTGTAGCCTCTGGGGGATAAATACAGACGTCTCCGTACCGATCCCTCAGACTCTACTAAGTTTGTCCGTGAGTTGTGAGACCTGTGTAACCTAGGGCTCTGATACCAACTTGTCACGACCCGAATTTTCCACCCTCGGGAGTCGTGATGGCGCCTACTCGTAGAAGCTAGGCAAGCCAAATTTAGCTACTTTTCGTTTACCACGTAATCCCTTTTTAACAATTTATAGCAATGATATAAAAATAACGAAATTAAATAGTAGCGAAAGTCTTAATTATAGAAACTGAATCAAAATGTGGAATAGTCAATATAAGCCTCTACCCAAGACTGGTGTCACAATACTCACGAACTGAAAAGAATTCTAAATACAAAGGTCTGAAAGAAAAATGTAAGCGGTTTGTCTCGAAGACAATGAAGCAACAGGCTAAAAGAGAGAATAAGGGAGACGCCGGGCCTGCGAACGTCTGCAAGGCTACCTCGGGTCTCGCTTGACGGAAGGCATGCTCCCGTACTAATGCTGCTGCTGCTCAAATGCTGCTCCAACACCAGGATCTGTGCAAAAGAGCATAGAGTATAGCATCAGCACAACCGACCCCATGTGCTGGTAAGTGCCTGGCCTAACCCCGGCGAGGTAGTGACGAGGCTAGGACCAGACTCCAGATAAACCTGTGCAGATATATATATATGCAAGTACAATGGGAAAATAGCAAGAAAATAACCATTTAAACTGGGGAAGGGAGCATGCTTTAGGGGTGACAGATAGAAACAAAATATCAGGACTAATGGCACGTATATCTACTGTTTAACTTCTAACAATAATGAATAGATAAGGCAACCTTCATATTCAACTCATCTTGCTGCAGGCGTGCAACCGATCCCATTTCTCAATATCTCGTGGTAGGCGTACCACTCGCTCCCATTTCAATATCATTTGTGGTAGGCGTACCACTCGCTCCCATTTCAATATATCATTTGTGGTAGGCGTACCACTCGCTCCCATTTCAATATCATTTGTGGTAGGCTTACCACTCGCTCCTATTTCAATATCGTCTGTGGTAGGCGTACCACTCGCTCCCATTTCAATATCATTTGTGGTAGGCGTACCACTCGCTCCCATTTCAATATCATTTGTGGTACGCGTACCACTCACTCCCATTTCAATATCATTTGTGGTAGGCGTACCACCCGTTCCCATTCTAATATCACTTGTGGTAGGCATACCACCCACTCCCTTTACTTTCAACACAATACACAATACAATCCCGGCAAGGGAACAATCAAATTAATACTCTTCCCGGCAAGGGAACAATCACAACAAGTCAAACATCCCGACAAGGGAGAGTCAGCTATAACCAATCCTATTCAACTTTTTCCTGGCACAACTAATACCAATATTTAATCACAACGTTCATAGGATCAAACAAGGGTACACAATTATCAAATTAAAGACTCACGGTCATGCTTGACACCGACGCATGGATACTCGTCACCATGCCCATACGTCGTACTCAACACGAACAAGTAGCAAATTATGACTCAACTCCTAATCCCTCAAGCTAGGGTTAAACCAAACAACTACCTCAAAGCCTTGAACTCGACTCAAGCCTCAACTATGGCTTTACCCCGCGATTCCACCTCCAATCCGCTCGAATCTAGTCACTAATTGCTCAATTACTTTAATAAACACTAAATGAATCAATTTGAATGCATAAAAATGGATTTCCCAAGTTTTTCCCAAAAATTCCAAAATCGCCCCCGGGCCCACGTGGTCAAAACCCGAGGTTCGAACCAAAACCCGGTTACCCATTCCCCCCTCAAATATGTAATTTGTTTTGAAATCGGACCTCAAATTGAGGTCCAAATCCCCAATTTATAGAAAACCTAGGTTCTACCCAAAACCCCCAATTTCACCCATGAAAATCATTGATTTTAAGTGGAAACATGTTAAATGATGTTAATGATTGAAAGAATTGAGTAAAAATCGACTTACAAATGATTTGCGATGAAGCTTGTTCTTGAAAAATAGCCCAAGGAGTTGTATTTTGAAAGTGGGGTGAAAAATGGTCTAAAATTCGACTAAGTATAAAATTTGCTGGGCTGCGGATATGGGAAATGCGAAGTTGGGTTCGCAATTGCGAACCCTGCAGGCTTGGGAAATGCGACATTACTGTTCGCATTTGCGAACACAGGCCAACCAGGGGACCATCGCATTTGCGAATTGGGTCTCGCATTTGCGAACCACTGACCATCACGTTTGCGATGTTTGGCTTCGCATTTGCGAACCTTGGCCGGCCTAGGCTGGTTTCGCATTTGTGAACCAGCCCTCGCATTTGCGATAGCTGGACCTTCGCATTTGCGAACTCTGGCTTCGCAAATGCGAATCCTGCAGATCAGATGATACCAGATTTTTCCAAAAATGAGAAATGCAATCTGACACCTATCCAAAACTCACCCGAGCCCTCGGGGCTCCAAACCAAATATGCACACAACCTCAATAACATCCTACAGACTTACCCGCGCGATCAAATCGCCAAAATAACATCAAAAACAACGAATCATACCTCAAAATCCCTAGTTTTTCTTCAAACTTCCTAAACTTTCAAATATAGAGTTTTAAGTCTGAAACATGTCAAACGACGTCCAATTTCAACCAAACTTCACAGAAAGCGCTTAAACCACATATAAGACTTGTACCGGGCGCCGGAACCAAAATACGGGCCCGATACCACAGTCTTTTAATCAAATTTCATTTCCAATTTCCTTAATAATTTCAGAAAAACAATTTTACTCAAAAATTCATTTTTCGGGCTTGGAACCTCGGAATTTGATTCCGGGCATACGCCCGAGTCCCATATTTTTCTACGGACCCTCAGGGACCGTCAAATCACGGGTCCGGGTCCGTGTACCCAAAATGATGACCGAAGTCAAATATATTCACATTAATATCAAAATTTAGTATTTTTCACACAGAATTCATATTTAAGCTTTCCAGCTACGCGCCCAGACTGCGCACGCAAATCGAGGCAACCCTAAATGAATTTCTCGAGGCCTCGGAAGCACAGAAAGAGTAAGGAACAAGTGATGACCCCTTTGGGTCGTCACATCTTGCTGTAAGCACCTTCACCCCGTGAAAGCCCTTTTTGCTTATTATTATCGCTCCATAGCCCAGAAGTTGGCGATCCTTCTCCCCCTCCGAGAGGGCATGTTCTCGCCTCAAAGGATTCCCCGATGCCTACGATGATGGGGTTAGTACGCGTAAAAAGAAAATTCCCTTCAAAAAAAGGGAGCAAATCACACAGCACGTACTGTGGTCTTTGGCCTCCAATCTGCCCTTAGACAAAACTCGCCACTTGCGCTCATTATAAGTCGAGCGAGACGCCAGCTACCGAGCCCAGTCTGTCAGGTCAGGGACCTCGCACGGCGTCCATGAAATTGCTGCAGAAAGGGAAAAGAAGGTGCATTTATGGAACCTGCCTGCGCCATAAGCAAAACTACAAAGGGACAAGTATATCACTTACGCGTAAAATTCCATTCCTCGGGAAATGGCAGAAACTCCATAGGGATAATATCAACAGTTTGTACTCGGACGAATCGACTCATCCATCCCCGATCCCCGTCATCTCCATCATCAATAACGAAAGGCGTGGCCGATCGGCATTGTAAGGTCAGCAGACCCTGATGGTGAAAAGGCCGATACAGCCTGATGAGATGACTATGAATGAATTCGAGCCCTGCCTCCTCTGCGAAGAACCTAATCATCAACACTATCCTCAAAAATGATGGATGAACCTGCACCAAGGTAACCTGGTATTTTTAACAGAAGTCAAGCACAACCCTATCAGGGGGGCCTAGCGTGAAGGGGTACGTGTATACGTTCAAAAACCCCTCAGCATAATCCATGATGCTCTCTCCCGGGGAAAGTACCCGCAGTACTACCTTTTCCCCCAATCCATAGTCTTTCCTCACTGACTGAAGGTGCCCCTCTCCTACTAAAGAAATAATCTTCGAGACATACTCCTGATGACCCCAAGCATTTTGGTTCAAAAAGCCTTCAAAGGTGGAACTCCCCTCTCCTCGCCGAGTGTACCTTGGTGTGGAATCCATAACTGTGGTAAAACTAGAAAATCCGAGCAAAGCCTTCAATATTGAAATGGTGAAGGTCCTAACACAGGAAAGGAAAGCTCTATAGAAAAGGATGACTACTCGGAATAGCTGAATCCTCAAAAGAAGGAATACAACCCTATATGTGGAGAAATCGACGACTATCCGCCTGCCTCAAAGGCCAATTGAAGATGCTAACTAAGCCATCTCTCGCTTTAGGAAGATATACCAACGGAACTGCCTTGGTCGCTTCATAGCCACGTCTTGCAATTAACGCTGTCGTACGATATTTAGGGGATCAAAAACCCCACAACATTACGAGTCCCGAGATAGTACCTGATCTCGAGGACTTCTATCAAAAAGAAGATAGGCTCCCGAAAGCCATTGACATCGTTACAAGCCTCGAGACGGTACCAGATCTCGAGGACTTCTATCAAAAAGAAGATAGGCTCCAGAAATCCATTGACATCATTACAAGCCTCGAGATGGTACCCGATCTCGAGGACTTCTATCAAAAAGAAGATAGGCGCCTAGAAGCCATTGACATCATTACAAGCCTCGAGATGGTACCCGATCTTGTTGACTTCTATCAAAAAGAAGATAGGCTCCCGGAAGCCATTGACATCGTTACAAGCCTCGAGATGGTACCCGATCTCGTGGACTTCTATCCAAAAGAAGATAGGCTCCAAAAAGCCATTGACATCATTACAAGCCTCGAGATGGTACCCTACCTCGAGAATTTCTGCTATCGCAAGTGCGGATCGCCTGAATTCCCCTTCGGATCAACTTAAGAATTTTCTCGGTTACTTTAACCCAGGGGCTATTCAAGCCCAGTCATACCATCATCCGGGGTCTATTTGCAACGCTTTGGGGCTATATTCCCTCTAAGTTCAAAACAAGTTTCCAAGTCGCTCGAGATCGAGTGAATTCTCACTCAGGAATCATTTTCGAAAGCCTACAGGCTATCTTTATTCTCAGACATCCGAGCAAATTCGCCCTCTAGGGCTACCACGGGGTCTGAAAAGCTAAGTTTCATTCTGAAGGTTCGAAACCCTACTCTCATTGAACTCGAAGTCTGGGGTCCCGACGACCCGAGTTTAACAATCCAACCAGGGATTGGTCAATCAGTCAAGAGCCAGAGAAATGCTTACGCCCGGGCTCGGTATTCGTACCAGTCGGTAGAATCACGCATTAGGATTTTTCACAAGTGCAAATAAAGGGAAATAAAGCTTAAATCAGAGATAAATTGAAGAAACGTCTTTTTCATTAATAAACGATGATTACAAAAGCCCACGAGGGGTCCTTACACATGATTACAAAGCCCACGAAGGGTCCTTACAAAGAAACAAAGAAGCAAAAGAAAATACATACAATGAAAGCCAAGAGTCTAATCTATCCTCGGAGGTGCATCCTCTGCAGCAGTGTCTTCGAGCATCATCTCCTCGGGGGCTTCCTCACGGTCTTCCAAAACGGAATCTCCAAGGGAGAATATAAAGAAGAGGAAAACGATGCAGAAGAAGCAGAAAAAGATGAAGAAAAAGCAATAGCCCACCAAAGAGCAAAAGCTTTTACCAGGCCGAGAAAATTACAGCCTGGTGGAAGACTTGGCGGGCATAGGCCTTGCCTGCACGGCTACTTTGAGTCCACTTCTTGGAACATTGTGCCGTGCAGGTTAGTGGCCGGTAGTTCCGCTTCACCCCATGCAAAGCAAAAGGGATGAAGTGCCACACCAGGCCGGAGTAGGGAGGTGAGCAGCGGAGTAAAGTAAGAACACCCTCCTGAGCAGCGGTGTAGAGTCTGAATATCTTCCTGAGTGGGAAGAAATTGGTACCCCTATTTCATCATCTCGAGCCAACGACGACAGCAGTAGCACCACCACCACCACCAACAACAACAACAACAAGTTAGTGCGATCCCGTTTGAAGGGAGATAGCTCCGAGAAAGAGGCATGGCATGACTGATGAAGACATTGCCGTATGGCCACGATTTTCAAACATAAGACAAAGATGGATGAGGATGAAAGGAAGTAAAAAGGTAGAAGAGCAATGGAGTGAAGTTTTGGGTTCAAGAAAGCCCCCATTTATAGGAATATGGAAGCATAACCGACGGCAATCAATGCCTTTTTGAGAAACGTATCGACATGCAGAATCAATATTTTTTGGGAGACGGATCGGCGACAGCATTATTACTTTGAAAAAATAAACTGACAGTGCAATAAGTGTCCCGGGAAAGATACGCCGATGGGACGTCTCAGTTATCGCAAAAGTTGTTGTCATATATGTGACGTCGTCACAAGAGGCTCGACGAGATCGATTTCAGCGCCGTTTCTTATCATTTTTATCTAAGAAACGTGGGGACTATCTGTATGCGGTAAAATCGGAGGGTCCAATTTTCGGCCATTACGACGCTTTGTAAGCACGTCAGTCGAAGGCTCGAGGCTACGGTTGAGATGTACGCTCGAGGGGCTCGAGACAATACAGGTCGACAGCTATGAAGAAAAAGTGGGAAGTTCCCAAGGTGCATGACTAGGGCTGACAACGCCTAGTAGGCTGGTTCAGACCCGTATCCTAGCATTAATTAGTTGTATCAATCTCATATCTTTGTAATAAATGCATTTGTCCTATATGGGGATTTCCACTGATATATAAGTGGGATCCTTGTCACTTTGAAAGGGATCTGATACTCAATATTCAATAGAAGAACATTCTCTCTGCTCTCTAACTTAACATATTGTCTTGTTCTTATTGCTTCATTTATTGCTCATTATTAGCCATAAAGAGCCGCCATTGATTTTATCATAGCTGTTATTCGTCCATCGACTACCCCCGGCAGAACATCAGACTCGACCTCGAGACCCCGAATAGGCAAGCTCGAGGCCCCGATTATCTGCCAATTGGTTTGGTTACCACCTTATTCTCAAGCTCTTATCTCATTTTCTTATCTCTTACTTAGCATCTATTGCCTAAACAACTAGCATAAAAATGGATCACGTATTTTTAGAACCGCAAAATCAAATCTAATTCTAATTACCATTTTCAAGGTAAACAAGTATCATGCCTAACCTCAGTAGAGTAGTGACGAGGCCAGGTCAAAACACATATAAAGATAAACAAAACAAAATATAAAATCTAGATGTAACAGAAAGTGGGGAAATGAATTATAACAAAGCAACTTAATAATGTAAACAAATGACAGAAATTGTAACTTAAAGGCAACAAGTAGGGAGAAAATAAGGGAAACCACAATTAATAAAAATACAGATAAAACTGGTAAGAAAACAAATGACAGAAGTTGTAACTTAAAGGCAACAAGTAGGGAGAAAATAAGGGAAACCACAATTAATAAAAATACAGACAAAACTGGTAAGACAAGGGAGAATAAAAGCAATAAGGATCGTTCAACCAATAACTCTTTTCCATATGAAATGCACAATAAGAATCACAACCGAGGTACCACCTCGTATTTGCATTTCTCAATCTCAATCATAATCTTTCCTTATATCACAGCGGGAGCCTTGCATTTAGTTTTGACAATTATTTTTCTCGAAATAGCTACCCGCGTTTTAGCCCACCTTATCACACTGCGTGGGTTGAAGTAGTTCCCCAACTAGAAACACGCGAATCAAGCCCACCTTATCTCACCGCATGCGTATCAACCCCTAGCGTACATGTGTATCAATATCACAACATAATCACAACTCGCCCCACAAGTGCCCATATGCCACAACTTGCCAAAATAATCAACAATATCAATATTTTCACAACAAATAGCCCATGGCTCAACCACAATGTGTACAAGAATCTCAACAATAACAAAATAAATGTGAATAGCTCAACAAGAAAGATATCTCAACAATTTAACAACTTCGCCTCAATGTGATAACGACTTTTAGAACTTCAACACCAATAACTCAACAAGAAGATATTCCATGATATAACAGCTTCAAGTAAGGTAATTCAACAATTAAATAATTAACAAGACAATAAGGAATGCAATAACTTTAACTAAAGCATGTAAGAGCAAAATAATAAGTAAGAGATAGAGCAAGCGTTAACAATGTCCAATAAAGCATGTAAGGATAGATTAGCACATGTAAGGGTAGATTAACAATGAAATATATAATTAATACAATTTAATTAAAGGCATAAAAAGAGTCTAAATAGCCAAAACCGGTCAAATATCATATATAGCCTGTGTACAAACTCGTCACCCTACGTACACGGCTTTCACATAAGACAAATAGCACAATCAACCCAAATCCTAAGGTGTAGTTTCCCCACACAAAGTTAGACAAGATACTTACCTCAAACAAGCTAACCCAACCCGCTAGTAAACCTTTCCCATGAATATCCAACTCCAGACGGCTTGAATCTAGTCAATTTCACTTAATACTACAAATACAAACCATAGGAAACTATTCCGGATAATAAAGTTGCAATGTTTAAAGAAACTCAAAAGGTCAACTCAAAACATCAACCCCGGGCCCTCACCTCAGAACACAACCAAAATTACAAAATCCGAACTCCCATTCAATAACGAGTCAAACCATACCAAAAATATCCAATTTTGACTTCAAATGGACCTTCAAATCTCCAATTATCACTTTAGGAAGTTTAACAAAACCCACTATTTTCTTCACTTGAATTCACTAAATAAATGATAAAACTAATATGGAATCATGATTAATTAACAAATCTGAGTCAAAACCACTTACCCCGATCCATGACGTAAAAATCCCCTTCAAAATCGCCCAAAACCGAGCTCTACAACTCAAAATATGAAAATAATTCTCTAACCCTTGATTTGGGTTTTACCATTCTGCCGCCCAGTTCTTACACTACACGATCACGGAGAACAAATTCCACCAGCTCACAACAGCCTCTTACACGATTGCGAGACCACAGTCGCGAACGCGATGACCAGTCATCCTCAGGCTAGGCGATCACGGCCAAGCCTGCGTGAACGCGTTGAGCAACGCGTGCCATAACACAGTCTCACCTTCCTTCTACGCGGTCGCGATCCATTGCCCGCGTTCTCAATGCACAACATTCCAACCTTCCGCAAACGCATCCTCATCCATGCGAATGCGAAGATCAATTATCCATCTGCCAATAAAGACCCTACGCGATCGCGACTAAACCTACGCGGTCGCAGTGAAGGAAACTAGAAGCACGAAAAACCAATAGTCTCAATACATGAACAAATGGTCCGAACTCAATCAGAAACACTCCCAGAGCCCCTGGGACCCCGTCCGAACATAGCAACAAGTCCTGAAACACAAAACAAACTAGCTCAAAGTCTCAAATCACATCAAAAAACACTAAAACCATGAATCACACATTGATTCAAGCCTAATGAACTAATAGACTTCCAACTTCTAAAATTGATGTCGGAAAATACCAAACCAATTCCTAATGAGCTCAAATTTTACACACAAGTAATAAATGATACAACAGACCTATTCCATCTTTTGAAACAAAAATCTGGACCCAATATTAATAAAGTCAACACTTGGGCAAACTTCTGAACCTTCCAAACCTTCAACTTTCCAACTTTCGCCAATTCAAGCCAAAATGACATGCGGACCTCCAAAATCAATAGCAGGACATAGGCCTAAGTCCAATGTCACCATAAAAAGCTATTAGAACCATCAAAACTCCCTTCCAGATTCGTCTATACAAAAGCCGAACTCCGATTAACTCTTTCAACATAAGCTTCAAACTTCGGGACTAAGTATCCCAATTCATTTCTAAACTTCCACTGAGCCAATCCAACCACCCCGGCAAGTCACATAACTACAAAGGAACATAGAGGAGGCAATAAATTGGGGAAAAGGCTACAATACATAAAACGACCGGCCGAGTCGTTACAGTTACTAACTTACTCCCTTATTGGATACATACCAAATAGATCTTGACGTTGCAGGACAACTTTATCTAATATCAAATTCAAATCGCTATGCTCAGACCGAATTCTTCCTTCTTATCTCTTAGATAGAGTCTTTCAGTGGTTGCACTTAGAAAAGATTCTATATTCATATTAAACTGCGAGCTCATTACATCATATACTCCATAGAGCTTTAGGTGATTTTGAACTCTATAATCATCCCTAATTGGTTTCAAAATCACCTTTACTATAATAATATTACCCCTGAACATAACTTTTAAACACCTCCCTCATATTCTAGGCTCAATAGTCTCCTTCCGACTTTTTAATAGCTTATATTGAATTTCACCTACCATTTCTTCTATTTGAATTAATTTTTGAGAGTCGCGATCGTGCACTTACGGGGCTAAAACTTCATACATTTAGCTCCAATATGTAATTTTGTATAATCTAATGACTCGTCTGAGTTTTCTCGTCTAACCTTAACTAGAATCTTCATAAGACAATTAAGGATTGCTTAATTGATTTATCTTCATATCTCTAATCTAAGTAACTCCTCTTAAGGCTATGTCTTTGCCTTAGTTTACCCCTCACACTAGCTTCCTGAGTATCAAATTTCCGGTTATATTTACCGTCAATTGCACCTCTAGCGAGGAAGTCATTACTGCCTCTTCTCTACCATTTGTATTTACGCATTATTCTAGAGCCGTTACAAATCTATAGGATCTAAGTAAATACAATCCCATTTGTCTCAAACCACTTCTCGAAATCATTCTTACCACTATTTCACTAAGCAAACCACATGATTCTGCCTCGATACTTTATCGCACCATCTCCCCATCCTTGGGAGAGTAATTAAATCCTTATGCTCTTGAATTCCACTCTTGTAGAGGTCACATCATTACCTCTTCACCTTTTGCAATTCTTTGCACTTCTGGTAGCTTATAACATGAGTTGGGGTAATCTTTCCTTACTAAAGCAACTGAGTCAGTTATATGCATGTAGTGTTGTATACTCATAACTGGCATGCTCGACCTTGATCTCATGATGCTTGTCTCAGAGAGACCTCTTTCTTCTAACCCTCAAAGGTTGTTCTACTGTCAATCACCCTCTTACTACCTAATCATTCACTTTGTAAATGTCGCATTGCCAATTATTATAGAAATCCTTCAAGTTTCTAACTTGCATCTCGTTATCTTAGGTTACTACCCAATATTGGTATTTCTTAATATAGGGGATAGATTGGTCTTTTTGATAATTCTTATTGAAGCCGACAATTCACTTCTCGTGATTACGACTTATACCTCTTTATAATTAAAAACTTCCCTTCTCTTGCTTTCTCTTCTTCTTGATTATGAACCTTGTTGTACTACCATGCTTTAGCTTATAATCATTCACCATTTCTCGTATCTACTCATAATTTTTCACTTATCCTTCTATCTTTTCCTTAGTAACATTACTATATCTTATCTTCATCTGGAGGACTCAAGCGAGACATTCTTTCTCTTCTATCTTCCCCTGCTTCGTTTGGCTTATTCTTCGGTCGCTTGACATCCATCCATCACTGGAAGCACGAATTGCATTGAAGTGAATACTTATCCTATATATAAGAATTCAATTACCTAACCTCTGGAACTTCAAATCGCTCGAGAAGTCGTACTTGACTATACAATCCGGAGTACACAACCTGTTTGGAATACCATTCAATAATATCATTTAATTCCAAAAAATTATGTCCATTACCAAGGATTACTCTACCCTCACTAGAGCCTGAAATTTCCATTCCTTTTCAAGTCTACGTTTGTTGATGCCTATAAGTAATAAGCCCAGGGTACTAGTAACTTTACCTTTATCATTCTTAAAATAGAATCATAACGTTTGTTTCTCTTTTGAACTCCAACTACTTATAATCTTCTCTACTTGGGTACGTCGTACCTCCTTCACCTTTTATCTTTTAATTTTTGAAACTCGTATCTCCCTTCTGATGCTCTCATAGCTGTTTACCATATGGGTTGATAGATATTCATGCCCTAGGCTCCTTATCAAGAAGCTTACACATATTAGTACACACATTATCTACTGAAAATTTCACATTTACTCATCATAAGCATGATGCAAAATCGAGTTCCTCTAACTCAACTCTTCTACAGCCACATTCAATCTCATACCAACCGTCCTCTTATAATATGTAGGAATCCTTATATTGCAAAGAAAATAGAATTAGAAGTTTAAGTTCTTACGACTGAGCTCTACCGTATGATTTAGAGTAAGAAGAAAGAGTGACAGTCCCAAATGCCCCTTAGCCTCTTACTTATAAGTGTGGTGCACAACACACCCATAAACAAGAATCTACTAGACAAGGCTTGTAGATTCCCTAGGCCAAACCTGCTCTAATACCAAGTTTGTCACACCCCAAACTGGAAGGACACGACTGGCACCCATGCCTTACTTATCGAGCACCAACATAACGTAAATCAATAACAATTCTAGTATATATAAGTGGACATGAAGGCAATCATACGATAATCTGACGAAGCATGAGAGACTATCCACTGATAAATAACCCAAAAGAACATACATAAGCGAATACATGTGACATATAGGACAACGAGGTCGTACAAACTTCTATATAAAACACATTATTCTAAAAGCCTCTAGATAGTACGTAAATATCATAAGGTCAGGACAGGGCCCCCACCATACCCATAAGAATATGCACATAAGCATCGACTCAAACGACAACTCCAAAGCAAGTGGAGTGCCCCAACACCTTTCGCTGAGATACCCACTGAGGAGGATCATAAACCTATCTATCAGGACCTGCAGACATGAAATGTGGCATCCCAGGCAAAACGGAATGTCAGTACGAATTAAATCATCAAACTTGCATATATAGAAGTTATATGTGATTAAACAAGTCGAATCACACGATTCACATATAAAGAAGATATGTACTGACTCTCATCTCGTCAAGTAGGGTGGCATATAAAAAAGATATGCATAAAGGCATAGGAACTAGCAAATAGGGAAGAGATGCAGTAAAATCACGTATACAACCAAGGAAATTGCAAGTAGAGAAGAAATGCGAAAATCAAAACAAACACTGGCTAGTTTTCCTCAGAATTACAATAACCGAACCAAACCACCGATTAGCTTTCCTCATACTGCATGTATGCCATCAAGAGAGAAACGTGAGAGGGTGACCCTAGCGGGGTGGATGTTATCTACACGCTGCACGAATAACTCATGTGTTGCAAATACAACTCACGTGCCACTAATATCAACCACATGGACAACTCACGTGCCAAAAGTAACATATCTCAAATACGCACGGACAACTCACATTCAACACGGATGACTCACGTGCAATAATATCTCAACTGCACGGACAACTCACGTGCCAATAATCACAACCTCATGGCATATTCACGTGTCAATAATCACAACCGCACAGCATATTCATGTGCCAATAATCACAACTGTATGGCTTATTCATTACCAATAATCCAACGTGCTACCAGTCAAACCAATATCACACAAAAAGCAGATATACAAGAATACTTGGACATGAACAATGGATATCAAATTTCATACTCATGGACCAGTGTAAGTGACATGCTAAAGTGTAGGCATGTGCGAAGTGTGCTACCACATCTCGTATCAGGAAATTACACTACAAAAGTAGTAATTATCATGTTCAATCGGGAGATTAACCTATGTGTAACCTCAAACATGGTTCAAATACCTCACAAAGGGGTACCAACACAAGAAAACATAACATCATAAAGCTTAGCAATCTATTCAAGGCATGTAATATCCTACGCACTACCCTGAGCGTGAATAATACCCTAGTGCTTGCACATGGACTCAATCCCTAACATGTGCACCACTCATATCACATAGCTATCACAAACAACTCGGGAAACTAGTGCCTCAACCAAATTTAGGTAAGACACTTACTTCAAACAAGCCAAATTCATAGTCTAAAAATCCTTTCCCGCACGAACTGACCTCCGAGCGGATTGAATCTAGCCAAAAGCAACTCAAAAACATCAAATAATGCCATAGGATCAAACACAAACAATAAAGGTCGAATATTTAACTAAATACTCAAAGTGAACCAAAAGGTCAACCTTGGTCCGCACCCCGGAACACAACAAAACTCACAAATTTTGACAACCCATTCGAATACAAGTTCAACCATACTAGTTTCACCTAAATCCATCTCCGAGTCGATGTTCAAATCACAATAATTCACTTTATAAGTTTTGACAAAACCCCCAATTCTCTTTTAGATTAATAGATCAAATGCCAAAATCAAAGATGGAATCATGTGTAATAAACAAATCTAAGTCAATATACTTACCCCAATCCAAATCGTAAAAATTCCTTCCAAAATCGCCCAAATCCAAGCTCTTGAACTCAAAATGTGATAAAAATAACTCAACCCTTAAATATATAAAATCTACCCAGGGATGTCGCATATGTGACTCAAATATAAGTTTCTGCAGAACTGCATATGCGGCCACGACCCCGCTTCGGCGAGATGCCTCACCTCAGCCCCCTATCACATTTGTGACAACGAGTGTGCTTTTGCGCTCGCGCTTCTGCTATCAATGACCCGCTCCTGCGGACTCACAAATGTGACCAGGACTTCGCATCTGCAGACAACTCAACCTCCAACCTTCTTTCTAGGTGCGACGAAACAAGCTATTCTACGACTCCCGCACATGCGCAAAAACAACTGGAGTTGTGCAACACCAGAAACAGACTTGCCAAAATACTCCTAAATGATCCGAAATCAATCTGAAACACACCTGAGCCCCTTGAGACCTCATCTGAACTTACCAAAAGTCCCAAAACATATCACAGAGGCCTCAAATCCAACAAAACAACATCAGAATGACAAATCCCACCTCATATTAAGCTTAAATGAACTATTTTTTAATTTCTAAATTCCAAATTTACGTCAAACAAGTCTAAACAACCCAGAATCACCTCAAAATTTTCACACATGTTCCAAAAGACATAATGAACCTAATATAACTTGCAGAACAACAATCTGAACCTGATAATATTGAGGTCAACTTCCGGTCAAACCTATGAACTTTTCAAACATTCAAATTGCCAACATTTGCCAAGTGGGGCCAAAACCTTCTAGAAACATCTGAATACGAATCCACACATCGAACCTAAAGGAACCCTCAAAACTCCGATCCAAGGTAAAATTCAGAATAGTCAAACTTGGTCAACACTTACAACATAAAGCTTCTAAATTGAGAATCATTCTCCAAAACAAGAATCGAACCACTCAAAAACCAAAATCGACCATACACGCAAGTCATAATACATCATATGAAGCTACTCCCGACCTCAAACTATGAAATGGAATGCAAATACTCAAAATGATCGATCGGTTCATTACAACTAACCTTAGAGAGCAATGACAAGGTTTTTAAGTAAAAAAAGGCACTCGCAGGACCCGTGCAGCTCAATAACACATGTAATGAAGAGAAGCATTCAAAGAAGAAGACACAAAATAATGGATATAAAAATTAAAGGTGCACAACCATAGTAAAGATAATAATCCATCTCTACCAATTACATAGATCACGCAATTACACATTGCATTAACATCGTACATAAAGAGACGTGCACCAAGTAGCGTGTGCTCCAAATGCTCATACACGACCATAGAGTGCCTATACATAACAATGATCCAATTCCATATTAATATACAAACACCATGTCTATGAGACCTTTACATAAATCCAACCTATCAACACATAATAATAACTCTCTTTTTATATCAATCCGATGCACTACCATCCACTCAACAAAGCTTGAGATATCAACTAATCATAGGTAAATCCATCTTGACAATCAAATCATCAAATAATGACAGAGTTATAGGATAGCATGTTAAATGCAACGTGAAAACATGTAAGCCTGAGAAAGCATAAAGAAGTCACTTTCAATGATCAAGAATGCCACCCTTATAATACACACATCACCAATATAGAATACCACCATTATGCTCCCCACATAATCACAATACCATAATCTGTGTATACGCCATCAAGAGAGAAACATGATAGGGTGACCCTAGAGGGGATGAATCTGTATCCACGCAGTGCACGGCAAAACCTCGTGCCATAATTATATCAATCGCACGGCAAAGACCTCGTGCCACAAATCATATCAATCGCACGGCAAAGACCTCTTTCCACAATCATATGAATCACATGAAAAAGACATCATGCTTAAAGTCTATCACATCACAATACGCATGTCAAAAACCTCGTGCCAACATCTCCATCCTTAACCCAATACCATATTCAGTGATGTATGCGTATGAATGAAAGATGAGCATGTATGATGCACATGGACAAAGAAATAATCATGCATGTATACAACAATGGTCCCTAGGCAGGATTTATACCGATAACTACATATGACTACAGACCCAAAAAATAATATGTAGTCCAAATAATCATCAAGCCTCTAATAAAAAAAAGGACAAATTCATAGTCTTTAATGTGGGTAAGGAACTCAAGTGTTCATATATAAATTGAAGGCATAACACAAGAATAACAAGTATAGATACGTGTTCATAATATATGTGTGACTACGTCTAATCCAGGTATTTCAATGATCTCAAGAATAGTTTATCATGCTCAAAATAGGGGTATCATCAACCTAAATATTAATTCTGGCATGGCTTATTATTCTCACGTAGTCATTTCAATCAAGTAAAAGCATAGAACACATAGAATCACGCAACCAAACAAGTAATAGAGTAATATAAAATCTACTCCGAGCATGGATAACCATGATACGTGTATATATGATCATCACATTGCATATACATCACTCCCCTATGTAGCAAACAATAGCATTTATTAGGAAAAATTCCCTCAACCAAAGCTAGGCACTTACCTCATCGGGGATAGTCCAAAGCTCCAAAATCGCATTTCCTTGAGAAATTACCTCTAACATGCTCAAATCTACCAAACAACAATAATGGAAATCAACCAATGCCATAGGAAGCGATTCCATACATAAAGCATCAATCTTTGATGAATTCCCAAATAGTCAACAAAAGTCAATCTGGGACCATAAGGTCAAAACCCGAGTCCAAGACCAAATTTCGATGACCCACGAGTTCAAAGATGTAATTAGTTTCCAAATCCGAGTCCAAATCGGTGTTTAACACCCCAAAATACACTTTCTTATGATGTAGACAAAACCCCCAAATTTTCTTCTTCACATCCATGTTTTAATGTTAAATCTAGTGATAAATTCATGTATAAACCATCGATTTAGGTTAGAATCACTTACCCCAAGCATATAGGTGAAAACCTAGCCTCAAATCTCTCAAAATGACCTCCAAAAGTTGGCAAATGAAACAAAAATTACAAAACTGGGCCTTAAATAGCTCCAGAAAGTAGCTGTAAAAAAAGTACCCCGGGGTTTGCACAATTGCTTTGTGGTCCGCCCTATTGATTCGCTGGCCACACAATCCATCGCGAAACTGAACAACCCAGAAAACTGCGTTAATACCCTTCTTATAAAATGGTCATAACTCCTTGTACAAATTTCAGAATGGCGAACGGTTTGAACCAGCAGAAGCTAGACACAAAGAGGGTACAATCTCATTTGAAACCCGTCCCTATGTTCTTTGTAGATTTGGAGAAATGCTATTTTGAATTCATATCATCTACCGAAAAGCATTATTTCATCAACTCAATTCTTCCGGAACTTGTCCCAAATGCGCTAACACTCACCCAAGACCCTCGGAACCCCATCCGATCATTCCTAAAAGTCCAAATACCCCATATGAACATATCCAAAGACGGGAGCATCACAACAAATAATCAAGGCTCAAACCGAAAATAATTTCACTTAAGTTCTTAATTCTTCATTTGTTTCAAAAGAGTGTCTGAATCACACTTGGTCAATTTCGATTACTTCCAAACTTTGCACACAAGATTAATTCAATCATATAGACCTATCCAAAGTTTTGGAACATCAATTGGAGTCCAATAACATCAAAGTCAACTCTTGGTCAAACTTATGAACTCTTAAGTTCTTCCAATTGCCAACTTTCGATAAATGGTGTCGAATTCTTTTAGGAACCTCAAAATACAAATCCGAAAATACACCCAAGTCCGTAATCACCATCCGAACCTATTGAAATTATCAAATCCCGATTCTGAGGTCGTTTACTCATAAGTCAAATCTTGGTCAACTCTTCCAACTTAGAGCTTCCTAATTAAGATTCACTCAATCAAATCAATCCCAAACTTCCTGAAACCAAAACTAATCATACACAAAAGTTATATTACATCATATGAAGCCACTCAATGTCTTAAACCACCAAATGGAATTCTAACGCTCAGAACGACCTATCAGGTCATCACATTCTCCCCTACTTAAACATACGTTCGTCCTTGAACGTACCAACAATAATTCCAAAGCCATCAAATCATCGTATAAGCTCACCATACGCATACCTCTGGGTGATCTCATGCCACCTCAATCCATATAAGTCCATAACATAATCCGATTGAAGATTCTTCCTTCGACCTTAGTCCATAAGCCTTAGAACTGGATTCCAACAACTTAAATTCTCTATAAGATCTGGTCCTTGTACATATATATTGTACTAGTCCCCACAAGCCGCAAAAAGTTATAAAAATAATCCCAAGACGTAACAACATGATGTACTGCATAATTCACGTACTCATAGCCATAACTAATCACAATAGATGCCTATTTCTAAACTCGGTACCGGTAATATACTTCATATCAGATAAAACCTCATTCCACACCTTCATAGCATTGCAATGAAGAAAGAAACATGTAGAAACTCATAAGCACCCATGAAGTCAACAAGTTGTGGAGTTCTCGCGTCCGACAAGAACCGTTTCAAAATTCTTAGCTGACTAATGATATTCTTCTCCAAACATACCTTCTCCAATTTCTATTGCACTACGTCTAGGTCCAATAACCTCATCCCATCCAGTACGAGCTGCTCGACCGATAGGCCACACCAAATACCACCTAGAACCATATACGACGCAATTGGTGCACCAAACAAGCAAAAACTCCATTGTGACCAATAATGGAAAGAGAACCAAATAGGATAACTGTCCAACAAGTCTAACAGATACTACCATGAAGCACAATGCTATGAATCCATCTCACAAGGGAGAAACAAAATACATTGGATAAGCATAAGGAATCACATCTAATTATAGCTCTAATATGGCTCATAACCATAATGCTCATAATCAACAAACACGTGTAACAAGCATGTGAAATGAATATGAATAACCACGGGGAGATGGATAGAATAATATACCCTAGGAAGGAAAAGTGCGACCAAGGTGCAATAAGCAACTCAACATCCCAAGAGTCGTCTCTCTCAAATCTCGCCACAAGTCTTAAATAGAAATAAAAAATACATGTAAATAATCAAGTAGCCTCACAACCTATCATAACATAAGTGAAAAACCACATGAACAAATTAGGGTATGAACAACATCCACTTCGCTCGATGATACACCCACAACAAATTTTGCGCAAGGGTAAGCAAGCCCGATCTGATGTAGAATACACATTCTCATTAGGCCTACTAATGAGCCCCCAAAACAATTCAGATTATTCCCAAAATAGGTAAATAACCTTCCAAAAGTCCATAGTGACCCAAACATAACACATAGCCGACCAACTCTTAGCACACCTCTATAGTCCGCAACTAAGGAACAGTCTGCCGCTGAATATCCAGTCTCTAACCTTAAGAATACATGAATCTCCATATCCGATCTGACAACTCTCCCACTTAAATGACTGATACATCACTCATACACAATCATCTCATGAGAATTACTCCCATAAATCTTCCGCGCCGCGTAGCAAAACCTGAATATCGTCATCCACCAACCATACGATTACTGTAATACTAGTCAAGAATCCATAAATCAATTCGAAATGTGACTTCCACAACACACACCCTTTTTAGGCGATACAAGGTAGTGCTAGCATCCTTTTAAGCATTTGAAATCTCCCATGTTATTTGGAACTTGTGACCTTGCTTTCGCAACTGAACTGCAACCTTGTCCTTTCAATCTCAATAGCAGACGGCTCATCGCATTTATCGTGCCACAATACAAAAATATGGGAATCCCGTTATCAACTCTGAATCACAAGTAGAATAGTTCTTCTCATAAACACTCTATCGACTTAAAACCTTCCACTTAACTCAATCCAGGAGAACATATATGCAACAAACCACATATACACGTAGAAGACATAAACCTCATGACATGGTCAAAACAATCTTCAAAATCCATTAGCACACAGCCAAACCATCAAAACTGGATATATCTAAATCAACCAAGTTACGTAAACTGCCCAACCCAAAGTAACTCAAACATAATTCTTACTATGAAGAGACCGTCTGTGAATCTAAACTATTTCTTTAATCTCTCTAATACTGCCACATAGAATCAATAATGATATAGAAATACTACAAGTTCTGATCATCCAAAGCAAATCTCACATCCGTAGCCACACAACGAAATTTGACAAATCCTTAACTACCACCTCCTAGAACATTAACCCACTAGAACCTGTCTAGAGAGTCATCCACTTTTATCACGCTCCGAATACACAGCCAAGCATTTTGAACGACTCGTGCCCCATTAGCGCAAAAGTAATCCAAAAAGAAACTTCACCTTGGGGCAACTAAGTAAATCCTTTCCTTTGCATACTTCATTCTAATGAATATTAAACCCGAGTCATTCCACAACCTTCATATACCAATAAAGCATATTGCATAATGTATCCTGAAGATTCATTGCTCGAAATCATCCTTGATGACACCCTTCTCAAACCATATCGAATCCACAAGTGTATTCAAGTCTAGGAACTATAACTACACATGCCCATATGACCTAATCGTCGATGGTAAGCTCCCCCACTTAGCTGGAAACTATAAAATACATGATCTGATAACCCAAAATACTCTTCCTCCTTAACTTTCATGATCTTGCATTATTATTCAGATGAATTACTTATAAGCTCATATAATACCAGTCCAAACACACTCCAAATTATCTATTGAGTGCATAATCATCCTCGTGATGGTCGTCCGAACTTTCTCTCGCTATCTGAATTCTAATCATAGTACATACATTCCATTGGATAGAAGGAAAATTCTCCACAGAAGCCTCATAAGAACCATTCAACATCAAACCTTCTCATAAGAGATACCCACCTGCTTAACCTCAAATCAATATCTTCAACGACTCTACTATGGTAACAACCACTATGCATCAATTAATCTTCTAGAATCTACCCTCATCAACAAGATATAAGAATATACTTAATTCGACATATGCACAACTAAAATATCTACCAACACATCCACATCTCAAAACTGTACAACATATCGAGATGATAATCAAGCATCCGTAGTCCTTCGCACCCCAAGCAAATCATTCTCATCACTTTCACACTATCGAAGTACGATCCACAGTCACATAGTATTCATCATATAGCTATGTAACCACTCACTAAGCCATCAATTTCACCACTAGGGACACCACCTAACGTAAGAGTCTGAAGACACCTACTCACACAAAGGAATCTGTCGAGCCAAAGTTGTGGTCTAAACCTTGCCTCAAGTACTCCAGACTAGCATACCTTTGCAACACTGAAACATATCTCGCTTCTCATCCACGACATCACAAGCCGCCAGTGCACAGCTGATACCGAGTGCTCAACATCACGTATGAGTGAATGGAAAAAAATTGAACATACGAGCTTTGAGCCGAGACAAAGTCGCCCGATAAGGAAAGAGAAAAGGGAAGTTTCCTAGATGCCATGTAGCCTCTTGAAGATAGGTATGGACGTCATGATACCGATCCACAAGACTCTTATAGACATTTGCTCATGACTTGTATAACCTATGAACCTAGAGCTCTGATACCAACTTGTCACGACCAAAAATCCCACCTAGTCGTAATGGCACCTAACTCCTAACAGCTAGGTAAGCCAACAAATAAATAAAAAAACTCGAAAGTAAATCATTAATAATTAATAGATAATATGATAGAAATCCATGAAACTATTCCAAGGGTTAGTAGTACAAGTCATGAGCCACTAAGATTAGATTTACAAAGCTAGTACAAAGAATAAATACAACATCTATTTAAAATCTAAATAAACAGAAATAAGTCCTAAATTACCATGAACAAGAGATAGCTTGAAACCAGAATGCTAGTACAACTTCAATGCTGCCCTCTGTCATCCACAACAGCTAACCTCCAATATCTACATTCAAGGTGCAGAAGTATAGTGTGAGTACAACCGATCCAATTTACTCATTTAGTACATTGACTAACCGCATAGAATTAGTCAAAGGTTTTTAAGTCAAAACGATACTCACAGAACCTTTGTAGCTCAATAACACATAGAATGAAGAGAAGCATTAAAAGAAGCAGTCACAAAATAATGAATATCAAAAGTAAAGGAGCACAACTTTGGTAAAGATAATAATCCAACTCTACAATTTATGCAAATCATGCAATTACAACTTACATCAACTCCGCACATAAACAGACATGCACCAAGTAGCATGTGCTCCTAATGCTCATACATGATGATAGAGTGTGTACATAACAATGATCCAATTTCGTATTAATTTCCAAACACCATGTTTATGAGACCTTTGCATAAATCCAACATATTAATGCATGGCAATAAGTCTCTTTTTACATCAACCCGATGCACTACCATCCACTCAAAAAATCCTAAGAAATCAACTCAGGTAAATCCATCTTGACAATCAAATCATCAAATAATAACAGAGGCATAGGATAGAATGTTAAATGTAACGTGAAAGCATGTAAAATGCATGACAAAGCATAAAAAAGTCACTTTCAATGATCAAGAATGCCACCCTTATACTCCACATATCATCAATATAAAATATCACCTTTATGCTCCATGCATAATCAATATAGAATGCCACCCCTATGATCCAAACATCATCATAATACCATAATATACATGTAAGAGAAACATGAGAGAGCGACCCTAAAGGGATGGATTCGCTCTACAAGCTACCTGGCAAGACCTCGTGCCATAATCATATCAATTTCATGACAAAGAACTTGTGCCACAAATCATATCATTTGCACGGCAAGGACCTCGTACCACAATAACATCAATTGCACGACAAAGACCTTGCACCAAAAAAATCAATATCAGGCATAATATACACGACAAAAACCTTGTGCCAACACCTTTGTCCATAACCCATTACCACATGCAGTGATGTATGCATATGAATGAAAGATGAACATGTATGATGCACATGGAAAGATAAATGCATGGATGTATGCATGTATACAAGAGATGATCCCTAGGTAGGATGTATAACGATATGTATGTGTGATAGCGGACCCAAAGAATAATATGTCGTCCAAACAATCATCAACCTGCCAATAAGCATCAATAGAAAAAATCATAGTCCTTAACGTGGGTAACAAACTCAAATAGTCATATACCAATTAGAGGCATAACACACGAATATCATGTATAGATGTGTGTTCATAATAGACGTGTGACTGGATCTAAGTCGGGTATTTGAATGTTCTCAATAATAGTTCATCAAGCTCAAAATAAGGTATCATCAACCTAAATATTAATTCTAGCATGGCTTATTGTTCTCACGTAGTCATTTCCATCGACTAAAAGCATAGAACAAGTATAATCACGCAATTAAACAAGGCATAGAGTAATCTAGAATCTACCCCGATCATGGATAACCATAGCAAATGTAAATGCGCTCGTCACCTCGCATATACATCACCACCCGCATGTAGTAAACAATAGCATTTATTAGGAAAAATTGCCTCAAACAAAGCTAGGCAAGACACTTACCTCATCCGGGCTAGTCTGAAGCTCTAAAATCACATTTCCTGGAGAAATCACCTCTAATTGGCTCAAATCTATCGAGTCAATCAACGCCGTAGGAAGCAATCCCAATCCATAAAGATTCAATCTTTGATGAATTCCAAAAAAATCAACAAAAGTCAATCCGTGCCCACATAGTCAAAACCCGAGTCCAAGACCAAATCCCAATGACCCATAACCCCACAAGCCCAGATATATTATAAGTTTCCAAGTCCGACTCCAAATTGGTATTCAACACCCGAAATATACTTTCTTAAGATGTAGACAAAACCCCTAAAAAAAATTTCTTCAAATCCATGTTTTGATATTAAATATAGTGATCAATTTATATATAAACCATAGATTTAGGTTGGAATCACTTACCCCGAGTTTGTAGGTTAAACTCTAGCCTCAAACCTCTCAAAATGAGCTTAAGTTTGGAAATAAAACAAAAATTACAAAACTCGGCCTCAAATAGCTCCAAAACATAGATGTCAAAAAAGTGTCCGGGGGGTCCGCACAATTGATTCGCTGGTCACACAATCCACCGTAAACCGAACAATCAAGAATTATACGTTGATACCCTTCTAGTAAAATGGACATAGCTCCCTATGCAAATATCATAATGACGAACGGTTTGAACCAACAGAAACTAGACTCAAGGATCTTGCAATCTCATCAAAACCCCATCCCAAGATTCTTCATAGATTGTGAGAAATGCTATTTTGAAATCATATCGTCTGCGGAAAAGCCGTATTTCAGCAATTCAATTCTTCCGGAAACTTGTTCCAAATGCGTCGAAACTCACCCGAGACCGTATCCAATCATTCCTACAAGTCCAAATACTCCATATGGACTTTTCCAAAGGCACAAACTACCCAAGGGTACATCACAACAAAGAGTCGAGGCTCAAACAGAAAATAATTTGTCTTAAGTTCTTTAATTTTCATTCTTTTAAAAGATTGTCTGAATCACACTTATACACTTTGAATTATTTAAAAAATTCACACACAAGTTCAATTCAACTATATAGACCTATTCAATATCTTGGAACACCAATCAGAGTCCAATAATATCAAAGTCAAGTCTTGGTGAAACTTGTGAACTCTTAAATTCTTCAAAGTGCCAACTTTCGACAAATGGAGTCGAACTTTTCTAGGAACCTCCAAAATACAAATCCAAACATACGCCCAATCCAAAATCACTATACGAACGTATTAAAACCCTCAAATCACGATTCACATGTCGTTTACTCAAAAGTCAAACCTTGATCAACTCCTCCAACTTAAAGCTTCCTAATTGAGATTTACTCTGTCAAATCAATCCTAACTTCCCAAAAAACCAAACTAATTGTAGATGCAAGGCATAATACATCATATGAAGCTACTCAGAGTCTCAAACCACAAAACGGAATTCTAACACTAAAAACGACTGGTCGGACCATTACATATTTTGTTATTTATATCTTGAATCTGTTAATGGCATAATAGTTTAGTTATGTTGATGTTGTCTAGTGTTGGCTATCCTAGAGAGCGGGTTAGTCGCCATCACGACCTTTGTGGGATTTTGGGTCGTGACAACTTTCTGATAAGAATCGATCAAAAGCACATACTGGTACAACGAATCATCATATAAAGATGATATACTTCGTAGAGCATTATTGTAAATAACAACTATGTGAGCCTATTATGGCTATGCATGAATAAGACTAACTACTATCAACTGACACCCCCAAGTATCCAACACACATGTACACACAGGGCCCAAGGTACAATAGGTGATCACCTGACTCCAGAAGGACGTATCAAATCCATGGGCCATATCAAACCCACACGGACAACTAACATGCATAGTACTCATCCATCATGGACAGCTCACGTGACATAACTCATGTAGCACGGACAACTCACGTGCCTCAACCTTAGTCCATATAAGATTCCCCATATGCAGAATGTATACATATGCACCATAAATAATATAAATGATGTATATATACATGCAGAGATGTATACATGTGAATAGTATGACTACAGCTAAAACAGGTGGAAGATGATGTTAAAAATAACAATTTTCGGCCATCGAGGCACAAAAAGCCTAAATGTGTTTTTTAGCATGATTAAGGGAGCTTAAGTTGTCATGCAAGAGTAGTGACAAGTCATAAAGAGCATACAATATCAATCCAAGGCTTAAGGTAGCCTAAAATCTACCCCGAACATGATTAACCCATAAAGCTTGCATATACGCTCGCCACGACATATGATTCCCACAATATATAGCAACAAATTAAAGAAGGCCAATTTCATAAGGTAAATTCCCTTAGTCCAAGTCTAAGCAAGATACTTACCTTTGCAAGACAATTTCAACCTTCTATATCGCCTTTCCTTTAGAACTCTTTAGCAATCAGCTCAAATCTAGCCAAAAAATGCTTAATCATAGTCAAAGAGAGTCATAGAAACCAACTCCAAATAATTAAGCTTAAATCTTTAATAAATTTTAAAAAGTCAACAAAAGTCAACTAGGGCCCACATGGTCAAAACCCGAGTCTATGACTTGATCTTGTTAATCCACAACCTCAAGAGTCCAAATATATTTTTTGTTCTTAAATTCAAGTCAAAATCAATGTCCAAAACCTCAAATACACACTCTTAAGTTGCAGATAAAAACCCCAAATTTTACCTTAAGATCACATGTTTTAGGTGTAGAAATTCATGGAAAAGCAACATATATGATCAAAACAATGTAGAAATTACTTACTCTCAAAATTGTAGTAACATTAGCCTTCAAAATCTCCTTCTCTCGTTCTCCAAAACCCAAAAATGGTGAAAATGAGATATTTCTAAAATTTGGACTTTAAATATCCTTGTCATCAAAATGCTCTATGTGATCGCAGTTACTACCTACGCGATCATGATTCACTATTAGTCAACCTTTTGCGATCGTGGTCCAACCCTACGCGATTGCGACGCACAAGACTGCCCAGACCAGACCTTCCTATACACTACCACATTTGTCCTCACGCGTTCGCGATACCTTTCCCAATACTCTTACTCTATTGTGACATTCACCATGCGATCGCAATTCAATACCTCCTCTTGCCTTCGCGACCGCGATACACTGTTGTACACTAGCAAACTAGCAATCTTCAAATATACTCCTGGTGGTCTGAAACTCATCCGAGCCCCTTGAGACCCTACCCAAATATTTAAACAAGTCCACAAATACTATCAGGACCTATCGAAGGTCTCAAAATACATCCGTTACATCTAAGAATCAAAGGCCAAATCACATATTAAACTCTCTTAAGTTCATAAGGTTCTACACTTCCACCCAAGAGCCCCGATTCATACCTAGACACCTCGGATCTCAACCAAATTTTGCACACATGTTTAATTCAACTTCACAAATATATCCCTAATCCTGAAACACCAACCAAAATCGGATAACATCATAGTCAACAGTTGGTCAAACTTACGAATTCTAAGATCCTTCAAAATGACAACTTTTGATAATGGTACTAAAACCTCCTAGAAATCTCCAAAACCAAATCCGTACATACACACAACAAAAATATTTATATGAACCTATTAGAACTTTCAAACCACCAATCCAGATTCATCTACACAAAAGCCAAACCTTGGTAAACTCTTCCAACATCAAGCCACCAACTAGGAAGTAAGTGTTCCAAAATAGTCTCGAACCTCTCGGGAACCAAACCACCCATCCTCGCAAGTCAAAAAATGTAACGACTCGACCAGTCATTTTGAGCATTTGCATTCCATTCGGTGGTTTGAGGTCTTGAATAGTATTATATGATGTAATATGACTTGCGTGTATGGTCGATTTGGTTTTTGAATGGTTCGGTATTGATTTGGAAGAATGATTCTAAATTTAGAAGCTTCAAGTTGGAAGAGTTGACCAAGTTTGACTTTTGTATGTTTGACCTCAGATTAGATTTTTTATAGTTCTGTTAGGTCCTGATGGTGATTTGGACTTGGGCGTATGCCTGCATTTGCATTTGGATATTTGTAGAAGGTTTTGGATCTAATTAGCAAAGGTTGGCAAGTTGAAGGTTTGGAAAGTTCATAAGTTTGATCGGGAGTTGACCTTGATGATATTGGATTCGAATTGTTGTTGCGGAAGTTGAAATATGTTCATTTTGTCATTGGGAACTTATGTGCAAAGTTTGGTTGGATTTCGGATTGGTTAGGCTTGAATCAAATGCTTGGTTCGAAGTTTAAAGTTTATGAACTTAAGAGATTGATCTTGATTGACGATTTATGGTTTTGATGTTATTTTGTGTGAATTGAGGCCTCGAGTAGGTTCGTGTTGTATTTTGAGACTTGTTGGCATGATTGGACGGGGTCACAAGCTCGGGTGAGTTTTTGGGTGGTTTCGGACCATTTTCTCCCATGTTTGCACTGCTAGTTTCTTTGACTTTTTGGTGCTGGGAGTGTTCTTCGCGATCACGTGAAGAGGACCGAGATCGCATAGTATTCTGGGAGCTGGCTGGAGGTTCTTCTTCGCGTTTGTGATATTGGATTAGTGTTCGCAGTGATTGAGGCTTTAAGCTTTTGTGTATAGGATCACGCGTTCGCGTAATATTGAGCTAGGTTTGGCAGGTCATGTTGGTTGAACATCACATTTGCATGAGGACTCCACATTTGTGTAGGTCTTTGAAAATGCATATCACGATCACGTGCCTAAGGCCACATTTGTGTAGTGAGTCTTCGAGGCAGTTAAATTTTATGCTTCAAAATCGCAAAACTAGTCTTGGGATCGCAAAGGGTCTACCTAAAGTAGTGGTATAAGTTTATATTTTTGAACTTTGAGTTTACTTTACCATATTTTGAGATTGGGACCTCGGATTATGGCGATTTTTGAAGGGATTTTCACCACTTAGATTGGGATAAGTGTTCTTGACTCTGTTTTAATTATTATGCATGATTCGATCATTGATTTTGGCATTTGACTTGTGAATCTAATAGAGAAATTGGGGGTTTTTGTCAAAGCTTTTCTAAAGTGAAATATGATCTTTGCTTGCAGCATCTCTAACTATTCGGTTAGCGTCTTTCACTTAATGAATCACGCATTTTTCAAAGCGCTACTATTCCTGAGTGCTGGCTCGGTGATTCATGCCATGTCGTATGAGCAAGTAATTGGGTTTTTACCATAGATTCGGAGTCGGATTTGGATGGAACTTGTACGGTTGGATTCGTATTCGAATGGTTGTTAGAATTTATGAGTTATGTTGGGATCTGTGGTGTGTGCCCGGGGTTGGCTTCGAGTGTTTGTGAGAAATTTGACCTTTATTATTTGGGTTTGATTCCTGTGGCATTATTTGATGTTTTGAGCTGCTTTTGGCTAGTTTTGAGCCATTCGGAGGTCAATTCGTGCGAGATGGCGCTTTTAGAGGTTTGATTTGGCTTGTTTGAGGTATCCTATCTAAACTTAGATGAGGCACTAGTTGCCCGAATTATTTGCGATAGCTACGTGCTATGGGTGGTGTACATGTGAGGGGTTGAGCCCATGTGTGTGCATCATGGTATTATTCATGCCCGGAGTAGTGATTAGGCTATGATATGCCTTGAACTGATTGCTAACCTTCATATTGTGATGTTTCTTATATTTGTACCTATAACGACCCGACCGGCCATTTCGAGAGTTATAGCCCCGTTCCCCCATTTCCTGGTTCTCTTGTGTTCTACAGCTGTATTATGACTTACCGGTTTAGTTGGTTGGGGTCGGAAATGGTTTTGGAGTGAATTGAGACACTTAGTCTCTTATTTGTAAGCTTGAGTTGGAAAAGTTTACCAGATGTTGACTTATGTGTAAACGACCTCAGATCTGAATTTTGATGGTCCCGTTAGCTCTATTAGGTGATTTTGGACATGGGAGCGCGTCCGGAATGTGATTTCGAGACCCGTGGTAGAATTTGGCTTGAATTGGTGAAAGATAGAATTTTGGCGATTTTGGTCGGTAGTGGAAATTTTGATATCGGAGTCGGAATGGAATTCCGGCAGTTGGAGTAGGTTCGTGGTGTCATTTTTGACTTGTGTGCAAAATTTGAGGTCATTCGAACGTAGTTTGATATGTTTCAGCATCATTGCGTAATTTGGAAGTTTTGAAGTTCTTAGGCTTGAATCCAAGGGTAATTTGGCGTTTTGATGTTGTTTTGAGCGATCCGATGGTTTGACTAATTTCATATGATGTTATGGGATAAGTCGGTATGTTTGGTGAGGTGCCGGGACCTCGGGGTGATTCTGGGTGGTTAACGAAAGGTTTGGAACTTGGAAAATGTAGCTGAAGCTGCTGGTTCTGGTGTCTTCCGCACGCGGAGTAGGAGCCGCAGGTGCGTGTCTGCTTGAGCGACTGAAGAGCTGCAGATGCGGCATGGAGGATCTTGGCAGGAACCGCAGGTGCGAAGGCATTCCCGCACCAGCGGGAGTCACATATGCGGTCTAGAGGCACAGAAGCGGTCCCAGGGATTTTAAGTGATTTCCGTAGAAGCGGTTCTTGGTCCGCAAATGCGGTGAAAGGACCGCAGGTGCGGCTTCGCTGGGCAGAATGTGTAAATAAAGGACTTCGTGATTTTTCCTCATTTCCACCATTTTCAACTCGGACTTTGGAGCTTTTGAGGTGATTTTTGAAGGGGATTCAAGGATTTTTACTGAGGTAAGTCCCTTGAGCCTAAGTACCCTTAGCCATGGTGTTTTCCCTCTTATTTCTCAACTAATTAGTGGGGTTTTGAAGTGAAAATTGGGGGTTAGGGCTTGCGATTTTGGAGAGTGTAATTTGGGGATTTGAGGGACCTATTGATGTCGGATTTTGATAAATTTCGTATGGTTAGACTCGTGAGTGAATGGGCTTTCGGGTTTTCTGACTTTTGTCGGATTTCAAAACGTTGTCCCGGGAGCCGGTTTGAGCCAATTTCGAGATTTGAGTCCAATTTAGTAGTTTTTCTTGTGGAATTGGTTCCTTTGGCATATATTGATTGTGTTGTATTACTTTTGGCTAGACTCGGGACGTTTGGAGGCCGATCCGAGAGGCAAAAGCATTACGGAGTAGGATTTTGCTCGGATTGAGGTAAGTAACAGTTGTAAATCTGGTCTTGAGGGTATGAAACCCTGGACATTGTGTCTTCTGACTATTTTGGAGGTGACGCACATGCTAGGTGATAGGCGTGTGGGTGTGCACCGAGGGGATTGTGACTTGGTCCGCCCCGTATTGACTGTAAAGTTGAACAACATGTTGTTAGCTATATGCTCTCTATGTGTTATGGGAATTTACTGTAAATTATGTTAGAAACCATGTCTAGGCTATGTGTTGGTACTATTGAGTCCCACAGAGGCCGCGTTACTTACTGAATTGCTTGTTATGTGCTAATTGTACTTCGTCATAGTTTATACTCATATATCATATCTCAGTCTCTATTATTTTATCTAATACTTCATGTTATTACTGTTTGGGCTGATTTTTCCTGATTTCTAAGAGCCCGAGAGACTGGAGAGATTGATGATTGAGTGAGGCGAGGGCCTGATTGTGAGGATATTCATGGGATCGGGCTGTATGCCGCAACAGGTTTTATTGATTTATGCCGTGGGTGGCTTGATATAGCGCTTTGGCTGAAGGTGCCCCTCTGGAGTCTGCACACCCCTAGTTAGCGCAAGTACCTACTAAGTGCGAGTGCTGAGTGCCGAGTATCGAGTGCTGAGTGATTGTGAGGAATGAGTGACTGTGAGGTTGGAGTGATTGGAAGGACTAAGAGATGATTGCCTAAGAGGCATTATATGATTACATTGTTGATGCACATAGTTGCCTTATATCCATGTTTTGAAAACTGTTGAAAGTTATTCTGATATGGTTTTACTTGAACTTGACATAAACAAACTGATTTCACTTGAACTACCGGAATTTGGGAAGCATGTATATTTTCCTTTATGAAATTATTGATAATAAACCAAAACTGTGTAGCTCATTAATATCTTCAGCTCCTTATTTATTATTCTTTCTTACTGAGTTAGTATACTCACATTACTCCCTACGCCTCGTGTGCAGATCCAGGAGTAATTGATCGGGGAGGTCGGTGATAGTCCTCACAGCAGTTTGGAGATAGTGAGGTAGCTGCCCTGCGTTCGTAGCCTTGCTTTTCTTCTTCCCTATCTTTCTTGACTTGTATTTTGGATTTCAGACTATGTTAAATATTGTTATGGTTAGACCAGTTCTATTAGATGCTCACGACTTAGTGACACCCTGATGTTTGGGGCTTCCGTTCAGTATTTCTATATTGAGTCTAACTCGTATTTCTTTTATGAAAAATCCTATTATAAAAGAAAAGTTTTTGGCTTATGATTTAATGAGTTATTGAAGTATTGTGATAATCGGATGGCCCAGTACCATTGATAGGCGCCATCACGACCGAGTTGAGTTTAGGGTCATGACAATACCCCTTTTGTGAGCTAATTAACCATGTTTGAGGTTACATGGAGGTTAATCTCCTGATTGAACCACATAATTGCTACTTCCGTGATGTAATTGCCTAATTTGAGCTATGATAGCACACTTTGTACATGCATGCATTTTAACATGTCACCTATACCAATCAAGAGTATGAAATTTGATATCCATTGTTCATGTACATGTATTTTTGTATATCTTTTTCTGTGTGATATTGGATTGGTAGCACGTGAAATGGTCGTGCAGTTGTGCTTATTGGCACGTGAATACACTGTGCAGTTGAGATATGATAGCTCCTGGTTTGTCCGTGCGGATCCAAGATATTGTTATTCTCGGCACGTGAATTGCCCGTGCGGTTATTATTATTGGCACTTGAGTTTTCTGTATAGCACATGAGTTGTATGTGCGGTTCATGTTATTGGTACATGAGCTGTCTGTGTAGCACGTGAATTGTTCGTGTAGCACGTGAGTTGTCCGTGCAACGTGTGGATATTGATCCATCCCCTAGTGTCATCCTCTGATGTTTCTCTCTTGATGGTGTACACGCGGCATTTGGAAAGTTGGTTAGTTTGGTTCGGTTATTGTATTTCAGAGGAGAACTGGTCAGTGTTTGTTTTGGTTATTTCATTTCTTCTCTACTTGCAATTTCCTTAGATGTATACATTATCTTACTGCATCTCTTCTTCATTTGCTAGTTTCAGAGTGTATACATGCCTTTATGCAAATCTCTTTATATGCCACCTTACTTGATGAGATGATACACGGTGCATATCTTCTCTATATGTGAACCCGTGTGACTTGACTTGTTTAATCACGTAGATCTTCTCTATATGCAAATTTGATGATTTAATGACATTGGGCACAAATCTTCTCTATATGATGGATTGTTAACTCAAAAAGAGCATGTTATATTATCTTTAGGCACTGACGAGTCTTTATCTATGGTTTATGACTTTAAAACAATTTATACTGTGTACTTATGAGATATATGTATTGAAATTTTTTTTGGCCAGTATCATTAATAATTCTTGCCACTATTACCTCGCCGAGGTTAGTTATGATACTAGCTAAGTACATGGGATCGGCTGTACTCATACTACACTTCTGCACCTTGCGTACAGATTGTGGAGCTGAGTTGCTGTGGATGGCGAAAGCTGGCATTGAATATGTGCCTGTTTTCGAGATATAGCTATCACTTGTCCTTGGTAGTTTTAGATTCTTATTCTGTTTATGTATATTCCAAACAAATTTTGTATTTATTTTCATACCAACTCTGTAAATCTAAGTCTTAGTGGCTCATGACTTATACTACCAATCTTAGGGTTATTGTATGGAAATTTGGTTGTTTCACTTATTGATTTATTATGATTGTCACTAGAGTTGTGCTGTCTATTGTTTTGGATTACCTAGCAGGTTGGGTTAGGTACCATTACGACTAAGGGGATTTTTGGGTCGTACCATGTTGGTATCAAAGCCCTAGGTTCATAGTATCTACAAGCCATGAGCAAGCATCTTTTAGAGTCTTGCAGATCGTTCACACTTATCTTCGAGAGGCTACAGGGCATCTAGGAAACTTCCCATCTTTCATTCCTTATCATGCGACATTGATTCACCTTGAAGCATATCTCATTGAATTCCTTCCATCCACTTGTATGGTACGTTGAGCACTCGGTATCAGTTGTGTATCCATGGCTTATGATGTGATGGATGAGGAGAGTGATGTATTTTCTGTGTTGTGGAGATAGGCCAGCCTGGAGAACTTGAGGCTAGGTTTAGACCACAGCTAGGGCCAAGTGGTTTCGGTTGTGTGAGTATGTGCTTTTGAACTTATATGTTCGGTAGTGTCCCTAAGACTGGGAGTGATAGTTCAGTGAGTGGTTAGATAGCTATATGATGAGTATAATGTTACCGAGGGATATTCTTAGATGGTTTTGATGTGATCGGAATAATTTTGCTTTGGATGTGAAGGGACTATGGATTCTTGATTTCTATCTTGATCTATTGTACAATCTCGAGTAATGAGTGTGTTGAGGGACCTTTCAGTTGTACATTTCTGGAAGAAAGTTGATTCTTATATCTTGTTGACGAGTTCAGACCTATGAGGATTTAGCGATTGCATAATGGTTGTGACCATGATATGGTCATCGTGAGAAGCCAGCTTGAGGCCAAGCAGGTGGGTTATCTCCTGTGGCGTGGTCTGCGAATGTGTGATCCTTGTTATGTTTCTTTGAAGAGTTTTCTTTCTAACCAATGGGATGCATAAGTGCTACAATTTGAGTTCGGATCGTTTCAGGAATTTTGCACGACTATCACGAGGATGAATATGCGCTTAGCAGAATATTTGCGGTATTTGATAGCTAGTTTCACATGAGCTTATAATGGATTTGGTTGAATTACAGTGTGGGAAGATAGCAGTGATGGAGTAAGGGTATTATGGGCCATCGGATGTTATGTTCGATGGCTTCGAGCCATGTGAGGGAGTTTGCTATCGACGATCAGATTGCATATGTTATATCAGTTGGGTCTGAGGCACATTTATAGATCAATTATGACTTGAAGGAGGCTGACTTCGAGGTTAGTGCGGGGAAGGAAATTTCCAGATGCATGATGTATTATATTTCATGGAAATATGGATTCTTGGAATGATTGGGGTTTGTTATTCTTGGTGGATATATTGTGCAAGGAGAAGGGATTTACTGGTTGCTTAAGGGTGAGGTTACTTCTTTAGGTATTTGTGTGCTAATGGAGCACAAGTGGTTCGACTCGTATTGGCGTTGCATTGGAGATTAGAGCATTGTGGATGACTCTCAAGAAGGTTCTAATGAGTTCAAGATTCATATGCGGCATTGAGGGGTCTCCCGAATTTGAATATAGCTAAAATCTGAGATTTGCATTGGATGGTGATAAGACTTATGGTAGTTCAATATCATTAGTGATTCTACATTTCAGTATTAGAAAAGTTAAAGAAACAACTTTGGATTCACAGAAGGTCTCTTCAGAGTGGGTATCTCGATTATGGTACTATTAGGTGTTTAAGAGGGAATACAGGGGCTTATGGGCCTTAAAATGACGTTGTTTCATGCTAGGATCTCTTGGGGTGAGATTTCATTAAGGACCATTGTGTTACTTGCAAGGAGGAGTGTTAACTTGAAGGTAAGTCAGGAGGAACTGAGAAATTCATCTTAGTAGTAGTTTGGGTCAGCATAGCAATAGAAATAATCAGTTCTTTTGCTGCGGTGAGGCTTACAGGTGTTTTGCGGCAATACTCTTGGGCTTGACAACCTGCGTGCCTTGGTTGAGTTAGAGGAATTCGGTTCTAATGGCTTGGTTTTGTACTAATGGGTTTCGAAGAGTTCTGGATGGTTTCAACCACGGCTTGGGGCGGATGTTTTCTACAGGCATGAGGAGTTTGTTGCATGTTGTAATTTTCTCCTAGATGGGGTTAAGTGGAGGGTTCCCGGGTGAATGGGTTTCTATCCTACTTGTGATTTAGAGTTGATAATGAAATTCTCGTGTTTTCAAGTGATGGCATGATAAAGGTGGTATGACGTGTGGGATTGAGGTTTGCATGGTGGTGTGACGTGTGGGATTGAGGTTTGCAGTACAAGGTTGAGGCTTTATTTTGAATGGAATGTCATGAGTTGTAGACAACATGGACGGTTTTAGATGTTTAGAAGAATGCTGGCACTATTTGGTATTAAATGAGAAGTATATGCATTTCAGATAGGTGCATTGTGCTTTCACTTGCGGAGGCTAGACCAGTATCACGGGAATCGCCTGGTTGTTGACTGTTGATGTTCAAATTTTTCTACGTAGCACAGAGGATTCGTGTAAGTTTCTCTCGTGAGATGATTGTGTAGGAGGGATATTTCAATCATTTGAGTGGTGGAGTTGGGATCAGATATGGATATTCTTGTGCTCTTAGGATTTAGGGACTGGGAGTTCTCAGAGGTGGATGATTCCTTGGTTGTGGGCTGTGAAGATAAGGCCAGAGTTTGATGGTTGGTTGTATGTGTTATGGTTAGGTTACTGTAGACCTTTTGGAAGGTTATTTACCTATTTGTGAATAATCAGAGTTGATTTGGGGTCTCATTGCTAGGCCTAATGAGAATGTATATTCTATATCGGATCGGGTTGTTTACTCGTGTTAGCTATTGTTGAGGGTTGTTCCATGGGCTATTGTTGATCTTATTCATTCCCTAATACGTTCCATGTGTTACTCTCCTATGCTACGACAGGTTGTGTGACTGTTGACTATTTGTACACATGGTGTGGCTCTTCTTGGGCCTTGTATCAAAGAGTGAGATGGCTCTTGGGATGTTGAGTTGCTTATTCCACTTGGTCGTATTTTTCCTATTTGTGGTATATGGTGCTATCTATTTCACCCATTGGTTACAGTCATGTGCTTCGCAATCTTACTATTGATACACGTGTTTGGTGAGTATGAGAAATTGGGCAATTGATAACACATGTGTAACGGTATGTTTGGATTGGGTTATGCACCGCAACAGATTTATGTTAAGATATGATCCTTTGTGCATATTTCGTGTGTTTTGTTTCTCCTTTATGAGAAGGGTTCATAGCATTGCCCTTTGTGGTGGTATTAGTTGAGCTTGTCGGATGGTTCTCTTATTTAATTCTCCTTCCATCATTGGTTACATTCAAGTTGTTGCTTATTTAGTGCACGGATTGCATCGTATGTCACTCTAGGTGTCATTGGTGTGTATTGTCAATCGAGTAGCTTGCATTGGGTAAAATGAGAATTTTGGACCTGGAATTTGAGCCGTTAGATTTGGTTAGGGTATGTTTGGAAGAGTAATGTCACTAGTGAGCTTAGAATTTGGCTATGGTTCTTAGCGGGTGAGAGAGCTCCACTACTTGTTGACCTGATCAGTGGTTATGAGTTTCTACATGTTTCTTTCATTCTTGGTAGTGTACGAAGGTTCAGAACAAGGCTTTATTTGATATGAGATATGTTACCGGTACCGGATATATTAATCAGCAGCTATTATGGTCGGAATATATTACTATGAGTACACAAGTTATGGGGTACATCGTGTGATTATAACTTGGAACATTGTTATGGCTTGATGCAGCTTGTTTAGTGTTTACCGTGAAAATGGTAACAACAATTAATTTAATTATGGGACTCTAAATATACGTGATCAATTTTTATGGTGGTTGTTAAGCAGTTGATTCTATGTATGTGAGACTTAGAAACGAAATAAGAGTTAAGGATAAGGTGATGATTAAACCGATATGTTAACAATCGGGCCTCGAGCTTGTCGATTCGGGGGCCTCGAGGTCGATTTCGGGACTCGACGGTGAGAGATCGAAGGTAATCGAAGTATGACTAACAGTTATAATAAAATAAAAGAAGGCTCTTTGTGGCCAATTATGAGCAATAAATTATGAACAATAATGAAGATAATAAATGGGAGAAATGGTATCAAGAAAATATGTAAGAGAGCAGAGAGAATGTTGTTTTATATTTCTTGTGGAAGAGCGGAAGCAACAGAACCTTACAAACTGACAAGGGTTCCCTTTATATAGGAGGGTAATCCCAGCATAGTACAAAATATATTAATTACACAGATATGGGGATGGGACAGCTGAATGACGTCCTGATTTGGGTTTAGAGTAGCCCGCTAGAGTGTGTCAGCCCTAGCCGCGTGCTTTGGGAACTCCCCATTTCTACCATTACCGTGATCATTATTACCCTGAGGTCGAGTGTTGACGAGCCTCGAGGAAAGATACTCGGCCGCGGCCTCGAGCCTTCGAGGTGATCTTCCGAAGTGCCTTAATGATGAGAAATCGGGCCCTCCGATTTTGCCGTATAGAAATAGTCCCCGCGTTTCCTAGAACGAAGCGATAGGAAACGATTTTGAGCTTCCATTCCATGGGCATCATTGCCGTGATGTCAGCATATCAGAGCATTAAATGCAATGCCCAAAAAAACCGCTCAAGGGTCGCCGTCAAATGCGACTATCGAGAAGCCCACGAACCGCTATTAGTCCATCCCTTTTGCTACCCATTCGGTTCCTATGAATGCATCAATGGCTTGATAATTCTTACTTTCTCAACATCTTCAAATTCACAAAGCCCATCCCCTTTTGCATCCTTCCCTCATTCTTACGTTCTTAGAGAAATTTCATCATCATCATGGCTAGAACCTCCAAGACGGTTCCTCGGAAAGACGAGGTTGCCTCTTCATCTTGAACATCTCAAGGGAAACCAAAAGTGATACCCACTTTGGGACAATGTACTCCCACTGAGCTAGACATGTCGAAGGACTTTACCATCGACAAAACCTCATCTGCACCGGGCCGATGTGAACATGTATCTCGGTACATTAGTGTCGTGACCAACTTAAGGAAGGTGAAGGAAGACTGCCGATGGAGGGAGGCAATGGAGGTGGAGATTCCCAGCCCTGACGAGAACATAACGAATTATAAGGCTTGTTTCCTTCACGTATATACTTACCCGTTCACTTTGGGTCTGGTTGATCCTTCTAGATCCCCTCCCCTGGAGATAGATCCGGTTATCCTGGATTTCTGCGAAAAATACCAAGTGACGCTTGGTCAAATCTATCCTTCTTTCTGGAGGATAGTCTTGATGCTCTGCCATTTCTCCGATGGGGTCGGGGGCGAGACTTTTACCCTCAATCATCTGATTAGGTTGTACAGCCCTCGATTCTATCGAGGTTTGATTAGGCTTCACCATCGATCCAAAAAATCGTTTTTCTCGAGCATTGACGAGGACAAGGATCGAGGGTGGATGAGTAGGTTCGTCCGGGTGAAAACCTCGGACATCATTCCGGCCGGGAGGATGCCTTTCCCGGAGAAGTGGAACACACAACGTAAGTATTTTTTTCCTCGAACATGTTTTGTGATTTTCTTTCGTTCCTTCCGAAAAAATGACCTCTCTTTGATTTCGGTAGCTGCCGCCTGGTATCCCGAAGTGGTCTCGGACCTGCCGAGATAGATTAGGCGATTGGATACCTCATTCCCATATCTTGTCCAGTCTTGGCAGAAAACCTGGCTAAGAAGTGGTGGGTGGCCAAGAATCCTGGCAAAGTTCCCTTGCCACCTATACCTTAGCCTTATGTTTCTCCCTGTACCCTTCGCGCTGATAAGTTATGGCCACTGTGCACATGCAGGCCTTGGCGAGAATATGCGGATGAGACCGCCTGCAGGTGGAGAGGCAGAGACTTTGGAGCCCGCCAAGGGCAAGAAAAGGAAGGGCAAGGAGGTTACCGATTCCCCTGTAACAAAGAAACCTAAGACACACAGGCCTCGAGCCGCCATTAGGATCTCGGCTTTAGCTTTCGAGGAAAGCCTCGGCACTGTGGACGAAGATGATAATGAGATCGAGTGCCGTTTGGAGTAGAAACTGAGGCCGGGCGCGCGAGTCTGGCGAGTGCCTCGACCAGATGCCGCTGAATCGGGAACGGCCGACTCAGGTCAATCCCGTGCGTTTGGGGCCAGGTTGTGATACCACATTATTGCCCCTTTAGAGAGCGTTTTCCCAAACTTTTTCAGTAGGACAGACTCGATCTCGTCGTCCCTTAGGTCGTTGCCCTTTACTACACAAGTGTAGGCAGCGACGTGCTCGTTGGGTCTGACATTCCATTATACTTTGGGAGGTCGGACATTCTGAACTTCTATGGAATGGGTTTCGGGGCCGCTTCCTGTGGGAACAGCTTCTGTACGAACTTCTTTGAGTCCACACCTTTCAAGATCGGGGGCGCTCCTGGAATTTGGTCGACCCTAGAGTTGTAAGTATCCACCTTCTTATCGTTGGCTTCTATTACTTTCCCGATTCGATCCTTCTGGTGAGGTCCTCGAGCATCTTTACAATGACGGGATCGGACATCGACCCGTTATTGCTCGATCTCTCCGGTGCCTATTCGGTCGGGGGAGCTTTCCCCGTTGCTACCGTGCTAGGAGTTTTCTGGTGGCTTTGCAGCTGAGCAATAGCCAGCTATTGTGCCTACAATATTTCGAAAATAACATGAAGGCTAACTTCTCGTTCTTCCCGGGCTGGGGTTTTCTGGGCTTCTTGTTAGTCGCCTTGGTGTATGCTCATGTTAGTGTGGGAGATTATTTCGGCGTGTTGAGCATCGCGCGAGACTTCGTCCATCGAAATTGGTCCTGGTGCGTTCTCAAAGTTTCGGGGTGGCTCACCAACACCTGGAACGGCCACACCATTCTCTCCGTGGTTTTCAAGGTTATTGTTTACTGAATCGGACATTCCGACCTGAAATCAAAGATCTTTGGACAAGAAAAACGTGAAAGATAACTTGCGTTGTGTAACGGATCCAGCAAGAAAATAATCACTATTATTTTTAGCCCCACGGTGGGCGCCAAACTGTTTACCGTGAAAATGGTAACAACAATTAAATTTGATTATGGGACTCTAAAAATACGTGATCTATTTTTATGCTGGTTGTTAACCAGTTGATGCTATGTATGTGAGACTTAGGAACGAAATAAGAGCTAAGGATAAGGTGATGATCAAACTGATATGTTAACAATCGGGCCTCGAGCTTGTCGATTCGGGGGCCTCGAGGTCCATTCTGGGGCTCGACGGTGAGCAATCGAAGGTAATGGAAGTATGACTAACAGTTATAATAAAATCAAAGAAGGCTCTTTATGGCCAATGATAAGCAATAAATGATGAACAATAATGAAGATAATAAATGGGAGCAATGATGTCAAGAGAATATGTAAGAGAGCAGAGATAATGTTGTTTTATATTTCTTGTCGAGCAGCGGAAGCAACAGAACCTTAAAAATTGACAAGGGTTCCCTTTATATAGGAGGAAAATCCCAACGTAGTACAAAATACATTAATTACATAGAGATGGGGATGGGACAGCTGAATGACGCCTTGATTTGGGTTCAGAGTAGCCCGCTAGAATATGTCAGCCCTAGCCGCGTGCTGTGGGAACTCCCCATTTCTACCATTACCGTGATCATTACTACCCTGAGGTCGAGTGTTGACGACCCTCGAGGAAAGATACTCGGCCGCGGCCTCGATCCTTCGAGGTGATCTTCCGAAGTGCCTTAATGATGGGAAATCGGGCCCTCCGATTTCTCCGTATACATTTAGACTTATACAGTTTATATATGCGAGAATCGGGTCTTAAATGGATTTTCAGATGTTGGAGATTGGGTTCTAAGATTTATGAATTAAGGTTCAAGAAAAAATCTTCAATTAGGTTGTGTTGACAGGCTTATATGGATTGAGGTGACATGGGATTACCCATATGTATGTGTATGGTAAGTTTATACAGTGATTTGATGGATGTGGAACGACCTTTGCACGTTCGCGGACGAGCCTATGTTTAAATGGGGGAGAATGTTGTCACACCTCTTTTTTTCCAGACAACCCTATTACGAGGTTGAGTTAGAAGAGTTTTTCCAATTAAAGTGGTGTTCTGAAAAGGGATTATTTATTATTTAGAGTCGCCACTTGAAATTGAGTTTTGGCTTTTCAAGTCACCTTTTATTGAATCCCTTATCAAAAGGAAGATTTGACTCCTAATTTATGGTCTACAAAAATAGAATACATAGTAAAGAATTCTGTTGCCCGAGGGGAAGGTGTAACGCACCCCTCGAGTCTCGTGGTTCTATATAGCACGGTCACTTTATTGACTAATGTAAGGCTTAAATCAATTTTTAGCTAGTCTTGTATTTTATTGATTATGGTTTATTTATTACCGCTTAATTAATTATTATATTTTATTAATTATTTTAACCTAGATGTAGTACGCACACAAGCATTTCTTTGAAGTTAGATGTTAAATCAAAGTACGGAGTGTACACATGGTTAAAGCATTATTATTTTGAATTTCAAGGCATCAAGACGCGGGAATGTGCACATGATCCTTTTATTACTTAAGCATATCAATCCAAGGTTCGGGTATGAACAGTTGAGCTAATATTTAAGGTACATCTAAAGTTTTTCTAGCGTTTTGAGTATTTTCTCTTATTTTGTCTTTTAGATTCGAGATATATATTTGTATATTTCATTATTGGGCTTAATATATATTTTATATTATTTTCTTTTTTGAGTTAATGTACGTTATTTATTTGGTCATGGAAAGAAATGGGACAACTTTGGATTTTATTAGTTTTAGGCCAATAGGAAATAAATTTATTTGGCCCCATATTATGTGCTTTATCTTTAAATAATTGTATTTAACCGTATGTACTATCATTAACATGGAACATAATAAATAATTTGGTAAGCTAAGACATTAAACGTGCACTAAGAGAAATATGAAGGTCTTTGATATCATCAGAGGAAAAGAAAGATATATAATAGTACACATTTAAAGTTTTAACTAATCTTGCTAATTATGTGACTTTCATGTATTAACTTTTTGGTAGAAACTAAACTTAAAGCTATACATAAAGAGCCAACGAACTGTTAAACTCAGATCTTTAAAAGAATTAATAGGATTTCAATATAAAGACTAGACATATTAAATTCTAAAGAAAAATACTACAGACACTCTTAAGTTAAAGATACTAACGGAGTGACTTTAGGAATAAAGAACATGTATTCTCTTTAAATTGGTAGACCATCGGGTATATACCAAATATAAATTTTTAACTAAAAAAATTTCTTTAAAGTAAAGTTCTACTGCCTATCCTAAACAACTTAAGATAAATAAAGCCAAAATCATGTAGATTTTTATAACCGAAACTATTTTAACTCACGTAACAAAATACTACTTACTACATTATCACATGGAAAAACTAAGAGTCAAATTTGACTAAAATAATGGATCGAATAGGCTCTAAAACACATAGCAAATTGCATATTCAAGCAGTAGGCAAATAATTGTTAAAATGAATAACAAAGAAAGTATAGATGAACCTTTAAAGCTGAAAATTCCTTTAAACGATATCGTAGCCTTGAACCGGAATCTCGACTAGAAACCTCGCCAAAAATAACTTGAATGTTCTTCGTGCCAAGTATTTAAAGTGCTAGACCTAATGATCTATTTGTCTTTATAATATGACATTCTTTTGTAGCTTTCCCTCAGATGTTTCCTTCCAAAAAAATTTCCACACTCTTCCAAATTTTTGTAGGTTTGCAGTACTTCAAGTCGTAAATAGTCATAGGGAAGGTATGTCTTACTTATATTCCAATCCTAGCTCTATAACGTCTGTGTGTTGATCTCAGAAGGTGAGGATGTGGGAGTGTGAGTGGGGGAAGCGGGAAGTGGAGAATAGGACGTGAGAGGTATGGGAAAATGGGGTTGTGATTTTTTTTAAAAAGTAAAATCAGATTTTTAAATAAAATTTGATAACAAACTTCATCACTTTAACGTGATTTTAGTTCATTTTGAATCTTTTTTTTTGTCTTTTATTTTAAAAGATAATTAAATTATGAAGATAAGAAGAATAAACCAACATTTCTTACAATATAGGAAAACTAAATATTTACATGTACTTTAAATGATACTAAGAAAGATTCTATAGCTTACTTATTAGAAGAAACCATATATATATATATATATATATATATATATATATATATATATATATATATATATATATATATATATATATATATATATATAATTTGTACTCTAAGAATGAGACTTTTATATTTTTTTCTTTTTTAAAATAAAACCTATTAAAAGTAAGATAAAAGTTTAAATATTAAGATTAGATCTAAAAGAAATATTTACACCAAAATAGTATAGATTTTGGGTATGGTCAAAAATTAGTTGTTCACAGCATGTCCCTCTTTGCTTGGAAACATGAAGAGTTTTCAGGCAAAGAAAATGAACATGATGACTCATTTTTGACCTCACTATTATTTAAAAAGGAAATGAAGGTGAAAGAAGAAGATGTGACCGAGCATTTGTTGTAGGCAGCCTACATATCCCGGGTTATAAGGGAATCAGGTCACGTGTAGTTCAAGTGGAAGAAGAGTGATGGTGTATGCTTAGATGGAGAGTCCATTGTGGTTCCGTCGAGGTTCCGATCCGCGGTTCCTACTATTACATCAAAATGAAAAGAAAATTACATACTCTTGAAATCTAAGAGTTACAAAACTTCTATCTAAATGCCATCTGGAATCCTGTCTTGATTCTTGACTTACTTCCCCCATTGACTTTAGACTGAAACTTGATGCTGTCGATATAACAGACTATGAAATATTCTTACAGGCTTGTTCCTTGATCAGGTGATAAGAAGATGGATCTTGAAATCATATGTCTCTGCATGCATTATGTCAAAGCTAGTTCGGCTGGTATTGAGATCAAACATTCCACTTTCTCTGGTGAGAGCTGGAATCTTAGTTTTGCACATCCAATCTGTACTTTGCAAAAAAACCCGCAAGCTATCAGAAACAAACAAAATGAACAAAAAATTTCTGCCTCAGTTTACACTAGAAAATTTTTGTGAGTTATTAAACACACAATAAACTATCTTTGCCATTGCAAAATGAATAACTGAAAACGAAATGTCTCCCTTCTTTTTTTTTTTTTTGATAATAGGGGATGTCTTACCCTATGTTAACAAGATGGAAGGCAATCAGAGGATGTAGTACCCTTTGTTGGCAATAAGATGAGGCTTGTGGCACTCTAAGATGCTTCTAGTGAATGTCGTACCCTATGTTGGCAAAAATTAATGTAGCCAGGGGATGTAGTACGTTGTGCTGGCAATAAGATGAGGCTCGGGGAACTCTGAGATGCTACTATGGGATGTCGTACCCTATGCTGGCAATAAAATGAGGCTCCTGGCACTCTGAGATGCTACTAGTGAATGTCGTACCCTATGTTAGCAATGAGAAATACAACCAGGGGATGCAGTACCCAGTGTTGGCAATAAGGTGAGGCTCATGGCTCACTAAGATTCTACAAAGGAATGTCGTACCCTATGTTGGCAAAAAGTAATGCAACCAGGGGATGTAGTACCCTGTGTTGGCAATAAGAAGAGGCTCGTGGCACTCTAAGATGCTACTAGGGAATGTCGTACCCTATGTTAGAAATGAGAAATACAACCAGGGGATGCAGTAACATGTGTTGGCAATAAGGTGAGGCTCAGAGCTCACTAAGATTCTACTAGGGAATGTCGTACCCTATGTTGGAAGAAAACTATGAATAACGAAACTAAGAATAACATGATTATATGTATATTGGAAGAAAACTAAGGATTTGATAACTTCACTTGGTGGTGTTCGTCTTTTCACAAACTGTTTCCAATAATTCGTCTGTTCCTGTTCTGAACAAAGAAAAATTCGTTAGTTTTAAAATGGTGGTCAGTTTGTGGCCTTGATTTCTTGGGCGACTTGACCTTGCGTCCATTACACTTGTTAGAAAAACTAACTCAGTCGATGGTCGTACAAATTGCTAGGAGATTCTATCCTTACTTTCTGGAGATCTTCTTTCTCAGCATCAACACCTGACTATTTTGCGCCTATCACCATTTGTGTTTATGGTGCAAACAACCTTGCTCCCAAAACAACTTTTAATTGAGTAACTCTTTTTAACCCTTGAAACATTGTTCAATCCTTCAAGCCTTTTGCTCTTCCGGGAAAATCAAAGATGGCTTTATGCCTTTGTCCATATTTTTTATGCCTAGAAATTTTTGCTTCATATATCGGGGAAACTGTAACCAATTTTGCGGCCTTTTCTTGGCTTTGCTTTGAATAAATTGGACTGGAAGGGACTCAAAAAAGTAATTCGAAAGAAAACAAGAAAGTGAACTAATAGGTATTACAACTTAATCAAGAAGTGTCCCTTTCAGAGAAAGACAAAAAAAATTATCTGGAGGAATATGCTGACTTTAATGAACATGACATGCCCTTTGGACTTGATGCCTCATCCATCTAAACCATCTAATTCTTGAAATCTGTGGTAAACTTCACTTTGAAACTGAGTTCTTTGCCTTAACCATGCTTGTGCCAGGATATATGAAGACCTAAATTGATCAATGATGCCCTTTGTGGGTTTTCACCAACTGACCTCTCTCATTTGTCTTTCTCTCAACTCGCCATTGCCTTATTGTGCCTGTGAGGGTATTTACCAATAAGACTCTCTCATTTGATTTTTATGTCTTTACAATGGATGAGGCATTACCATAGTACACCGAATTAGTATCCTCGAATGCTGATCAGAAGGTCTTAAAACGGGAAAGGTAAAAAGAACTATTCAACTGAATTATAACTTTAGGAACCATTTTGACGGAACAACCGCCGAAAAATAAAATAAAATCATGCCCCAGTTTCTTTGAATACTGGAGAAATATGAATTTTTGTTTTGGTGTGACCGAACCCCAGAGTGAGGCTGCCTACATATCCTTTCAGAATCAGGCCGGACGTAGTTCAATTAATATGAACTTGTTTTGATGATTTTCATTTTTTTTATTTCACTTTTTTTGATTTTTTTTATTAAGTACATTGATTCCAAAAGCAGGGAAAACAAATCAGTATAAACAAGTCTTCAAAGGGCTAACTAGGGTTGACCAGTGTTTGGGTAGCGAGAATGATAGCCTTTTGTCATCCCAACATGAGAATGCTAAGTATTAAAATGCCCGTACAGAGGCATGTCAGACATAGTATCTCTTGACCGCATCTGCGTTGACGGATATATCAGTCACCTTTCCTTCTATATCTGCCAAGTATAGAGTTCCTTTTGAGAATACTTTCTTGATGAGGTAAGGACCTGTCACGACCCAATTCCGAACCCGGTCGTGATGGCGCCTCTCGCGAAGACAAGGCCAGCCAGACCAATACAGAACACCTCTTTTAAGCAGTTAATCAATATTAAGCAATTATGAAACATGATTTAATAACAATAATTTGCGGAAACTCAGATAATAATGGTAGAACCATCCCAACACAGCTCAAACCGGGGTGTCACAAGTCACGAGCATCTATCAGAATGTAAAACCACTATAATGCCTAAAATATACAAAACCGGAATAATGAACAAAGAGAGAGACATGGTGCTGCGAACGCTGGCAGTCACCTCTTTAACTCATATAACTCTGCCTCTGATCGGCCAAAACCCGCTACCGGGTGAATAGATACCTGCATCTGCACACGAGGTGCAGGGAGTAAAGTGAGTACTCCAACTCAGTGAGTAATAAAGGTAAATAACAACTGAGCAGTAAGAAATCACGTAAAGCAAACCATCATGCTGTATAGAAGCAGGGTACAATCCTTTGAGAAAACAGTAAGGCTGTGAAATCTTTGGAAATATCTTGGCTCAGTTTAAAGCTCTTTTGAAAATGATCTTTTCAACAGTTACGAAAACTATTTCAAAACAGTTAGTGCTGATAAGCACAATAAAATCCGCCCCTCGGGCACCAATACCACAGTATAACAGGTAGAAAGGCAAATAAATATGCAAGATGCGCACATAAAAGTTTGCCCCTCGGGCAATGTCTCAAAGCAGTACCAGCCCTCGGGCTCACTCTCAGAAACACTCTCAGCCCCTCGGGCTCTCTCTCTCAGACTACTCTCAGAACAGTATCATATAGTAACTGCTGCGGCGTGCAGCCCGATCCACATATCGCTGCGACGTGCAGCCCGATCCATATCTCGCTGCGCCGTGAAGCCCGATCCATATGGGTACCCGCGCTTACTATGGGGGTGCAGACTCCGGAGGGGCTCCTACAGCCCAAGCGCAAATATTGCTGCAGCACGCAGCCCGATCCATATAAACATTTGCTGCGGCGTGCAGCCCGATCCATATAAGTATTTGCTGCGGCGTGCAGCCCGATCGATAATATATATATATAACATAAGGCCTGAAAGCCTCCTCACATAACCCTCGAGGCCTGAAAGCCTCCTCACATCACTCAACACATCCTCACACATGGCCCTCAGCCTCACTCAGTCCAGAAAACATCATAAGCCCCTTGGGCATCAATAAAATAGTAGTGCTCAGCTCAAATAGCATTGGAAAACATCATTAAAGTCTCAAAGTTCATTTAGAAACGACCGAGTTTGTAAGACAGTATAATCAACAGGACTGAGTTCAAGTAGTATGTCAAATAGTGAGGAAACAGTGATAAAATCCCCGAAGGGTTCAAATAATTGGCACGAAGCCCAAATATGGCAATCAGCCTAAATCATGATAATATCAAATAGTTTCAGTCAAATACGCGGTAAAATCAACAATCGGGACGGACCAAGTCACAGTCCCCAACGGTGCTCCACACCACGCTCGCTATCCGGCGTGCAAGTCACCTCAATATAGCACTACGGTGTGCAAATCCGGTGTTTCAATCCCTCAGGATATCATCTACAATCATTACTCACCTCGAACTGGCAAAACCTCTAGCTCGCGACGCCTTTGTCCCTCAATTCGGCCTCCACGCGCGTCGAATCTATCCAAAATCAGAGCGAATACATCACAATAGGCTAGGGGAACAATACCCAATCGAAAACAATCGAAAAATAGCAAAAATCTCAAAATTCGCAAAACCCGAGCCCGGGCCCACTTCTCGAAAAATCAGAAAATTAACATCACCGGATTCCTTATCTCTCCACGAGTCTATACATATGAAATTTACCAAAATCGGAGTCCATTTGGCCCCTCAAATCCCAAATTAAAATTCCAAAATCTCAAGCCCTAGTTCTTCCATTTTTGGTTAAATTCCCATGAATTTCTAGGTTAATTTCACAATAATATCACGGTTTTAGTTCATAAAACTTACCTCCAACCAATCCTCTTCGAATCCGTCTTCAATTTCTCCCAAAGAGCTCTCAAAATGTTCAACAATGGAGGAAAAATGACTTAGGCTCGCGGATGAAATATTTTAAAACCCTTCTGCCCAGCTGTGATTTTCTTCTATGCGAACGCGATGGCCCTCTCGCGTTCGCGATGAACAAATATTCCTCTGAGAAAAATTACCCTACGCGAACGCGGTGACGCACACGCGAACGCGATGCCTTGGGTCTCTGAACCTACGCGAACGCGGTCCCCTCACCCGCGAACGCGAAGAGCATTTGCTTTGGGACCTCCACACGCCAAACAACTCTATGCGAACGCAGCCTCTGAAATGCGAATGCGATGAACAACCAAACGACCTTCCGCGAATGCGAGGCCCAAGACGCGAACGCGAAGGCCAAAACACTGATCTTGAAATTCCCTTCTACGCGTTCGCGACTCACCAACGCGAACGCGAAGGCCAATTCTTCTGCAACAAAATAGCTGGAAAATCTGCAATCTTGAAAGGCCAAAATTGGTCCGATTGACCATCCGAAATCACCCCGAGGCCCCCGGGACCTCAACCAAAAGCACCAACACACCTTAAAACATCATTCAAACTCGCTCCAAACATCAAAACACATCCAACAACGCTAAAATCATCAATTCTCACCGGATTCAAGCCTAAGTTTTCTAAAAAACTTCCGAAATACGCATTTGATCAAAAACCCGACCAAAACACCTCCGAATGACCTGAAATTTTGCACACACATCCAAAATCACCTAACGGAGCTACAGCAACTCTCAGAATTCCATTCCTACCCTCGGATCAAAATCTCACCTAGGAATTCGCCAAAATACTAACTTCGCCAATTCAATCCTAATTCAACACCGGACCTCCAAAATCACTTCCGATCACACTCCCAAGTCACAAATCATCTAACGAAGCTAACCAAATCATAAAAACTCCGGTACGAGCTCATATACAAATAATTCAACTTCCCGGTCAAACCTTTCAATTCAAAAGCTTTCAACTGAAACTGTTTCTTTCAATTTCATTCCCATTCTTCCTGAAAACAAAAACCAACGATCTACATTAGTCATAATGCATAACATGGGGCAAGTCATGCGCGGGAACTGGCGATCAAAGTGCCAAAGCTCAATACGACCGGTCGGTCGTTACATCCTCCCCCACTTAAACACACGTTCGTCCCCGAACGTTCCCAGAGTTGTTCTAAAAGCCAACCACTCGCTGAATAACCTTACTATGCACATACCTGGGGGTAATCCCACGTCACCCTATCTCATGTAAGTCCGATAACACATTGTAACTGATATTTCACCATCCAATGTAGCCCATACGCCATAGAACCCCATTTCATTTTCCAAAATCATACCCAAGATCAGAACCTCACACCTCTATTCAGAATAAGCTCGAACCAGCTGTAATAACCCCTGCCTGCAACCTCAAATGCAATTATCTGATATACCACGTAAGTTAAACACATGTAGTGATAACTTCCATTCACAGCAGCTGCACACGACACCCGAATACCGATAGAAAACCTCCTATCAACTAAAGTCCCATTCCAACACTTCCACATACTGCCAATGATATTGAAACACGCAATAAATCACAACCATTTCTCAAATCAGCCATCCATAAGGTTACTTCTCCTTTGGCAAGGACCATAGCGAATTTCTGAACCGACCCTTGATATTTATCCTTCCGACCAGCTGAAATCAAATCTGTGCGTATTCATTAATGACCCCAACGACCACCTCGAATCCATCACACCACTCGGGTGACATGATACATCAATACAGGCCTAAGCCACAACTCGCATAATTAGCGCACCAATAAGAAATGGTCTGAATATACTTAAATCATGAAAATGACCCCAAACGAAAGAGCTGTACCTCAAGCTCATCAGTACCAACACAACAAAAGGCTGAGACCCCGTCTCACATCATAGAAATAGAACACGTGAATCTACCCCGAAAGGTCATATTTCCACGTAGCCTCGCTACAATGCGCGACCCTATCCAAACACTGCTACACATGAAACACCTCAAGTCGCTATGATCAAAATCGACGACCACGCACAATCTGACGTCTGGAACCAAAGCAAATCATTACACCCACGGTGCAACAATAACATATGCCAACCCGATATGACACAACCGATACGACGTTCACTAAGCATCGCTCAATTACTCTTCCCGCTCGAATTCCACTAAGAGACCCCAATTGAACCGCACCATACGTGCCTATAACCAACAAATCCTAGCATCTCGCAGCACAGAACGACAACTCATAGATCTCCCCAGATCACTGATAAGCTCAACAACGGTCGAATCAATACCTCCCTCAACAATGCCATTCGGAGCCAACCAAGCCGACTCAGGATAGAACACTCGCTCACAAGACCCCAAATAAGAAAGGCCATCCTTCCCAGCCGTTCGCTAGGTCTTCGAAACATAAAAATCCCCAATAGAACATAATCCGGCGAACATCGCCACTCAATCCGTGGCATTTCCCGACATAGCCATCCGCGCCATCTTATCGAAATAGTCCAGAATAACACAACACGGAAACAACCAGTCCACACCCCAATATCATATCCAAAACCTAACATACCACGCAAAGAAAGATCCACTCGGGCCTCCAAATCCCGGTAGTCGCTAAACAGTGCTGATACACGCGATCTACAATCACAACATAGCCTGAATATGAGAACTTCCATCTCCACGTCCATACGGCACATGAATCACCATATCCTATCCCAATTTTGCCGCCCGAATATATATGCCACACCTCTAAGACCCAATCGTTCCACGTTAGATATTCTCAAATTCCTCTGTGCCATCCAACAAACTCGAATATCAACAGTCGATCCAGCCCGAAAGTGCCGTAATAATCACATTGCCCTTTTTATGAAACCTATACTCTTGTCAAATCATTTCCAAATAACAAAACCATTTCCTTAATCAATCTGAGGCCCGCTGCCTAAGAGTGTTATGAACTTCCTTTCAGAACTAAATTGAAACCTCATACACGCAAATCTCGATCGTCCACAACATACCGCATATATCACACCATCCAAGGATAACAGGAAAACTTTTATCTCCCTTCCGAGCCACAGACATCTATGCACCCAACTAGTCAAGGACTTCCATTGATCCTATCTAGAAGAAAAATCATTACACATCCCATACCTCTCTTATGCGTTGGGTCTCTGAACCTACGTGAACGCGGTCCCCTCACCCGCGAACGTGAAGAGCATTTGCTCTGGGACCTTCACGCGCCAAACAACTCTATGCGAACGTAGCCTCTGAAACGCGAACGCGATGAACAACCAAACGACCTTACGCGAGCGCGAGGCCCAAGACGTGAACGCGAAGGCCAAAACACTGATCTTGAAATTCCCTTCTACGCGTTCGCGACTCACCAACGCGAACGGGAAGGCCAATTCTTCTGCAACAAAATAGCTGGGAAATCTGCAATCTTCAAAGGCAAAAATTGGTCCGATTGACCATCCGAAATCACCCCGAGGCCCCCGGGACCTCAACCAAAAGCACCAACACACCTTAAAACATTATTCAAACTTGCTCCAAACATCAAAACACATCCAACAACGCTAAAATCATCAATTCTCACCGGATTCAAGCCTATGTTTTCTCAAAAACTTCCGAAATACGCATTTGATCAAAAACCCGACCAAAACACCAACGAATGACATGAAATTTTGCAGACACATCCAAAATCACCTAACGGAGCTACAGCAACTCTCGGAATTCCATTCCGACCCTCGGATCAAAATCTCACCTATCAACCGGAATTCGCCAAAATACTATTTTCGCCAATTCAAGCCTAATTCATCACAGGACCTTCAAAATCACTTCCGATCACACTCCCAAGTCAAAAATCATAACGAAGTTAACCAAATCATAGAAACTCCGGTACGAGCTCATATACAAATAATTCAACTTCCCGGTCAAACCTTTCAATTCAAAAGCTTTCAACTGAAACTGTGTCTTTCAATTTCATTCCCATTCTTCCTGAAAACCAAAACCAACGATCTACATTAGTCATAATGCATAACACGGGGCAAGTCATGCCGGGAACTGGCGATCAAAGTGCAAAAGCTCAAAATGACCGGTCGGGTCGTTACAAGACCTTGCCAATTCGGGGCGAACTTTCCTTTTGCTTCTTCCTGGTGTGGAAAGATACTTTTCAAAACAAGTTTTCCTACCTCGAATTGTCTTGGTCACACTTTCTTATTGTAAGTGCATGCCATTCTTTGTTTGTATAACTGACAAATACAAACTGCTGCCAAACACTTTTCTTCAATCAAACTCAACTGTTCCAATCGGGAATTCACCCATTCAGTGTCCTCAATCCCTGCTTGAACAATGATTGGGAGAGAGGGAATCTCAACTTCAGCAGGTATGACCGCTTTGGTTCCATAAACGAATAAGTAGGGTGTTGCGCCAACTGATGTACAGATAGTTATCTGGTATCCCAAAAGAGCAAAAAGCAGTTTCTCGTGCAATTCTCCAGGCCCTTGGACCATCTTCCTAAGAATCTTCTTGATGTTCTTATTCGCAGCTTCAACAGGTCCATTAGCTTTGGGCCGGTAAGGAGTAGAATTGCGATGCTCAGTTTTAAATTGTTCACATACCTCCTTCATCAGATGACTATTCAAATTAGCAGCATTATCCGTGATAATGATTTTTGGAATACCGAAACGACAGATGATGTTGGATTGAACAAAGTCTATTACTTCTTTCTTGGTAACTGCTTTCAATGTAATAGCTTCCACCCATTTGGTGAAGTAATAAATTGCAACCAAGATGAATCTGTGCCCATTTGATGTTTTTGGCTCGATTGGGCTGATGCCGTCCACTCCCCGAGAAACAAAAGGCCAAGGAGCCGACATAGGATACAACTCTGAAGGAGGCGAGTGAATCAACTCACTGTGAATTTGACACTGGTGGCACATGCGAACAAAACGAAAGCAATCTCGTTCCATAGTAAGCCAATAATATCATGCCCGAAGGATTTTCTTTGCTAGAATATATCCATCCATGTGCGGACCACAAACTCCCGAATGCACCTAATTCATAATCATTTTAGCTTTTTTGGCATCCACACATCTCAGCAAATTCAAATTCGGAGTTCTTTTGTATAGGATTTCCCCACTCAAAAAGAAACCATTAGAGAGTCGCCTAATAGTTCTTTTTTGATCCCTATTAGCATTTTCCGGATATTCTCTTGTTTTCAAAAATTGTTTAATATCACGGTACCATAGTTCACCATCCGGTTCTGCTTCAATTGTATTGCAATAACCATGTTGATCCCCAATTTTAATTTCTAATGGGTCAATGTGAGTAATGAGTACTACCCGAATGTGGAAGCATTGAGGCCAGGGTGGCCAAGGCATCATCTAATTCATTGGGAAACCTGGGAATATACCTGAACTCAATGGACTAGAACCTTTTGCTACGATCCTCCACATATTGTCTATATGGAATGAGCTTGATGTATCGAGTTTCCCAATTACCTTGAGCCTACCGAATAAGCAAATATGAATCTCCCATCACCAACAATTTATCGCGCCCCCTTATTCTCGCAAAATCGTGTTTCGACATTTCTGGGACAACTCCTTTCCTTTTGGGATGAGGTAAGGGATTTGAAGAGTCGCCACCTAACGGATTAAGGTGCGTTAAGGCACCTAAAGCAATTAACACATATAACCAGTTTACATCACCAAAGATCGGGTAAGGGCTCGAAATTACCTTGAGGGGAAGGTGTTAGGCACCCCTGAGGTCCACAACGGTGGGTCCCGACCGAACTTAAATTAAGCGAATTAGTCTTATAAAGGAAGAAAAAAAATTTAGACAAATAGATATTACTTTAAAAAAAGAATTAAAGGGGTCCTAGGTTTTTTAGCCTATAGGATCATTTCCATGCAATACTTGGTAACTTTCCCCAAGTTTGGGTGCCACACATCGCATTAGCGCACAGGTCATCATTTCCTTTGGTACCCAATTACTATCTTTCAGTTGTTACCTAAGCGTTCTAGTAGCTTCTAACTCGTGCCTTATGCGTGCACTACCCGTCCCTTTCCTATGGTCTTGGAGGTATTTAGGACCTCTATTTAGGGCGGTTCTAGACTGACCTATGTTGCTTAAATGAGAAAAATCTAGGCGACAAACAAAATTCAAATAGAACTATCATGTAAGGAGCAGATAAGGGCTCATGTTAACCTCCACAAATAGACAACAAATGCACGCAATTAAACAGACAACTTTATTGATTTAGGATCCTACAGGCAGGATATCTAGATGAGCAGAAAAGAATATAAGAAAGCAGCTTATTAAAACGAGCATTGGGACCTACGGGCTTGCCTACTGATTTGATTAAGTTCTGAATCTGGGCATGCTTCAGGCACCACGAGATCACAGTTTTTGACCCAGGATTCTTAATAAACCTACAGGTTTGCCTATTGTTAACAAGAACAGAATCCTATAGGCATGATGTCTAAAGGTTGATTAAAGACATATAACATGATTTCTAAGCGAATTACTTATTTTTAACTCATGAAAACTGAATTTATCTCTTTAGATCCTAGAGGCATGCTTTCTAATTTGCAGAAATAATTAACTCCTATAGACATGATTTCTAGGTGTCGAAACTGATTTGTTTATTTCCTATAGGCATTGTATCTAAGTTGAAACGGATTTTTTACCTCCTATAGGCATGATATCTATCAATCACATGTGGGCAGAATCTTAAGCACATTGCCAGGAAAGGTTATTATTCAAACAGATAGAATTCTATTGACATGGTCACTAATGCATATAAGTTGGAAATGTGCATGGATCCTATGGACAGGATTTCTAATGCAAAGGGGCCTATAGGGCAGGATTTCTACCCGATTTTCAGACAAAGATATAGAGAAACCCCACAGCTTTTACTAATAAACCCCAGATCTGTTTATTACAAAGATTATTACGGCCCAGAATGAATAAGTTACACAACAATGTCTATTATACTTTAGGGAGCCTTAGCAGGCCCAATATAAACCTGGGAGCCAGGCCTTCAAACACAACAGCTCTGAAACACTAGCAGCGATCCAAAATACCTTAAACCAGGCTTCCAGAGTGTCAAAGTTCCCAAAGAGCCTCAGGGACCCCAGGCAATGCTCACACTAGAACCACACATTCAACACAAAATTCATACGAGACTGGAAAACCAACCCTAATGTGTCAGAGTTCAAGGAGTCTCAGGGACCCTAGGTAGTGCTCACATTGGGGGTGGTAGGACCCTAGGTGTGACGACCCAAAGGGTCATCACCGAATTCCTCTCTTTTCCGTGCTTCCGAGGCCTTGAAAACCTCATTTCTGTGAAAAAATTCAAAATGTGGCTTTAAAATGATTAAAGTTGACCTTGGTCAACATTTTTGGTAAACGGACCCGGACCCGTAATTTGGCAGTCCTGGAGCGTCCGTAGAAAAATATGAGACTCGGGCACATGCCCGGAGTCGAAATTTCGAGGTCGAGAGCCCGAGAAATAAATTTTTCTGTGAAATTGTTTTTCTGAAATTATTAAGGAAAATGGAAATAAAAATTGATTAAAAGACTATGGTATCGGGCTCGTATTTTGGTTCCGACGCCCGGTACAAGTCTAAAATATGTGTTAAGCGCTTTCTGTAATGTTTGGTCGAAATCGGATGTCATTTGACGTGTTTCGGACCAAAATATCTAAAATTTGAAGTTATGAAGTTTGAAATGAAAATGATGATCTTGAGGCTTGATTCAATGATTTTTGATGTTATTTTGGCGATTTGATCGCTCGAGTAAGTTCGTAGGATGTTATTGAGTTAGTTTGTGTGTTTGGTTGGGAGCCCCGAGGGCTCGGGAGTGATTCGGAGGTGATTCGGGGTAGTTTTACACTTAGAAAACATAGCAGATTTTCTGCAATTTTTGCACAGCAAATCCCTTCTTCGCGTTCGCGTTCCAGTCACGCGTTCGCGAAGCTTCAGTGGTCCCTCTTCATCGCGTTCACGGACAATACCCCGCGTCCGCATAGCCCAGGCTTCCCCTTCACCGCGTTCGCGATTAGCACCACGCGTTCGCGATGCCTTAAACCATCCACCCTTCGTGAACGCGTCCTCATTCACGCGAACGCGAAGGGCATTTTTGCCCAGCTAATTTTTTAAGTTCAAAACAGAATCAGTAGCTCGGGATTTAGCCATTTCTTCACACGAGCTCCTCTTTCTAACACTCCATAGGCGATTTTGAAGAGCTTCTTTCTCCATAGCCTCTTAGGTAACTGTTCTTAACTTCTTTCCCTCTTAATTTCTTCCACTAATCACTAATTTCCTAGCCCTAAATCATGAATTCAAAGTAGAAAATGGGGGTTTTGGGNNNNTATTCTATTCACCCGGGCGCCGCGAAGATGTATCAGGACTTGCGGCAGCTTTATTGGTGGCGTAGGATGAAGAAAGATATTGTTGCATATGTGGCTCGATGTTTGAACTGTCAGCAGGTCAAGTATGAGCATCAGAGGCCTGGTGGTTTGTTTCAGAGGATTGAGCTTCCCGAATGGAAGTGGGAGAGGATTACCATGGATTTCGTTACTGGACTTCCGATGACTCGGAAGAAGTTTGATGCTATTTGGGTCATTGTTGATAGGCTGACCAAGTCAGCGCATTTTATTCCTGTTGCACCACTTATTCATCGGAGAGCTTAGCTGAGATCTACATCCGAGAGATTGTTCGCCTTCATGGGGTGCCAGTATCTATTATTTCGGATCGGGGTACGCAGTTTACCTCGCGCTTCTGGAGAGCAGTTCAGCAGGAGTTGGGCACCCAGGTTCAGTTGAGCACAGCGTTCCATCCTCAGACGGACGGCCAGTCCGAGAGGACTATTCAGATATTGGAGGATATGATCCGAGCTTGTATCATTGATTTTGGAGGCTCGTGGGACCAGTTTTTGCCTTTAGCAGAGTTCGCCTACAACAACAGCTACCAGTCCAGCATTCAGATGGCTCCATATGAGGCGTTGTATGGTAGGCGATGTCGGTCTCCGGTCGGATGGTTTGAGCCGGGGGAGGCTCGGTTATTGGGTACAGATTTAGTTCAGGAGGCCTTTGACAAGGTCAAGATCATTCAGGACAGGCTTCGTTCGGCTCAGTCGCGGCAAAAGAGTTATGCGGATCGTAAGGTTCGAGATGTAGCTTTCATGGTTGGTGAGCGGGTCTTGCTCCGAGTGTCGCCTATGAAGGGCGTGATGAGATTTGGGAAGAAGGGCAAGCTTAGCCCTAGGTTCATTGGCCCATTTGAGATTCTCGATCGTGTGGGAGAGGTGGCTTACAGACTTGCCTTGCTGCCCAGCTTGTCAGCCGTGCATCCAGTGTTTCATGTGTCCATGCTTCGGAGGTATCACGGCGATCCAGCCCACGTGTTAGATTTCAGCACTGTCTAGTTGGACAAGGATCTGTCTTACGAGGAGGAGCCGGTAGCTATTCTAGACCGGCAGGTTCGACAGTTGAGGTCGAAGAGTTTTCCTTCAGTGCGTGTCCAGTGGAGAGGTTAGCCTCCTGAGGCATCGACCTGGGAGTCCGAGTCTGATATGCGGAGCCGTTATCCTCACCTATTTCCCGACTCAAGTACTTCTTTCTTTTGTCCGTTCGAGGACGAACGGTTGTTTTTGAGGTGGAGAATGTGACGACCCAAAGGGTCATCACCGGATTTCTCTCTTTTCCGTGCTACCGAGGCCTTGAAAACCTTATTTCTACTTGCCTCGATTTGCGTGCGCTGTCCGGGCGCGTAGCCGGAAAGCTTATATGTTAAATTCTGTGAAAAATTTCAAAATGTGGCTTTAAAATGATTAAAGTTGACTTTGGTCAACATTTTTGGTAAACGGACCCGGACCCGTGATTTGACGGTCCCGGAGGGTCCGTAGAAAAATATGAGACTCGGGCATATGCCCGGAGTCGAATTTCGAGGTCGAGAGCCCGAGAAATGAATTTTTCTGTGAAATTGTTTTCTGAAATTATTAAGGAAAATGGAAATGAAAATTGATTAAAAGACTATGGTATCGGGCTCGTATTTTTGTTCCGACGCCTGGTACAAGTCTTAAATATGTGTTAAGCGCTTTCTGTAAAGTTTGGTCGAAATCGGGTGTCATTTGACATGTTTCGGACCTAAATATCTAAAGTTAGAAGTTTAAGAGGTTTGAAATGAAAAGTGATGATTTTGAGGTTGGATTCATTGATTTTGATGTTATTTTGGGAGTTGATCGCTCGACTAAGTTCGTAGGATGTTATTGAGTTAGTGTGTGTGTGTTTGGTTAGGAGCCCCGAGGGCTCGGGAGTGATTCGGAGGTCGTTCGGGGTAGTTTTACACTTAGAAAACATAGCAGATTTTCTGCAATTTTTGCACAGCAAATCCCTTCTTCGCGTTCGCGTTCCAGTCACGCGTTCGCGAAGCTTCAGTGGTCCCTCTTCATCGCGTTCACGGACAATACCCCGCGTCCGCATAGCCCAGGCTTCCCCTTCCCCGCGTTCGCGAGTCCTCTCTCGTGTTCGCGTACTAGCCAGTCCCAGACCCCAGCCCCTTCTTCTACNCGGACTTGTGAGACTTTTCCTTGTCTAATTGATAGATTCGATATAATGTGAATGATCTGAAGAGGAATTGTGATTTGTATACTCCTTGGATCGTTGGCTCGAATTAGAATGATTATGAGTAGGAAGTGATTGAAAGAGAAAGTGTTGTGATTTTTCCCTTGCCGGGACACGTAGTCTATTATTGTTGTTGCTCCCTTGCCGGGATATTTGGGCTGTTAGTTGTACCCTTGCCGGGTTAAATCGTTATGTTGTTGAATTTCCCCTAATGGGGCCTCCTTTAGAAAGATTATATGTATTATTCACTACGAAATGGGATCGTGTGGCACGCCGACCACTTATATATTATAAAATGGGATCGTGTGGCACGCCGACCACTTATATATTATAAAAAAGGGATCGTGTGGCACGCCGACCACTTATATATATAATGAAATGGGATCGTGTGGCACGCCGTCCACTTATGAATTAAGAAATGGGATCGTGTGGCGCGCCGACCACTTATATATGAGCCATGGTATTGAGGTAGTTTCGTCGTTATATCCGTTGACCTGTATTCACTGTATTTTCCCCGAGCATGCCCCCTCCCCCTTTTTAGTTGATGTTCTCTGTTGTTATTTCCGTTGACTTTGTATATATATATCTGCACAGGTTGTTTTGGGTAGGTCCTGTCTAGCCTCGTCACTACTTCGCCGGGGTTAGGCCAGGCACTTACCAGCACATGGGGTCGGTTGTGCTGATGCTACACTTCTGTGCTTTTTGCACAGATTACGGTACCAGAGCAGCTTTTGGACCTCAGCAGTAGGAGCGTTGGGAGCTTACTTCAGTCCGGAGATTCCCGAGGTAGCCTTGCTGGCGTCCGCATGGCCCGGAGTCTCTCTTATCTCTGTCTTTTGTTTGATTTTCCCTTGTATCGGATCAGACAGTATTGTATTGGTATTCAGACTTGATTGTAGCACTCTTTAGTAGTCCGTGAGCTAGTGACACCAGACTCTGGGTAGGGATTTGTTTTAAACTTCCGCATTTCGATTTCAGTTATATAAACTTAAAGTCTTCCACTTTTATTTAATTATTTTCGTATATTTATATTGTTGAGAAATTGTCAGAGAATGTTTAAAGTTTGGCTGGCCTAGCTCCGTTAGTAGGCGCCATCACGACTCCCGATGGTGAAAAAATCCGGGTCGTGACAAGTTGGTATCAGAGCACTAGGTTGCATAGGTCTCACAACTCACGGACAACCTCGGTAGAGTCTGAGGGATCGGTACGGAGACGTCTGTATTTATCCCCCAGAGGCTACGGAGTTAGTAAAAGTTTCACTTTTGTTCCTTCCTGTCATGCGATTATGTTTCTCAAACACTAATTGACTTTCTACTCTGTTCTTTCGCAGATGGCGAGAACACGTGCTTCCTCTTCTACCGCGCAGCAGCTCGAGCCCCCAGCAGCAGCTCCTGTGAGGGGCAGAGCCGAGGCCGTGCCAGAGGCCGAGGCCGGGGCAGAGCTCAACCCCGAGCAGCAGTCCCAAAGGTGGAGCCTCATGTTGATTATGATGAGGAGGCTCCAGCCGCAGCAGCTCCGGTGGGCCCAGCTCAGGTCCCAGAGGGGTTCATAGCCACCCCAGTTCTTCAGGACGCTCTGGTCAGATTGGTAGGCTTTGTGGAGAGCGTCACTAGAGCGGGTTTGCTTCCAGTAGCACCAGCCACTTCTCAGGCTGGAGGAGGGGTTCAGACTCCTGCTACACGTACTCCGGAGCAGGTAGCTCCCCAGGCTCAGGTTCCAGTGGTTCAGCCAGCTGTGGCGGTTCAGCCAGGTATTGTGACTCAGGTCGGCAATGGAGCGGCTATGTCCTCAGATGCTTTATGGAGGCTTGATAGGTTCTCTAAGCTCTTCACCACCACCTTCAGCGGTGCTCCTACAGAGGACCCCCAGGACTTCTTATTCAGCTTCCATGAGATTCTCCGGACTATGGGTATTGTGGAGACCAATGGGTTCGACTTCATCACCTTCCGGCTTGTAGGATCCGCCAAGACTTGGTGGAGGGACTATTGCCTATCTAGACCAGCAGGGTCTCCAGCATTGACATGGGATCAGTTCGCGGAGTTATTTTTGGAGAAGTTTCTCCCAGTTACTCAGCGGGAGGCACTACGCAGGCAGTTCGAGCGCCTCCAGCAGGGCTCTATGACAGTCACACAGTATGAGACTCGGTTCATTGATCTGGCACGCTATGCTGTTGTTATACTCCCCACCGAGAGAGGGAGGGTAAGAGGTTTATTGATGGGTTGATTCAGTCGATCCGTCTCCAGATGGCTATGGGAGCTGGTAGTGAGATTTCTTTTCAGGAGGCGGCCAATGCGGCCCGTAGAGTTGAGATGGCTCTTGCACGGGGAGGTGGTCATAGGTCAGACAAGAGACCCCGTCATACAGGTAGATTCAGTGGTACCTCGTCTGGAGGTAGGGATTCTTATGGTAGACGCCATCCTCCGAGGCCCTTTCAGTCAGCCCTGCAGGTCTCACATGGTACTTCAGGTGGTCGTGGCTCTCAGCCGCAGTCTTCTGACCATCAGCTTTTCAGTTCACCATCAGCACCTATCAGCGCACCACCACTCCGTTATTCTCAGCAGCCGAGGTCTTGTTACACGTGTGGCGACACGAGACATATTGCCAGGTATTGCCCTCGAGCTTCTGATAGCTCTCAGCAGCAGGGTCCTCGTCCTATGATTCAGGCATCAGGTGATCCACAGGCCGCCCAGCCAGCTAGAGGGGGGGGTAGAGGCCATAGAGGTGGAGGTAGAGATCATAGAGGTGGAGCTCGGACCGCCAGAGGTAGAGGCCAGCCAGCAGCCGATCGTCCCAGAGATATGGTTCAGGGAGGTGGGGCCCAGCCCCGGTGTTATGCTTTGCCAGCCAGGCCAGAGGCTGAGTCTTCAGATGCTGTTATTACAGGTACTATTCTGGTCTGTGATAGGGATGCTTCAGTGCTATTTGACCCTGGGTCTACGTATTCATATGTGTCGTCCTATTTTGCACCCTACCTGACTATGCCTAGTGATGCCTTGGGTATTCCTGTTTATGTATCTACACCGGTGGGTGATTCTATAGTGGTCGACCGAGTTCATCGTTCTTGTGTGGTAGTGTTTGAGGGTCTTGAGACCCGTGTTGATTTATTGCTCTTAGACATGGTGGATTTCGACGTTATATTAGGGATGGATTGGTTGTCCCCGTATCATGCTATCTTGGATTGTCACGCCAAGACCGTGACCTTGGCTTTGCCAAATTTACCCCGATTGGAGTGGAGAGGGACGCCAGGTCATGCCACCCGCAGTGTTATCTCATATGTGAAGGCTCAACGCATGGTCGAGAAGGGGTGTCTAGCTTATCTGGCGTATGTTCGCGATTCCAGCACAGAGATTCCTTCTATTGATTCTGTTCCTATTGTTCTGGAGTTCCCCGAGGTTTTCCCTTCAGACCTGCCGGGTATGCCGCCCGACAGGGATATTGATTTCTGTATTGACCTGGCCCCAGGCACTCAGCCCATTTCCATTCCGCCGTATCGCATGGCCCCGCCGGAGTTGAAGGAGTTAAAGGACCAGTTGCATGACTTACTAGAGAAGGGTTTTATCAGGCCTAGTGTTTCTCCTTGGGGTGCGCCGGTGTTATTTGTGAAGAAAAAGGATGGATCGATGAGGATGTGCATTTATTACCGGCAATTGAACAAAGTGATGATAAAGAACAAGTATCCACTGCCGAGGATTGATGATTTGTTTGACCAGCTTCAGGGTGCAAGGGTGTTTTCAAAGATAGACTTGAGATTTGGCTACCATCAGCTGAGGATTAGTGCATCCGATGTCCCTACGACAGCATTCCGCACTCGGTACGGGCATTATGAGTTCCTGGTCATGTCGTTTGGGTTGACCAATGCCCCAGCAGCATTCATGGAGTTGATGAACCGAGTGTTCAGGCCATATTTGGACATGTTCGTGATAGTCTTTATTGATGATATTCTGGTGTACTCCGCAGCTAGGAGGAGCACGAGCAGCACCTCAGAGTGGTTCTTCAGACTCTGAAGGATAGTCAGTTATATGCTAAGTTCTCGAAGTGCGAGTTCTGGTTGAGTTCGGTTGTATTTCTGGGTCATGTTGTATTAGCAGAGGGTATTCAGGTGGACCTGAAGAAGATTGATGCAGTCAAGAACTGGCCTCGACCAGCATTGGCTACAGAGATTCGGAGTTTCTTGGGGTTAGCAGGTTATTACTGCTGGTTTGTGGAAGGATTTTCATCCATAGCAACCACGATGACCAGATTGACCCAGAAGGGTGCCCAGTTCAGATGGTCGGATGAGTGTGAGGCGAGCTTTCAGAAGCTCAAGACAGCTCTGACTACGACACCGATATTGGTTTTGCCCACGGGCTCAGGGCCTTATACAGTTTATTGTGATGCTTCCCGTATTGGGCTTGGTGCGGTATTGATGCAGGATGGCAGAGTCATTGTTTATGCTTCGAGGCAGTTGAAGATCCACGAGAAGAATTATCCGGTTCATGATCTCGAGTTGGCAGCCATAGTTCATGCTTTGAAGATTTGGAGGCATTACCTATATGGTGTGACATGTGAGGTGTACACTGATCACAAGAGTCTGCAATACTTGTTCAAGCAGAAGGAGTTGAACTTGAGGCAGCGGAGGTGGTTGGAGCTGTTGAAGGATTATGATGTTACTATTTTGTACCACCCGGGGAGAGCCAATGTGGTGGCCAATGCGTTGAGTAGGAAGTCCGCCAGCATGGGTAGTCTTGCTTATGTTCCGGTCAGCCAGAGACCGCTTGCTTTGGATATTCAGGTCCTGGCCAATCGATTTGTGAGGTTGGACATTTCTGAGCCTAGCAGAGTGTTAGCTTGTACGGTCGCTCGTTCTTCATTATTGGAGCGTATCCGTGATCGGCAGTTTGATGATCCCCATTTGTGTGTCCTGAGAGACGGTGCAGCGTGGAGGTGCCACGAAGGTGACCTTAGATGATGATGGTGTTTTGAGGTTGCAGGGGCGAGTTTGTGTGCCCAATGTCGATGGGATTCGAGAGTCGATCTTAGCGGAGGCCCATAGCTCTCGGTATTCTATTCACCCGGGCGCCGCGAAGATGTATCAGGACTTGCGGCAGCTTTATTGGTGGCGTAGGATGAAGAAAGATACTGTTGCATATGTGGCTCGATGTTTGAACTGTCAGCAGTTTAAGTATGAGCATCAAAGTCCTGGTGGTTTATTTCAGAGGATTGAGCTTCCCGAGTGGAAGTGGGAGAGGATTACCATGGATTTCGTTACTGGACTTCCGATGACTCGGAAGAAGTTTGATGCTATTTGGGTCATTGTTGATAGGCTGACCAAGTCAGCGCATTTTATTCCTGTTGTAGCCCCTTATTCATCGGAGAGGTTAGCTGAGATCTACATCCGAGAGATTGTTCGCCTTCATGGGGTGCCGGTATCTATTATTTCGGATCGGGGTACGCAGTTTACCTCGCGCTTCTGGAGAGCAGTTCAGCAGGAGTTGGGCACCCAGGTTCAGTTGAGCACAGCGTTCTATCCTCAGACGGACGGCCAGTCCGAGAGGACTATTCAGATATTGGAGGATATGCTCCGAGCCTGTGTCATTGATTTCGGAGGCTCGTGGGACTAGTTCTTACCTTTAGCGGAATTTGCCTACAACAACAGCTACCAGTCCAGCATTCAGATGGCTCCATACGAGGCGTTGTATGGTAGGCAATGTCGGTCTCCAGTCGGATGGTTTGAGTCGGGGGAGGCTCGGTTATTGGGTACAGATTTAGTTCAGGAGGCCTTGGACAAGATCAAGATCATTCTGGACAGGCTTCGTTCGGCTCAGTCGCGGCAAAAGAGTTATGCGGATCGTAAGGTTCGAGATATAGCTTTCATGGTTGGTGAGCGGGTCTTGCTCCGAGTGTCACCTATGAAGGGCGTGATGAGATTTAGGAAGAAGGGCAAGCTTAGCCCTAGGTTCATTGGCCCATTTGAGATTCTCGATCGTGTGGGAGAGGTGGCTTACAGACTTGCCTTGCCGCCCAGCTTGTCAGCCGTGCATCCAGTGTTTCATGTGTCCATGCTTCGGAGGTATCACGGCGATCCAGCCCACGTGTTAGATTTCAGCACTGTCCAGTTGGACAAGGATCTGTCTTACGAGGAGGAGCCGGTAGCCATTCTAGACCGGCAGGTTCGGCAGTTGAGGTCGAAGAGTTTTCCTTCAGTGCGTGTCCAGTGGAGAGGTCAGCCTCCTGAGGCATCGACCTGGGAGTCCGAGTCTGATATGCGGAGCCGTTATCCTCACCTATTTCCCAACTCAGGTACTTCTTTCTTTTGTCCGTTCGAAGATTAGAGGTGGAGAATGTGACGACCCAAAGGGTCATCACCGGATATCTCTCTTTTCCGTGCTTCCGAGGCCTTGAAAACCTCATTTTTGCTTGCCTCAATTTGCGTGCGCAGTCCGGGCGCGTAGCCGGAAAGCTTATATGTTATATTCTGTGAAAAATTTCAAAATGTGGCTTTAAAATGATTAAAGTTGACTTTGGTCAACATTTTCGATAAACGGACCCGGACCCGTTATTTGACGGTCCCGGAGGGTCCGTAGAAAAATATGAGACGCGGGCATATGCCCGGAGTCGAATTTCGAGGTCGAGAGCCCGAGAAATGGATTTTTCTGTGAAATTGTTTTTTGTGAAATTATTAAGGAAAATGGAAATGAAAATTGATAAAAAGGCTATGGTATCGGGCTCGTATTTTGGTTCCAACGCCCGGTACAAGTCTTCAATATGTGTTAAGCGCTTTCTGTAAAGTTTGGGTGAAATCGGGTGTCATTTGACGTGTTTCGGACCTAAATATCTAAAGTTAGAAGTTCAAGAAGTTTGAAATGAAAATGATGATTTTGAGGTTGGATTCACATTTTGATGTTATTTTGGCAATTTGATCGCTCGACTAAGTTCGTAGGATGTTATTGAGTTAGTGTGTGTGTTTGGTTGGAAGCCCCGAGGGCTCGGGAGTGATTCGGAGGTGGTTCGGGGTAGTTTTACACTTAGAAAACATAGCAGATTTTCTGCAATTTTTGCACAGCAAATCCCTTCTTCGCGTTCGCTTTCCAGTCATCGCGTTGGCGGACAATACCCCGCGTCCGCATAGCCCAGGCTTCCCCTTCACCGCGTTCGCGAGTCCTCTCTCGCGTTCGCGTACTAGCCAGTCCCAGACCCCCAGCCCCTTCTTCTACGCGTTCGCGATTAGCACCACGCGTTCGCGATGCCTTAAACCATCCACCCTTCGCGAACGCGTCCTCATTCACGCGAACGCGAAGGGCATTTTTGCCCAGCGAATTTTTTTAAGTTCAAAACAGAATCAGTAGCTCGGGATTTAGCCATTTCTTCACACGAGCTCCTCTCTCTAACACTCCATAGGCGATTTTGAAGAGCTTCTTTCTCCATAGCCTCTTAGGTAAGTGTTCTTAACTTCTTTCCCTCTTAATTTCTTCCACTAATCACTAATTTCCTAGCCCTAAATCATGAATTCAAAGTAGAAAATGGGGGTTTTTGGGTAGAGTTAGGGCTTTGGGGATTTTGGGTGATTCAACCTCAATTTGGGGTCGAATCTTGAAACAAATTATATATTTGAACTCGTGGGGTTATGGGTGATTGGGTTTGGGTCCGAGCCTCGTGTTTNCTCATTTTTACTTGGCTCGATTTGCGTGCGCAGTCCGAGCGCGTAGCCGGAAAGCTTATATGTTATATTCTGTGAAAAATTTCAAAATGTGGCTTTAAAATGATTAAAGTTGACTTTGGTCAACATTTTCGATAAACGGACCCGGACCCGTTATTTGACGGTCCCGGAGGGTCCGTAGAAAAATATGAGACGCGGGCATATGCCCGGAGTCGAATTTCGAGGTCGAGAGCCCGAGAAATAAATTTTTATGTGAAATTGTTTTTCTGAAATTATTAAGGAAAATGGAAATGAAAATTGATTAAAAGACTATGGTATCGGGCTCGTATTTTGGTTCCGACTCCCGGTACAAGTCTTAAATATGTGTTAAGCGCTTTCTGTAAAGTTTGGGTGAAATCGGGTGTCATTTGACGTGTTTCGGACCTAAATATCTAAAGTTAGAAGTTCAAGAAGTTTGAAATGAAAATGATGATTTTGAGGTTGGATTCACATTTTGATGTTATTTTGGCAATTTGATCGCTCGACTAAGTTCGTAGGATGTTATTGAGTTAGTGTGTGTGTTTGGTTGGGAGCCCCGAGGGCTCGGGAGTGATTCGGAGGTGGTTCGGGGTAGTTTTACACTTAGAAAACATAGCAGATTTTCTGCAATTTTTGCACAGCAAATCCCTTATTCGCGTTCGCGTTACAGTCACGCGTCCGCGAAGCTTCAGTGGTCCCTCTTCATCGCGTTCGCGGACAATACCCCGTGTCCGCATAGCCTAGGCTTCCCCTTCACCGCGTTCGCGAGTCCTCTCTCGCGTTCGCGTACTAGCCAGTCCCAGACCCCAGCCCCTTCTTCTACGCATTCGCGATTAGCACCTCGCGTTCGCGATGCCTTAAACCATCCACCCTTTGCGAACGCGTCCTCATTCACGCGAACGCGAAGGGCATTTTTGCCCAGCGAATTTTTATGTTCAAAACAGAACATTCCATTACGGGAATTCTTCACTTCTTCTCACGAGCTCTCTTCTCCATCAAGCCTTAGGACTCCATTGAAGCTCCCCTCTTCCAAGACTTTTTGGGTAAGTAATTCCCCACCTAATTCCTTCATTTTTCTTCACTAATTAGTGAATTCCTAGGCCTAAAATCATGAAATCAAAGTAGAAATTAGGGGTTTTGGGTAGAGTTAGGGTTTTGATAATTTTGGGTGATTCAACCTCAATTTGGGGTCGAATCTTGGAATAAATTATATATTTGAACTCGTGGGGTTATGGGTGATTGGGTTTGGGTCCGAGCCTCGTGTTTGGACCATGTGGGACCGGTGTCGAATTTTGGTGTTTTTGGAAGAATGATAGGAATTTTATTTCTAGGCTATGGGACTATGTTTTTGAGCCCTTATTGATATTATTGAACTAATTATGCCTAGATATCATTGTTTCGGAGTTGGATTGTAGAGGAAAGGCGGTATTAGAGAGTTGATTGCTATTCTTGGACCGAGGTAAGTGTTTGTTCTAACTTTGGCTTGAGGGAATAGGATTAGGATGTTATTTGCTACTTGCTAAATGTGGAGTACGGTGTATAGGCATGGTGACGGTTGTCTATGCACCGGAGTCTAGCATGACCGTGAGTCTTAATTGCTTTTAATTCGAATGATGTGACACAACTTCCTTGTTTAATTGATAAATTTCATATAATGTGAACGGTTGAGGAAGAATTGTGATTGGTATATTTTGGAGCGTTGGCTCGAACTAGAATGTGATAACTGAGAAAGAAGTGATTAAAAGAGAAAGTGTTGTGACTTTTCCCTTGCCGGGACACGTAGTCTATTATTGTTGTTGCTCCCTTGCCGGGATATTTGGGCTGTTAGTTGTACCCTTGCCGGGTTAAACCGTTGTGTTGTTGAATTCCCCCTAATGGGGCCCCCTTTAGAAAGATTATATGTATATATATTATGAAATGGGATCGTGTGGCACACCGACCACTTATATGTTATGAATTGGGATCGTGTGGCACGCCGACCACTTTATTATGAAATGGGATCGTGTGGCATGCCGTCCACTTATGAATCAAGAAATGGGATCGTGTGGCGCGCCGACCACTTATATATTATGAAATGGGATCGTGTGGCACGCCGTCCACTTATGAATTAAGAAATGGGATCGTGTGGCGCGCCGACCACTTATATATGAGCTATGGTATTGAGATAGTTTCGTCGTTATATCCGTTGATCTGTATTCACGGTATTTTCCCCGAGCATGCCCCCTTCCCCTTTTTAGTTGATGTTCTCTGTTGTTATTTCTGTTGCCTTTGTATTTATATATCTGCACAGGTTGTTTTTGGTAGGTCCTGTCTAGCCTCGTCACTACTTCGCCGGGGTTAGGCCAGGCACTTACCAGCACATGGGGTCGGTTGTGCTGATGCTACACTTCTGTGTTTTTTTGCACAGATCATAGTACCGGAGCAGGAGCTTTTGGACAGCAGTAGGAGCGTTGGGAGCTTACTTCAGTCCGGAGATTTCCGAGGTAGCCTTGCTGGCGTCCGCATGGCCCGGAGTCTCTCTTATCTCTGTCTTTCGTTTGATTTCCCTTGTATCGGATCAGAAAGTACTGTACTCTTATTCAGACTTTGTATTTAGCATTCAGTAGAAGTTCGTGAGTTAGTGACACCAGATCTGGGTAGAGGTGTATTTGAATTTCCGCACTTGGTTTCAGTTATTTATATTTCGAGACTTTCGCTTTTATATTAAGTGCCTCGTTCTTCGTTATACTGTTAATGATGTTGAGAGAAGTGTTAAATTAATTGGCTTGCCTAGCTCCTATTAGTAGGCACCATCACGACTCCCGAGGGTGGGAAATCCAGGTCGTGACACTAGGTAACTAAGAATTGAAGTTTGAAAACCAGGACATGGGGGGGGGGGGGGGTAGGGGACAGTTTTTAGAAAACAACTTGATTTTTAGGAGCAAACAGATTCATATTACAAGACTGCAAACAGAATTTCACCTAGAACAAACACAATTCTTATTTAGTAAATAGTTCAAATAGATTGGTATTGATTCAGACATGGATACTGTACTAGCATTTAAGCAATCACAAAAGAGCAAGGATACTTGAACTAATAGACAGAGTTGGCAGCATATTACATGTTTGCAGAACACGGAACATACAATTGTTTATATAAGGTTTCATATTACTAGAGATAACTTAGTTAACTAGGCGAAATCATATGGCATATAGCAAACATAAGCATGCCGAAATCTCAAACTAATAAGCACATAGGGTTGAATATGGTAACAGAGACTAAAGCATGCTAGTTGAGAAAGCAGTAACAGAAAATCATGCTGAGGTCGAAATAAACTACAAGACAGAATAAGATAACATAAACTGAAACATGCTAGTTGAGAAAGGAGTAAACAGGAATCATAGATCACACAGAAACATGCTGAGGTTTGAAATAAACTAACAACATAAACACATGGAATAGAATAGGATAACAGGAGTTAACACATACCAGTTAGGAAGAAAGTGAACAGGAATGTAATGGCAATTTAAATCCAAAGAGTTTAGCCTTGGCTTCCAGCCGGCTAAACAGTGAGAAATTGGAGTAGTCACACCAAGAGAGAACTTAAATCCTTTGAAGAAAATCAGAGAGCTTTTGAGTAGTAAAGTGAAGAAATTATAAGAGTGTGTAAATGTGAGTGTAAGTCTGTAAGCGTGAGCGTGTGTGTGTGTTAAAATCAGAGTAACGAAAGGTTTTTCATAGCATATAGTAGAGCAAAACCAAATAAGGTAGGAGAATCAATGGCAAACAAATAAGGCAAAGAGATCGGTTACTCAGCCAACATGGCTAACAGGAATCAATTAAAGTACAAAATAAATCAGCAGTCAAGATTGAGGTCTAAATAAGGTAAGTAGTAAGTCCAGAGGTCAATTAAAAGTCGGTTCTAATAATCGAAGTACAAAAACAAGGCTAGCAAAAGAATTGAGGAAAGTTGTACCAATTATGAATCAGACATAAGGAAAGAATAGGTAAAAATCTGTCAAGGAAATATTAGTTTTAAAAAGGAAAGAAGAATTTCGAACCCTAGTTAGGCAAGTAAATCAATTAATCACTTTACTTGGCAGCCAAAGTAAACGGGCAAACATTATAGCAAACAGTAGAACAATTGAAAACCCTAGGGCATAAAGACATAGAGTTGAAAATAGGTCGAAAAGGGAAGAAAATCAGAGTTAAACACTTAAACGTTTTGAAACATTTTGCAAAAATCGCTTAGAACCAAAACCTTAGCTTTAGGAAAAATGAAATCGCTTGACAATAGTAGGAAAAATAGAAGAATCTTATAGGAAAAGTAACAAACAAACTTAAACCGCTTCAGATATAATGGGATTTGACCTGATTTAGCCAGAAATAGTTAGGTTATGTAAAAAACAAACAGAGGTGAAAAGATCTGGTTTGAACCAGAGATTTGAAGCCATAAACTCGAAGATATTAGTACTCACGGACGTATGAGTGAACACAGACGGATTAACAGAGAAAATGGGAGATTTGAACCAAATCTGGTTCGAATCTCTTTGAGTTTCCATCAAGTATCATGAAAATCGAACAACCAGTGGCAATATGAGACCGGATAAGGCCTGAGGTTGAAGACAGAACCCATGAATCAAAGGGGTTTCAGTGACGGCGGGCTAGGGTTAGGAGGAAGGTGAGAAAGACGAGAGGAGGGAAGGGGTTTCAAGGGTGGCGAATTTGGGAAAATGGGTAGGGTTTGGGCGGTTTAGTGTAATAAAAAAAGGGAGGTGGATCCTGGACCGTTGATCTTCTGAGATCAACGGCCAGGATCAGTGTTAGGTTGGGGCATGTTTAATTAGACGGGTAGGGTAATTGGTTCAGGTTATTGGACTAGCTGGTATTGGGCTAGATCCGAAATTAGTTAATTAAAAAAGAGCTATGTTCTAAATACCCATTTAAATTAATAAAATTTATAAAAATAATTAGTAAATGATAAAAATTCTATTTGTATATGAAAATGATTTAAAATAATTACTTAATATTATAAAAATATTAAATGTCACTTTCAGTGTAAATAATATAATTATGCATACATATGGGCTATTATTGCAAAATGTGCAATTCTAGCATAAAGATAAAAAGTATGCATAAAATGATTAAAGCTCAATATAAATATAAATGATAAAAAAATTAAGCAATAAATTATTTGTGATGCAATTTGTAATTATTTAGATAATAAAATGCTAGAATAACTTAGTTAAAATCCTATTAAAATTCCAGGAAATTATGGAAAAATACTGGTTGATGCTCATGCACTATATTGAAAGTATATATGCATTTTTTTAAAAAATATGAGGGAAAAATTGGGTATCAACAGCTGCCCCTCTTTACCCGAGAAGGATGAAAGAGTTGTCGGGTAAAGAAATGATGACCGATTTTGACCGAATGGGATGTCTGAAAAATATGGGCTGCACCCTGGTCTCTGAGCTGCCTACATATCCCTGGTTTTATAGGAATCAAGCAGTGTGTAGTTCTGGACCCAACGAACCGATGGAATTATTATAGGAATAATCATATGTTTCAGAAAAGGTTCTTTTGGGAAGGAGAGTATCGGATGGGTTTATGCGTAGTTATGAATGTGAATTTGAAACATAACGAATGTATCACAGGGCAGATATTCGAACGGTCATGGAATAAAGGCTAGTAATTGATGGGAATCGGCTACGTTCGGAATAAGGACCGGGTATGAATGGTATGAGTGGAAACTGGAGCGAAGGTTGCTCCTGTTTGAAGAACCGTTAACTTCTGCATTACCTACAAAACTTAAAACACAACGCGTGCAAATATATATAGATTACTGCGAGAATTAAACATGATGCAAATTCCCTTTGGACTATGAAGGTTGTATTTGGACGGAGAGGATGACGTCCTGGGCCATGAGTCATGAGATAGGGGATTCGCAGGCCATGAAATGATGTTCTCGGGCCATGAAAATTGTGCCTCTGAACCATGATGCCTTTCAATAATGATGTGCAGTATTGAGAGATCCTCAGGCCATAACATGGTGTCTTCAAGCTATGAGGATGATGCCTTCGGACTATGACGCCTTCGGACAGAGACATGGTGATGCATCATATGAGCGAAACGAGACAAAACGTAGTCTTGTATAGGATCGGGACAGAGCTTAGCCCCGGTGAAGGTGAAATAGTGCTATGTCACGACCCAAAATCCACTAAGGGTCGTGATGGCGCCGGACACTGCTGTCAGGCAAGCCAACCAAATTACTTAATCAAAATTTCGTTTTAATACTTTTGAAATCTAGGATTTTCCTTCAAATTTAGCAATTTAAAAGATAATTGCGTCAATTCAAATTTAAATGATAAGCAGTTAATACAAAATACTTCAAACCATCCCAGAACCCGGTGTCACAAGTGCATGAGCAATTTCTAAGAAAAATCAAATAAAGTACAACAACTATCAGGAACACAGTATTGGACAGAAAATAAATACAGATAATTGATAGAGACTCTGCTGACTGCGGGTCGCCTCGAGAAGTGCAGCTCACCTAAGTCTTCGTATCCACCATGCTGCTACGCCCAGTAGGCCACTAGAGTTACATATACCTGTGCAACAAAAATGCACAGAAGTGTAGTATGAGTGCGAAAACAACGTGTGCTCAATGAGTATCCCGTCTAATCTCGAAGAAGTAGAGACGAGATGGTCAACTTCGACACATACTAGTGGTCCAATAATGAGGTCAGTAATACATTAAATTATGGATTTCTATAAACATGATTTTAGTCTAAATAGAAGGAAACAAGTAAACAATTAATTCTCTTATAGGAAATTTCCAAAATTCTTTTTCGTAATTATCCAAATATTTTCAAGCCATGAAGAGGCAATAATAAACTTAATTAAGTCCAAGACAACAATACAAGCATGCGCATATCATGCCGAGGCGACGGCCCGATCCAACAGAAATAAATTGTGCACTAGCCGAGGCTCGACGGCGCGCCTATAGATGCATCTATTTAATCTGCTGAGGCATTCGGCCCATTCAAAAATTTAAACACACACACACAGACAGTCAATCAAGTAGCCAACAAGGAATAATTATCCATAGGAAAGCCAATTCTCTTTTAAAGATTTTTGAAAATGAAGTTTAATCTTTTGTGGAAATTCATTTACTAACTCGAGGTGATTTAAGCAATTCAAATGTCTATAAGTTTACAATTAATCCAAGTATAGCATGCTTTGGGGTCCTAACTACCCGGACAATAGCATAATAGTAGCTACGCACGGACTCTCGTCACCTCGTGCGTACGTAGCCCCCACAAGTAGGAGCACATAATCAATTATTTCACCTATGGGGACAATTCCCTCTTACAAGGTTAGAAAGGAGACTCACCTCGCTCCGAAGATCCATAACCGGCACTCCACGCCCTTCCGAAGACCCGATTCGATGCACAACGCTCCAAAACTAGCCAATAATTATGTAAATCCATTAATATATGCCAAGGTACTCATTATAATCCAATTTATAACAATTCCTAACCCCAATCGAAAAGATGAAAAAAATGCCCTCGGGCCCACGTGCCCGGAATCCGAAATTTTTCGAAGATAAAGTTTACCCATAGCTTCACGAACTCAAATATATAATTTTCTCTAAATTCCATACCCAAAATCGTGGTCAAAATCCAAGAATACTAATTTTCTAGGTTTTTCCTCAAACCCCAAGTTTTTTCACAAATTCCTTGTCTAAATCCATATATAAACTTTGTATTTAACTCAAAGCTAGAATAAATTACTTACCTCATGACGAGTGATGAAAATGGCACCTCAAATTTGCTCCCCATCGGCTCCAATGGAAGAAAATGGGGTTGAAATGAACCCAACCCCGGATCTTAAAAGACCTCACTGCCTCAGCTATTTCCGCACCTGCGGTCCCTTGACCGCTTCTGCGGTTCCGCAGGTGCGGTTAAAATGCCGCATCTGCGGTCCTCCCTAGGCCGCCTTTTTTTTCCGCTTCTGCGGCATATCTTTCGCAGATGCGGTCCCGCTTCTGTGGAACATTGACCGCATCTGCGGTCCACTCCAGCTGCCCCTCTTCCGCTTCTGCGACCAGCCTTCCGCAGATGCGGTCCCGCCTCTGCGGAACCTTGACCGCATCTGCGGTCCACGAGCTCCTGACCAAAATCCGCTTCTGCGGTGGCTTGACCGCATCTGCGGTCCCGCTTCTGTGGTCATAGAACCGCAGATGCGATTATGACAGAAGCAGCACCTTCAACTATTCTTCAACTTTCAAATTTGATCCGTTAACCATCCGGAATCCACCCGAGGCCCCCGGGACCCCAACCGAATCCATACCAACCAGTCCCAAAACACATTACGGACTTGCTCGAGGCCTCAAATCACATCAAACAACGCTAAAATCATGAATC
>NC_032000.1:27556417-27590254 GCF_001879085.1 Nicotiana attenuata | reverse complement strand
TATGTCATACACCGGCGTAACTTAGTACGTTACATTAGGACGATCGACCACCCCCTCATAGAAGAAAGACTCCACCATACTCGCAAATAGCAAGTCTCATTACTACACCAGCCCACATCTGACCATTCTTAGTCCGATTGCCTTTCCCCTACCGGGAATAAAAATACTGAACCTCTAGATTATCCACCGAGTCAACCTCCCTTCAGGTCATTCACCGCTCCGACAAGTAGGCAAATATCCTACCATCATATCAATACTGCGGAACAATAGTTCATAAGCATCATGGCAACTTGTGCCTAGCCTCAAAGACCTCAGAAGTACCGCTACTGGGCTGGAACAATAAAATATCCTTCTACAAAGTGACGATAATAATCCGATCAGCTATACCGTGAGAAACATCCCGTATCACATCCGTAGTACCATTATGATTCTTCAATTCTCGATTTATAACAAGCGCTGCGCGTCGGGTAAGATTGTGTAGGAATGAATTAAAGGCATACGCCTCCAGGGATCAAATCGCACGATAAGGAATCAAGAAGGGAAGTACTCCTAACAGTCTAGCAGCCTCCCGAGGATAAGTACAGACGTCTCCATACCGATCCGTGAGACTCTACTAGACCTGCTCATGACTCGTGAGACCCTAGGAACCTATTGCTCTGATACCATGTTGTCACGACCCAAAATCCACTAAGGGTCGTGATGGCGCCGGACACTGCTGTCAAGCAAGCCAACCAAATTACTTAATCAAATTTTCGTTTTAATACTTTTGAAATCTAGGATTTTCCTTCAAATTTAGCAATTTGAAAGATAATTGCCTCAATTCAAATTTAAATGATAAGCATTTAATACAAAATACTTCAAACCATCCCAGAACACGATGTCATAAGTGCATGAGCAATTTTTAAGAAAAATCAAATAAAGTACAACAACTGCCCGGAACACAATATTGGACGGAAAATAAATACAGATAATTGAAAGAAACTCTGCTGATTGCGGGTCGCCTCGAGAAGTGCAGCTCACCTAAGTCTCCGTATCCACCATGCTGCTACGCCCAGTAGGCCACTAGAGTTACATATACCTGTGCAACAAAAATGCACAGAAGTGTAGTTTGAGTACCAAACAACATGTACTCAATGAGTATCCCGTCTAATCTCGAAAAAGTAGAGACGAGATGGTCGACTTCGACACATACTAGTGGTCCAATAATGAGGTCAGTAATACATTAAATTATGGATTTCTATAAACATGATTTTAGTCTAAATAGAAGGAAACAAGTAAATAATTAATTCTCTTATAAGAAATTCCAAAATTCCTTTTCGTAGTTATCCAAATATTTTCAAGCCATGAAGAGGCAATAATAACTTAATTAAGTCCAAGACAGCAATACAAGCATGCACATGTCATGCCGAGGCGACGGCCCGATCCAACAGAAATAAACTGTGCACTTGCCGAGGGTCGACAACGTGCCAATAGATGCATCTATTTAATCTGCCGAGGCGTTCGGCCCGTTCAAAAATTTAAACACACACAGATGGTCAATCAAGTAGCTAACAGGGAATGATTATCCATAGGAAAGCCAACTCTCTTTTGAAGATTTTTGAAAATGAAGTTTAATCTTTTGTGGAAATTCATTTACTAACTCGAGGTGATTTAAGCAATTCAAATGTCGATAAGTTTACAATTAATCCAAGTATAGCATGCTTTGGGGTCCTAACTACCCGGACAATAGCATAATAGTAGCTACGCACGGACTCTCATCACCTCGTGCGTACGTATCCCCCAAAAGTAGGAGCACATAATCAATTATTTCACCTATAGGGACAATTCCCTCTTACAAGGTTAGAAAGGAGACTCACCTCGCTCCGAAGATCCATAACCGGCACTCCACGCCCTTTCGAAGACCCGATTCGATGCACAACGCTCCACAACTAGCCAATAATTATGTAAATCCATTAATATATGCTAAGATACTCATTATAATCCAATTTATAACAATTCCTAACCCCGATCGAAAAGTTGACAAAAATGCCCTCGGGCCCACGTGCCCGGAATCCAAAATTTTTCGAAGATAAAGTTTACCCATAGCTTCACGAACTCAAGTATATAATTTTCTCTAAATTCCATACCCAAAATCGTGGTCAAAATCAAAGAATACTAATTTTCTAGGTTTTTCCTCAAACCCCAAGTTTTTCCACAAATTCCTTGTCTAAATCCATATATAAACTTTGTATTTAACTCAAAGCTAGCATAAATTACTTACCTCATGACGTGTGATGAAAATGGCACCTCAAAGTTGCCCCCCATCGGCTCCAATGGAAGAAAATGGGGTTCAAATGAACTCAACCCCGGATCTTAAAAGACCTCACTGCCTCAGCTATTTCCGCACCTACGGTCCCTTGACCGCTTCTGCGGTTCCGTAGGTGCGGTTAAAATGCCGCTTATGTGGTCCTCCCTAGGCCGCCCCTTTTTTGTTTCTGCGGCATATCTTCCGCAGATGCGGTCCCGCTTCTGCGGAACATTGATCGTATCTGCGGTCCACTCCAGCTGCCCGCTTCTGCGAGCAGCCTTCCGCAGATGCGGTCCCGCTTCTGCGAAATCTTGACCGCATCTGCGGTCCTCGAGCCCTGACCAAAGAACCGCTTCTGTGGAGGTTTGACCACATCTGCGGTCCCGCTTCTGCGGTTATGACAGAAGCAGCATACCTTCAGCTATTCTTTAACTTCCAAATTTGATTTGTTAACCATCTGGAATCCACCCGGGGCCCCCGGGACCCCAACCAATCATACTAACTGGTCCCAAAACACGATACGGACTTGCTCGAGGCCTCAAATCACATCAAACAACGCTAAAATCATGAAGCTTCCCCCAATCCGAGCTTTATGAACTTTAGAACTTCCAACTTCTACTTTCGATGCTTAAACATATCAAATCACGTCCGGTTGACCTCAAATTTTGCACACAAGTCATATTTGACATTACAGACCTACTCTGACTTCCAGAATCCGATTCCGACCCCGATATCAAAAAGTCCACTTCCGGTCAAACTTCTCAAAAACCTTCAAGTTTATATCTTTAGCCAAACGGCTCCAAAATGACCTACGGACCTTCGAATTCACTTCCGATCGCGCTCCCAACTCCAAAATCACCATACGGAGCTATTCACAGACTCGGAATCCCAAACGGGCATCGATAACACTAAAATGCACTATAAGCCAAACTTATGATATTTCTTTCAAAATTCTACATTCCACAATAGGCGCCAAAACGCTCCCGGGTCATCCAAAACCCGAACCGGGCATACGCCCAAGTCTGAAATCATCAAACGAACCTGCTGGAACCTTCAGATCTCAATTCCGAGGTCGTTTACTCAAAATTCTAATCCTAGTTCGTTCTTTAAACTTTAAGCTTCCGAAATAAGAATTCTCTTTCCAAATCAACTCAGGATTTCCCGAAATTCAATTCCGACCATGCGTACAAGTCATAATACCTGAAATTATGCTGCTCATGGCCTCAGACTGCCGAACGGAGTGCTAGATCTTAAAACGACCGGTCGGGTCATTACATGTTAGGCTTCAGATAAGGTAACGTTCAACATTAGACATGGAAAGGTAGAGCTTAGCCTTATGCAGATGGGAAGGCAATGCTTAGCCTCATGCGAGGAAAGGAGACAGTGCTTAGTCACATGCAAGGAAAGGCAATGCTTACCCTTATGCAAATAGGGAGGCAGGGCTTAGCCTCATGCAGGATTAGAGACAAGGCTTAGTCTCATGCAAAGAGAAGGAAATGCTTAGCCTTATGCAGATAGGGAGGCAAGGCTTAGCCTCATGCAAGAATTGAGACAGAGCTTAGTCTCATGCAAAGAGAAGGCAATGCTTGGCCTTATGCAAATAGGGAGGCAAGGCTTAGTCTCGTGCAAGAATTGAGACAGAGCTTAGTCTCATGCATAGAGAAGGCCATGCTTAGCCTTATGCAAGTAGGGAGGCAGGGCTTAGCCTCATGCAAGAAAGGGAGACAATACTTAATCTCATGCAATTGGAGAAGGCAACGGTTAGACTTAAGCAGATATGGAGGCAGGGCTTAGCCTCGTGCAAGATTTGAGATAGGGCTTAGTCTCATGCAATTGGATAAGGCAATGCTTAGCCTTATGCCTCATGCAAGATTCGATACAGGGCTTAGTCTCATGCAATTGGAGAAGGCAATGCTTAGCCTTATGCAAATATGGAGGCAGGGCTTAGCCTCATGCAGAGAGAAGGCAATGCTTAGCCTTATGCAAATAGGGAGGTAAGGCTTAGCCTCATGCAGAGAGAACGCAATGCTTAGCTTTATGCGATAGACAAATAGCAAATAGGAGCAGAATATTTCTTAGCAGGAGATATATTTACGCTCGGCGGTCCGATTGTTATGAGGATAGTGATTTTGATATGTGTATATTTGTGAATACTCCTGCTATGTTCACTGTGCCTGCACCCAAAGAAAAATTGTGAGTTATTGGGAGGTTGGTTCGTGCCTTTGTCTGCTTTGCTCTGCTCCGGAGACCCCGTTCGAGTTACCCCGGGTAACACCTGGTTGTCATAGAAATAAAGTTTTCATGAATATGCGCTTATTTGATGAAATAGAGTTATTTAGAAAACAAAGTGGTATATAATATCAAGTAAATTAGATTAACAAATGATTGTAACACTTTTAGAGACATTCCGGCTTCCTAGCATTAGAATTTTGAGGGTCCTCAAAATTCTGCTCTAGTTTGGTGAATGATCCTTCGGCCGTTCTACGTGTAACGAAGTTTGTTGGATCTGCTCCAGAATTTTGAGAATCCTTCTCAAAATTCTGCCCCAGTTACTTAACCGACTTCTTACTGTCTCTCGGCATGGTCGGGCATGGAACATGTTCACAAGGATCTTGGCATGATGGAAGCATATGATTGCGTCGGCTGGACTTGTTCCGGAATTATGAGAGTCCTCCTCAAAATTCTGCCCCAGTTTCTGGTTCTGGGGGAAATGAAGATTTTATTAAGAAGTGATCGGACCCAAAGGGCTGCCTATGTATCGCCTCTTAAATGGAATTAGGTCGTGTAGTTCAGTTTTATCAGATGAAGGAATGTAAACAAACTAAACATAGTATCTCTTGACAACATCTGAATTGATAGGTTTTGGCCAAACTTCTCCGTCCATTTCTGCAAGTATGAGTGCTGCTCCTGTTAGTACCCTGTGAACCATGTAGGGACCTTGCTAGTTGGGCAAAAGTTTTCCTTTGGCTACATCCTGATGTGGGAAGATCCGCCTCAGTACCAGCTGCCCCAGTGCGAATTGCCTTGGTCTGACCCTTTTGTTGAAAGCTCTGGACATTCAGTTCTGATAAAGCTGACCGTGACATACTGTATTCATTCCTTTTCCATCTATGAGGGCTAGTTGCTCATAGCGGCTCCTTATCCATTCTGCATCACCGAGTTCGGCTTCTTGTATGATCCTTAAAGAAGGAATTTGTACCTCGGCTGGAATTATAGCTTGGGTACCATAAACCAGTAAGTAGGGAGTTGCCCCAGTTGACGTGCGGATTGCGGTACGGTACCCCAATAGGGCAAAAGGGTAACTTCTCGTGCCATTGTTTGTGATTTTCTACCATCTTCCTCAGTATCTTCTTGATGTTCTTGTTGGCAGCTTCCACAACTCCGTTCATTTGAGGCATGTATGCTGTAGAGTTTTGTGCTGGATTTTGAAAGCGTCACACATGGTTTTTATTAGATCACTGTTGAGATTGGCAGCATTATCAGTGATGATGAACTCGGGAACCCCGAATCGACAAACAATATGATCCCTGAGAAAATATGCGATAACTTTCTTGGTTACAACTTTGTAAGATGCAGCCTCTACCCATTTGTGAAGTAATCGATGACCACTAAACTGAACCGGTGCCCGTTTGAAGCAATGGGCTTGATCGGACCGATGACATCCATTCCCTAGGAAGAAAAAGGCCAAGGTGCAATTGTTGCATTGAGTTCATTTGGTGGTACCTTTATCATGTCTACATGTATTTGGCATTGGTGGCACTTCTGGACGTACCGGATGCAATCTGTTTCCATTGTCATCCAAAATATCCAGCTCTGAGTATCTTTTTGGCTAGAACAAAACCATTCATATGTGGTCCACAGGTTCCGGCATGTATCTCCTCGAGCAATCTGGAAGCCTCTTTTGCGTCAACACACATTAACAACCCTAGATCAGGAATTCTTCTATATAGGGTTCCTCCGCTTTGGAAGAAGTGATTGGACAGCCTCCGCAGTGTGCGTTTCTGAGTATGGTTTGCCTGTTCTGGGTATTCTCCTTTTGCCAAATATTCCTTGATGTCGTGGAACCAAGGCTTTCCATCCGTTTCTTCTTCAACATGGGCACATTATGCCGATTAATTATGGATCCTCACTGGAATGGGATCGGATGAAATTCTTGTCTGGATGTTGTATCATTGAGGAAAAGGTGGCCAGTGCATCTGCGAACTTGTTCTGGACTGTTGGAGCTTGTTTGAATTCTATCTTTGTGAACCTCTTCATCAATTCCTGCACGTGATACAAGTATGGTAGTATCTTGGTGTTTTTCTTAGCCCACTCTCCTTGAACCTGATGTATTAGAAGATCTGAATCACCAATTACCAGCAACTCTTGTATATTCATATCGATGGCCAAATTGAGCCCCATGATACAAGCCTCGTATTCTGCCATATTGTTGGTGCATGGAAACCTAAGCTTTGTGGATATCGGATAATGTTGACCTGTCTCTGATGCCAAAACTGCTCCAATACCCAATTGGCAGCTCCTTCGAAGAACATTCGCTAACCGTCATAGGCTTCTGCAATGTCCTCCCCTATGAATGACACTTCTTCATCAGGAAAATACATTTTTGATGGTTCGTATTCTCCTCCCACATGATTTTCAGCAAGATGGTCTGCTAATGCTTGTCCTTTGATTGCCTTCTCAGTTACATAGATGGTATCGAACTCACTTAACAATATCTGCCACTTGGCTAACTTCTCGCTTGGCATGGGCTTCTGAAAGATGTAATTCAGAGGGTCCATCCTGGATATGAGGTATGTAGTATAGGCACATAAGTAATGCCTCAATTTCTGAGCTGTCCATGTCAAAGCACAGCAAGTACGTTCTAGCAGAGAATATCGTGCTTCGTAAGGTGTGAACTTCTTACTCAAGTAATATATGGCTTGCTCCTTTCTTCCTGTCTCGTCATGTGTCCCAAAAAACAGGCGAAAGCCCCATTAATACGGACATATAGAGTAGCAAAGGTCTCCCAGGTTCTGGCGGCGTGGACAAGTATTCCTTAATTTTGTCAAAAGCCCTTTGACAATCTCCAGTCCAACTAGTTTCAGCATCCTTTCTCAACATTTTGAAGATGGGTTCACATATTACTGTGGGCTGTGCTATGAAATGGCTGATGTAGTTGAGATGTCCCAGGAAGCTCATCACGTCCTTTTTTCTCTTCGGTGGTGGTAACTCTTGGATAGCCTTAACTTTGGACGGGTCTAACTCGATTCCTTGGCGGCTGACAATGAATCCTAATAATTTTCCTACAAGAACCCCGAATGCACATTTTTCGGGGTTCAGTTTTAAATTGTACCTCCTAAGCCTGTAAAAGAACTTCCTCAAGTCTGTTATGTGATATGTTGCCCTTTTGGATTTGATGATGACGTCGTCAACATACACCTCTATTTCCTTGTGTAGCATATCATGGAAGATGGTCGTCATGGCTCTCATGTAGGTAGCCCCAGCATTCTTTAGACCGAATGGCGTCATTTTCTAGCAGTACACTCCCCACGGTGTAATGAAGGCTATTTTCTCTGCGTCTTCTTCGTCCATCCATATCTGATGATAACCCGCGGAGCAATCTACAAAGGATTGGAGTTCATGCTTGGCGCAATTGTCGATCAGAATGTGTATATTTGGCAGCTGGAAATCGTCCTTGGGACTTGCACTGTTTAAGTCCCGATAGTCAACACACACCCTGACTCTCCCATCTTTCTTCGGAACCGGCACGATGTTGGCTAACCAGGTTGGGTACTCCACTTCCCTGACGACTTTGGCTTTGATCTTCTTAGTGACTTCTTCCTTGATTTTTAGACTCATGTCTGGTTTGATCTTTCTGAGTTTCTACTTCACCGGCTGACACATTGGATTGGTAGGCAACTTATGAGCCACTATGGATGTGCTTAGGCCGATCATGTCATCATATGACCATGCAAAAATATCCTCATATTGTTTCAGGAAACAAGTATATTCTTCTTTTCCTGACGGTGATAGGTGAATGCTTATGCGAGTCTCTTTGACGGTTTCAGAATCTCCCAAATTGATTGCCTCGGTTTCATCCAGATGGGACTTAGGTTTGTTCTCAAAATTCTTTCTCTGACAATTTTCTCAGGTATTTCATCCTCTTCTTCTTAATCACTATCCTTATATTGCGTTGTCTAATTAGACGTCACAGTCATCGGCTCATCACGAAAAGTAATAACAATGCCAGGAACTCGACGGGCCCGGGATGGTATGGCAGTCCAACTCTTGAGAACAGCTCCCTTCTCCATGGTCTAAATGGTGAGGCCCTCTTCCTCCTCCTCCTCCTCAACTATCACATTGCAATCCATATTCTCGTCTTCTAGAAATAAATTCCTTAACCCAGCCCAAGCTTCCTCCTCTACGGATCCCCATATTGTATCGGCCTGGTGAAAAGTATGACTCAGATGTGGCATTGGCTGCTCGACAGGGTAATAAGGACTACACCATGAAGGCGACCAATCATTATATTCTTGCCAGGTGTATGGATATCCCAGTCCAAAAGTTGTGCCGTGACGTTTCAGCTGTATTGGTTTGGTAATGCCCTGGAGTTTCTTCCCAAGCCCTTTGCCTGGTTCATACCTAGACCATGCCAGTATGCTTTCTATTTCGTTGCTCCACCCCTTATCTTTCTCGATTGCGTTGACATTCTCAATGCGGTGATAAGTCTCTCCACCCAGAATTTTTCTATTCTCGACAATCGGGACAGTTTGACTGGTGTAAATGGGGTTACTTCCATCTCCGTGAATGATTACCTCCTGATGGTTCCATTCAAACTTCACGGCTTGGTGTAGCATGGAAGCTACAGCTCCAGCGACATGTATCTAGGGCCGACCCAATAAAAGATTGTATATAGCAGATATTTCTAGTACTTGGAACTCAACATCGAACCAGGTCGGGCCCATCTGTAGACAAAGGTTAATCTCCCCAATCGTGGCCTTTTGAGACCCATCAAATGCCTTTATGTTCATACTTCCTGCTCGTATCTCGTGGAAATCTTTGCCCAACCTTTTTAGAGTAGTAAATGGATAAATGTTGAGGCTTGAACCTCCATCTATTAGGACCCTGGCGATGAACTTGTCTTCAAACTTTACTGTGATATGCAGTGCCCTGTTGTGACTTATTCCTTCAGGTGGAAGCTCATCCTCGTGGAAGGTGATCTTGTGACTTTCAATTACTTGCCCTACCATGTTGGCCATCTCCCCACTGGTGATGTTGTTGGGTATGTAAGCTTTATTCAATACCTTTATCAGAGCACTCCTATGCGCCTAAAAATATAGTAATAGCGACAGGAGGGATATCTGGGCGGAAATCTTGTTCAGATGATCGACGATAGAGTATTCCCTTGCCTGTACTTTCCTCCCAAGATCGTTTGGACTAGTTTCAATGACAGGTTGTTTGGTAGCAGCTTCCTTTCTTGTTCCTCCCAAATTTTTGGTTGTATAGATCCTTCTAGTTCTGGTCATTCCGTGTGCGGCACCAGATTCTTCCATCTTTGCCTTTTCATTTCTCCTAGCTTCGGCAACGTAATCCCAGGGTATGGCGTTGGACTTGAAAGGATTTGTAGGTGCTACTGTCACAGTGAAGGGTGTGGATACTTATACTTCAAATGGAGCTAGTGTAGTCGCAGGTGCTGTTACTTCAATTTCGAACTGGACTGGTGCGACTACTTAAACTTCGACTAGCGGTTGTATCTGTACCACAATAGGAGTGAATGTGGCTACAGGTTTAGGGTCATCACCTTCCTGAATAAGCCCAATCGACCCCTCAGGATCCCCACTCTTCATCGGTTTCTATCACATTGACTGCTTCACCCCTATAATCTGGGAGGGGATTCTTTCAGCCATTTGGCGCGGCTTCTTTTGCTTGTATAGGCTTTGGTGTCAATCAGGGTTTGAATCTTATCTTTCAGGGTGCGGAATTCATCGATAGTATGCCCTTTCATGCCCGAATGGTATGCACATGTTTTGTTTGGGTTGACCCACTGGGAGGAGTTTTCTATCGAAAAATTGGGAATGGGGGTGACATATCCGGCAGACTTTAATCTTTTATATAGTTGGTCAATGGGTTCAGAAATAGGTGCGTATTGTTTGGGCGGCCTGCGATCAAAATTGGGTCTGGGTTTTGGATAGTTTTGACGGGTTCGAGGTGAATGGTAATAGGCTAACTGGGTATTATAAGTGTGATAGGTGGTAGAAGGTTGAGAATATCTGGGAGGTGAAGGTTGGTATGTGGGTGGAGGTGTTTGGTATGTGAGTGGAGATTTTGGACCTGGGGCCACCATTACTGCCCCTACTTCTTTTTTCTTTGATATTCCCCTGACTGCAATGCTTTGTTCTGGCTTGCAATGCCTCGAAATTGGTCACCATCCCACTCTTGATCCCTTCTTCAATCCTTTCTCCGAGTTTGATGATGTCGGAGAACTTGTGATTTTCGATGACCATTAACCTTTCATATTATTGGGGATCCTGGGCCCTGACGAAGAATTTGTTCATCTGCTCTTCCTCTAATACCTAGACGGTTTCTCGAAGCATCCTTTACTTTGTTGTTCACAGTAGCAGCTTGCCGGCCTGACTTTTGCAACTTTTGACCTCCATCAAGTAGCATACTCGCGGAAAGTCTCTGTTGGTTTCTTCTTTAGATTCTATATGTAGAAGACATCCAGTGCATTCTCTATGTTAAACCTGAATCGATCCATGAAGTCTGATGCCATGCTTACCCAATTAACCCACTTCTTAGGATTCTGATTGATATACCAAGATAGGGCATCTCTAGTCAGACTCCTCATGAACAGCTTCATACACTTTCATCTTTCCCAACACCCACGAGCTTATCACAGTATGTTCTCAAATGTACCTTCGGGTCACCCGTTCCGTCAAACATTTCGAACTTCGGAGGTTTGTAAACCTTTGGCAGTTCCATGTCAAGCTGAATTCACAGATCTTCATAATTCAGACCTTCAATTCCTTTGCCTCCTTCAACACCCTGGACTCGGCTCGGGAGCTTCTTGAGCTCTTCGCCCATGTTCTTAATGAGCAGGTCCTTCTCGGCAAATTTCGGAGCGTATGATGTTGGTTGAGTAGAGTGAGGTAAGGTTTCCACGTATATGAGATTTTTTTGGTGGGTGCCGGGGGTTGGAGCGCAATGGTAATAGTTAGTGGAGTTTTGCGGATCAGGGATAGGTTGTGGGGTATTCTGAGGAGTATGGTAAGTGGTCTGTGGGTATTGAGTAGGAAGATGTTGGTGCTGAGGGGGAGTGGGTATTGGTGGAGGATTACGATTTTCGGGAGGAGCTGTGTATTGATGGGGTGCAGGAGGATTTTGTGGACGTAGTTTGTGAGGAGGTGCTGGGTTTTGAGCATTTTGTTGGTTAACGTCTGGGACGTTTAGGGTGAGAGAGAGGTTTGCCAAATTGCGGACCTGCTCAAGTTCTCCTTGCAATTCCAGTATTTTCTGTTCCAATCACAGGACCAAATCATTTTGGGCCGGAGTACTCCGACCGTCTGAAGTTTCAGCATTCTCAGCATGTACAGCCTTTGCTTTTCCGGATACCACTCATATTATCCATCTTAGCTTTTCCTTTGCTTTTTAGATTACTCGGAGGAGGAGGAAGTGGACGGCCTCTAGATCTGCTGTGATATGCTGGGGATACCAGTATGTGTGAACCAACCTTAGAGGATGGGAATAATCAAAATAAAGGAAAAAACAAAAGGTAGACAAGTCAGTAAGGATTCTGAAAACATTTGCAAGATTTAAACACATATTGCAAAAACGTAAATTTGCGTCCTAATTTTGGGAACCTCGTTGTGCCCGAGGTAGGCCTAGCGACAAGTAGATTTTGAGAGATTTAATGCCGATAAATGCCTCATTTCATTAATGCAATAAATAAGTCGAACCTAAAAGACGAAAATAAATGAGTTACTAATGGCATCTGCCTTATTACATTTGAATTCCAAAATGACTCAAAACAGATAAACCTAATCTAATTGGTCCCCGAGGGACCTTCCCCATATTTGTCCCCCTTGGCTACATCGATCAGATTCCCCAGGTCGTGCATGTCTAGCAGCAGGTATGCCCTTGCTAGATGCCCTCCTTCATTGCCTTCTGCATTCTGATAATCTACGACCCTTTTTCTCATTTTCCCTTCCAGTTCCGTTAGACCCTGCTCCAAGTACTCCAACCTTTATGCTGACCTTGTAGCCATTTCTTTCCACTCGTTGATTGATTCCATGTCGAATTTGTGTTGTTCCAGATGCTTGGCTTCAGATTGAAGGATCCTTTTGCGTAGCCTCTCATACTTCACTTGTGCTTCAGTGACTTCATCTATGACCTGTTTCCTTGACCAACCCTTGGCTCGAATATTCCTGCTAGGTTCTCTTCTAACCATGAGAGGTAGAAGTACACATGACCGTCGTGATATTGATCCGGCTCGATGGTATCCTTTTCCACGATAATCTTCAAATGCCACATGTGCTGGGCCTCACATATGTACGGAATGGCATCACCCTGAAAATCGGCGTTGTAATGACTCATTTTGGAGACTCGTGGTATGACTTCTTTTCTACTAGCTTGTCTCGTAACCCTGATATGGATATAGGGATATATTCCCCTTAACCCAATCAACACCAAGTGCGGAACATCCCTGGATCTGATGATGAATTCATCGGTGGGGAACCAATCGAATATCCAGTGAACCCGGTCATTGGTCAAATTGTCGAAAAACTCTGCCCATTCTGTAGCATTCTCTAGCTGTGCAAATTTGTATGGGATAAAGGTCATTCTTTTAGGATGGTGGTAAGCGATGTGATCGTTCCATGGCCTCCGTGGAAACTCTTGGCGGTATTGACCCCTCTGAAGATGTTCTAACAACCAAATATGTAGTAGCAAGTTACAACCCTCAAAGTGTTTGAACCCCTCTTGCAACGATCCAGGGCGCGGTATATGTTTGCTACAATTATCGGGACAATAGTATAGGTTTGTCCCTCAATCCCCTCCATTAAAACTTTGGTTACCATGGCCACCTGGTGTGAATTCTGTCCCCTTTGCTTGGGAACACCAACATACCCCGAAAGTAGACGATGAATACAAAGACCCTGCGGTGAGTCCAACCTAGGGAGGTGATGGAGAAATTGTCATGAAAGATACGGTAAGATTTGCTGTGCCCGTATCGTTCATAGAGGAAGTCAACGGGTATGTAAGACTTCTTCAAGAACTCCAAGTCCTCATTCTTTCTCAGGCCCATCATTTTCAAAAACCCCCTAGTATTGTGGTTTTCTGGTTCTAGCAAACCGGGACTATCACATGGTAATCCAGCGAGCCCTCCAATTTCCTCCAAGAGAGGAGTCATTTCTATGTCACCAAAACGGAATACAACTCTTTCTCCGTCCCAGAACATAGTAGCAGCTTCGATCAACATGTTGTTTGGTTGGATGTCCAATAAAGAAGGTAGATTTCCAAGGACCCTTTTCAGTTGGTTTTTTTCGCTCGGCGAAAGATTTTCCCTTCAGTTCAACAACAGCGATGGTATACTTCGGACCATGTCGAACCTGGGGACTTCGTGCCTCATTTTCTGCAAAACAAACAAAGTTAGACCCTTGCCCCCTCCGGATTTGACTACTTACACATTAACAATTAGCATGTCGGCATTTATCTCTCCAAATAATACACATACCGTGATTGCATCCATTGGGATTATAGAAATCCCGATGGACATTGGACAAGGCTTTCTCAGGGGGTTATTATGTGGACAGCATATTAACACCGGCTAGGTTTGACCATGATACATGTATAGTTATTATCAGAGCAAGGTTTCTATAGAAGTCTAGACTGGTACCCTCAAGCGGACAACTTGAGAGGGAAAGGCACGGAACTGTGGACTGCACCGCTGATCGACTAGTTTTACCGCAAATAAACCTTTTCCGAATTTAAAAGGTATTTTTAGGAAGATCGCGGACACTCATCAAGTGCCGCTATGGTATTAGAACGCACGAGTGGATTATGATGTTGAGCATGGAATTATGCAAAAAGAAAATAAGACTTGTCAAGTATTTGAATGATGAATAACGTTGAAATGCGATATTTAATAATTGTAAAGACATTTCAGAAAAGAAAACAAGGAGACAAGTCAGTTTCCATAGTAAAAGTGATAAAGCGGGGGGGGGGGGGTGAATCATAAATGAATAAGGATAGGCAAATAAATCCACATAGAATGGGAACGTGTGTGCAAGAATTAATGGAATAATAAAGACATTCTTAAAGACTAATTCACAGACAAGTTCATCATGGTAAGAGCTTAAAGATATCTCCAGTGGAGTCCCCATGCTGTCGCGCCCCCTTTTTCTCGCGAAATCGGGTTTCGACATTTCTAGAACAACCCCTTTCCTTTTGGGATGGGTTAAGGGATTTGAAGAGTCGTCACCTAATGGATTAAGGTGCATTAGGGAACCTAAAGCAATTAACTCATATAACCAGTTTACATCACCAGAAATTGGGTAAGGGATCGAAATTACCTTGAGGGGAAGGTGTTATGCACCCCCCGAGGTCCACAACGGTGAGTCCCGGCCGTACTTAATTTAAGCGAATTAGTCTTAAAAGGGAAGAAAACAAATTTAGACAAATAGATATTACTTTAAAACAAGAATTAAAGGGGTCCTAGGTTTTTTAGCCTATAGGATATTTTCCATCCAATACTTGGTAACTTTTCTCAAGTTGGGGTGCCACACATAGCATTAGCGCACGGGTCATCATTTCCTTTACTACCTAATTACTATCTTTCAGTTGTTACCTAAGCATTCTAGTAGCTTCTAACTCGTGCCTTATGCATGCACTACTCGTCCCTTTCCTATGGTCCTGGAGGTATTTAGGACCTCTATTTAGGGTGGTTCTAGACTGACCTATGTTGCTTAAATGAGAAAAAGCTAGGCGACAAACAAAATTGAAATAGAACTATCATGTAAGGAGCAAATAAGGGCTCATGTTAACCTCCACAAATAGACAACAAATGCACGCAATTAAACAGACAACTTTATTGATTTAGGATCCTACAGGAAAGATATCTAGATGAGCGGAAAAGAATAAGAAAGCAACTTATTAAAACGAGCATTAGGACCTACGGGCTTGCCTACTGATTTGATTAAGTTTTGAATCTGGGTATGCTTCAAGCAGCACGAGATCACAGTTTTTGACCCAGGATTCTTAATAAACGTACAGGTTTGCCTACTGTTAACCAGAACAGAATCCTATAGGCATGATGTCTAAAGGGTGATTAAAGACCTATAACATGATTTCTAAGCGAATTACTGATTTTTAACTCATGAAAAAAGATTTTATCTCTTTAGATCCTATTGGCATGCTTTCTAATTTGCAGAATTAATTAACTCCTATAGACATGATTTCTAGGTGTCGAAACTGATCTGTTTATTTCCTATAGGAATGGTATCTAAGTTGAAACGGATTTTTTACCTCCTATAGGCATGATATTTATCAATCACATGTGGGCAGAATCTTAAGCACATTGCCAGGAAAGGTTATTATTCAAACAGATAGAATCATATAGACATGGTCACTAATGCATGTAAGTTGGAAATGTGCATGGATCATATGGACAGTATTTCTAATGCAAAGGGGCCTATAGACAGGATTTCTAGCATGCGAGTAAAATACAGCATAAAGCAATCAGAAAATCGTATAGGCATAATCTCTAAACAAGTAGTAACATTCACATAATCACCAACAAACCTGTAGGCAGGATTTCTACCCGAGTTTCAAACAAAGATATAGAGAACCCCCCCCCCCCAGCTTTTACTAATAAACCCTAGATCTGTTTATTACAAAGATTATTACAGCCCAGAATGAGTAAGTTACATAACAATGTCTATTACACTATAGGGAGCCTTAGCAGGCCCAATATAAACCTGGGAGCCAGTCCTTCAAACACAACAGCTCTAAAGTACTAGCAGCGATCCACAATACCTTAAACATGGCTTCCAGTATGTCAATGTTCCCAAAGAGACTCAGGGACCCAGGGCAATGCTCACACTAGAACCACACATTCAACACAAAATTCTTACGAGACTGGAAAACTAGCCCCAATATGTCAGAGTTCAAAGGAGTCTCAGGGACCCTAGGCAGTGCTCACACTGGGGGTGGTAGGAACCTAGGTAACTAAGAATTGATGTTTGAAAACCAGGACATGGGGGGGGGGGGGGTAGGGGACAAATTTTAGTAAACAACTTTTTTTTAGGAGCAAACAGATTCATATTACAGGACTGCAAACAGAATTTCACCTAGAACAAACAGAATTCTTGTTTAGTAAATAGTTCAAACAGATTGGTATTGATTCGGCCATGGATACTATAGTAGCATCTAAGAAATCACAAAAGAGCCAGGATACTTGAACTAATAGACAGAGTTGGCAGCATATTACATGTTTGCAGAATAGGGAACATACAATTGTTTATACAAGGTTTCATATTACTAGAGATAACTTAGTTAACTAGGCGAAATCATATGGGCATATAGAAAATAGAAGCATGCCAAATTCTCAAATAATAAGCATATAGGGTTGAATAGGGTGACAGAGACTAAAGCATGCCAGTTGAGAAAGCAGTAACAGAAAATCATGCTGAGGTCGAAATAAACTATAAGACAGAATAAGATAACAAGAAGTGAAATATGCCAATTGAGAAAGGAGTAAACAGGAATCATAGATCACAAAGAAACATGCTGAGGTTTGAAATAAACTAACCACATAAGCACATGGAATAGAATAGGATAACAGGAGTTAAGATATACCAGTTAGGAAGAAAGTGAACAGGAATGTAATGGCAATTTGAATCCAAAGAGTTTAGCCTTGGCTTCCAGCCGGCTAAATAGTGCAGAAATCAGAGTAGTCACACATAGAGAGAACTTAAATCCTTTTAAGAAAAGCAGAGAGCTTTTGAGTTATAAAGTGAATAAATTACAAGAGTGTGTAAGTGTGAGTGTAAGTTGTAAGCGTGAGCGTGTGTGTGTTAAAATCAGAGTAATGAAAGATTTTTTATAACATACAGTAGAGTAAAACCAAATAAGGTAGAAGAATCAAAGGCACACAAATAAGGCAAAGAGATCAGTTACTCAGTCAATTAGGGCTAAAAGGAATCAATTAATTGGCAGAATCATGGAAGTATCACTTAAATTAGCACGGAATAAATCCGTAGTCTAGATTGAGGTCTAAATAAGGTAAGTAGTAAGGCCAGAGATCAATTAAAAGTCGGTTCTAATAATCAAAGTACAGAAACCAGGCTAGCAAAAGAACTAAGGAAAGTAGTACCAATCATGAATCACACATAAGGAAAGAATAGGTAAAATCTATCAAGGAACTATCAGTTTTAAAAAGGAAAGCACAATTTTGAACCCTAATTAGGCAAGTAAATCAATTAATCACTTTACTTGGCAGCCAAAGTAAATGGGCAAACATTATAGCAAACAGTAGAAAAATTGAAAACCCTAGGGCATAAAGACATAGATATGAAAATCGGGCGAAAAAGAAAGAAAACCAGAGTTAAACACTTAAACTTTTTGAAACGTTTTGCAGAAATCGCTTAGAACCAAATCCCTAGCTATAGGAAAAATGAAATCGGTTGACAATAGTAGGAAAAACAAAAGAATCTTAAAGGAAAAGTAATAAACAAACTCAAACCGCTTCAGATCTAGAGGGATCTGACCTGATTTAGCCAGAAATAGTTAGGTTATGTAATAAATAAATAGAGGTGAAAAAATCTGGTTTGAACCAGAGATTTGAAGCCGTAAACACGAAGATATTAGTACTCACAGACGTATGAGCGAACACAGACGGACTAACAGAGAAAATGGGAGATTTGAACCAAATCTGGTTCGAATCTCTTCGAGATTCCATCAAGTATCATGAAAATCGAACAACCAGTGGCAATTTGAGGCCGGATAAGGACTGAGGTTGAAGAAAGAACCCATGAATCAAAGCGGATTCAGTGACAGCGGGCTAGGGTTAGGAGGAAGGTGAGAGAGACGAGAGGAGGGAAGGGGTTTCAAGGGCGGCGGATTTGGGAAAATGGGTAGGGTTTGGGGGGTTTAGTGTAATAAAAAAGGAAGGTAGATCCAGGACCGTTGATGTTCTGAGATAAACGGCCAGGATCAGTTTTAGGCTGGGGCAGGATTAATTAGACGGGTAGGGTAATTGGGTCAAGTTATTGGGCTAGATCCGAAATTAATTAATTAAAAAAGGGCTATGTTTTATATACACATTCAAACTAATAAAATAATTTATAAAAATAATTAATAAATGATAAAAATGTTATTTGTATATGAAATTTAAAAAAATTACTTAATGTTATAAAAATATAAAAAATTATTTTCCATGTAAATAATATAATTGTGCATACATATGGGCTATTACTGTAAAATGTGGAATTTTAGCATAAAGATAAAAAAGATGCATAAAATGATTAAAGCTCGATATAAATATAAATGATAAAAAATTAGGCAATAAATTATTTGTGATGCGATTAGTAATTATTTAGATAATAAAATGCTAGAATAAATTAATTAAAATCCTTTTGAAATTACAGGAAATTATGGAAAAATACCGGTTGATGCTCATGCACTATATTGAAAGTATATATGCATTTTTTTTTAAAAACATGAGGGAAAAACTGGGTATCAACACAATTCATGCACATTTAGGTTTATTGCCATGTTAAAACCCATGATTCAAGCTTCATATTCTGCCGTGTTCTTTTTACCGAAGAAACAAAGTCGCACCATGGCAGGGTATTGTTTCCCAGTAGTTGATACAAGAATTGCCCCAATCCCTACGCCTTTGATGTTGACAGCCCCATCAAAGCATAGTTTCCAAATTTGATTGTCATCTTGGACTACTTCTTCAACTAAATTAACCTCTTCATCTGGGAAATTTGTTTTCAAAGATTCATATTCATTATCAACCGAGTTTTCTACCAGATGATCATCCCAAGCTTGTGCCTTCATGGTAGTGCGAGTGACATAAACAATATCAAACTCTGTGAGCAAGATTTGCCACTTTGCCAATCTGTCAGTTGGCATCGGCTTCTGAAAGATGTACTTCAGTGGATCTATTCGGGATACGAGGTAAGTTGTATAGTCCAAAAGATAATGCCTAAGCTTATAGGCGACCCAGGTTAAGGCACAACATGTCCTATCCAAAAGAGTGTATTTGGCCTCATAAGCAGTGAACTTTTTGCTCAAAAAATAGATTGCTTGTTCCTTTTTGTCTGTGGAATCATGTTGACCCAGAACACAACCAAAGGAACTATCCATTACTGGCATATACAAAATAGAGGCCTACCAGGTTCTGGCGGGATAAAAACAGGGGGATTTGACAAATATTCCTTGATCTTGTCAAAAGCTTCTTGGCACTTAGCTGTCCATTTGATAGCGACATTCTTTTTCAACAACTTGAAAATAGGCTCACATGTGGTTGTAAGTTGTACGATGAACCTGCTTGTGAGCATGTAATTTTTGCCCCATTAGAATTACTCCTACAAAATTAAAGAAAATAGATTTTTCTAAGTTGTTTTCAATTTTATAGGATTTTATAGGATTTTTATTAATTGTTTGCATTTTGTGCACGATTAATTTTGTTAAAATCATAAAAAATTCCCCAATAATGTCAAAATATCATGCATGCATATTAGATTTTGTGTTCATATTTTAGGAATAATTGGTTAGTAACTTTCTTTATTAAATAAAAATCACAAAAAATGTCGTTCGTTTTCTAAATTTTTAGTTTTAATTTTGGAGTAGTAATTCCCTCTTTATTAATTCAAGACTACTTATTTGGTTGATGACACAAATAGATGATTAGCTTAATTTTATAATTTAGGATAATTTAGGGTTAAAATCAGGATTTTATTTAATTAGGTTAGATTTTTTTAATTAAAGAAAAAGAAAAGAAAAGAAAGAAAAAGCAATAAAAGAAAAAGAGGTTGTTTTTAGAGTTTGAGCCACCCAGAGACCAAATCTGGTGGCCCAATTCCCTTTTACCCCGTCCAAACTCCAAGCCCAAATACAAATCCACCCGGTGCGAACCTCACTTACCCAGAACGGTGCCGTTTAGTCTCCCTAATCCCATCCGTTGGATCCCTTTGATCCAACGGCTCGCAACTGCCCCCAGACTAAGTATAAGACTGTCCAAACTCCTCCCCCCCAAACCCTAGAGACCGGCCTCAGTCCTCCTCCCCCATCTCTCTTAGTGAATACCCTACCCGCCCCAGTATACCCCACCATGGTCCGCCGATCGAAAATCGCCTCACCGCGGCGGACCACCTCCAAACCGCCTCAAAACACCATATAATCCTGAGCCCCTCCCAAACATCAATCTCTCATTAGTTTTTCCCAAATCACCACCCAAACCTTCCGATTTCAAATCCGAAAGTCACACCCTAAGCCCTAGGTCGCTCAAACAACCCCAAATTCACACCATAGGACCCTCAACCTCCCCTCACCACTAATCTACCACCGATTCCCTAAGAACCCCCTTAAATTTCCTCAAATTTTAGATCTCAGGAAATAAGAAACCCTAATCCCCGTTTTCTCTATTCAAGTCGTTTCTTCGGGCCTGATTTAGTTTGAAATTTATGTCAATCAATCGTTCCCAATAGGAACGATTGATTAGCATATGTTGAAGCTATTTCAAAGGAGCTCCGGCTTGCCAGAAAAACCCTATTGTGTATTTCTTTAGCTTATTTGACCTTTCATTGTATGTTGTTCTTATTTTCTAAAGATTTGAGTGCATATGTTAGTTAGGTTTATCTGTTTTAGGTTAATTGCTAGTTTAGTTTTAAATTACGTCAAGCATGTTAACTAAAACTAATTTCATTGTTACTTTGTTAATTTAGTCACTCGTAGATTAATTAGGCTAATCTTCTGGTTTATCATTGCATTTTTTCGTTTCAGTTCTTTATCAGGTGTACTAATTTGCTATGTGTGTTTGAAAACAATTTTTGCTTAAGGTTTGCCTAGTTTAATCCTGTGATTCACTATAGATCAGGGCTGTTTGGTTTAAAGGTCCGACTTAATTCTATGTTTTGAATGATAGTCAAGCCTCTAAGGAGTTATAATTAAAAACAGTTCTCAGAAATTAAATTCTGGAATCTCCTAGACTGTTCTAGGAGGTTCCCATAAGGATTTTTGAAATCAAAACTTAGGTAGGAATTGAAATAATCATTACTTGAAGGGGTAAATTTGGATTTTACATTGAGTAAAAATCGGAAGGTTCTAGCATTGTACAACTGTCCCTATTTCCAGCATGAAACATGCTGAAATCAGGCTGAAAAGGGACAGACAACTGTCCAAATATGCTATACTATCTGACACTTAGGGAATTTAGGATAGGATATGCCATTTTGATGTTGTTTTGGCATACCTTATAAAAGAAAAGGTTATTCCCTCATTCTGAAGAGGATTCAGTAGCATATCTTCACCTAAAATTTCAGAATACAAAGAAAGAATTCCTAAAACTTTTTTGGCTAGAAAAACATTAGTTTTCTAGTTATATTTCTAGGCTAGTTTTCTCTAGTATTCAGATGATTTTTGAGATGTTTAAGTGCTGGTTCTTTGGTTTTCTAGGCTTGTTTCTATTTGCTGCTGTTAGTTTTGGCTGCTGCTCCATCTTCAAAGTTTCAACCGGCATTTTACCTATTTTACTGCTGGTTTTGCTGTTGTTAAGGTACTGATTTCACCTTTCTAATGTACTACTTATTTGGAATGTTATGATATCAAAAGCTACAAGTTATATGTGAATGAATGGGTGTCTTTTCATGTTGTTGTTGACTACATTGTTGTAGATCTAATTAATCTATTGCTATGTGAGTTTAAGGGTTGAAATAATCTAGTATGAGTAAGGTTGGTTGATACATTGATACCTGTAGCTTTTTCTTTTAAAAAATGACCTTGTTGGAAAATGCTTCTTTAATTAAATTTTACAATGCTGGCACTGATTCTGAACATTAGCTACTGAAGTTGGTTTTTTTTCTTCTTCTACTGATAGTGAGTTGCATTCTGTTTTACTTGAGGTCATGGGCTATAACATGTGGATTTGGTCACTAGTTGGCCAATTAGCATGTTTTTTTAAGGCCCAAAGTTGGAATTTGGCTATTGTTATCATGCTGAGGTTGATGGCTCCATGTGGTGAACTGAGTTTTGGTTGGATCGATTATATCCAAAAAGGGCAAGAGTTCACTAAGCTATTAATTTCCTAGATATTGTAATAGAATTAGTTGATAACTTCCTTTCAAGAATAGAATTCTGATGTAGTATATTAGCTATTAATGTAGTAATTTATGTATCAAAGGATGACAATGTAATTCTTTGGTTTTTAAATGCCTTTTCCCTGAAGCTTTATAATTAAATCAGTTCTGGATTCGTGTAATGATTAATGGCATCACTGTCAGGAAATTAGCAACACTTCTTTTATCAGTGTAATTTATAATGTTGCAATAGCTAAGGCTATGGGCCATATATTAAAATTGAACTCCTACTTCTGCAATTCAGATTGGGCTAGACTCACAAACTGGCCCGGTTAAGGAAAATGATTTCAGACAGGTCTGAGCTTAGGTCATTGGGCCTGGGCATTAAGCCCAATAGCTTGACCCCAGCTACAGGCTTACCTTTTGAACTATGACATAAACTTTTTTCCTTTTATGTGTTGTAAATCACATGTAGTGTAATTAATTTCAAAACTCAAATTCTGATTTTTTTTTTATAAAAGTGAATTGATTTCTAACTTTGGACAAATATGTATGTTGTGTAAATCTTGTTGGCCTCAAACACAAAGGCATGACAGGCTCAGCCAGTAAAGAAATCGTGACCGGGCCAGCCCTTGCCAAATAGCCCAATTGGGCTGTTTCATCTTATACTTTGGGGTCTGTAACCTGTAAAGCCATGCATTCATTAAGTAGTTGATACCTTTTATCATTAGACATTACTGTAGATGCTGGGAGCGATTTCAAAAATAGCTAGGAAATAATTCGAACATCGTAGTTTGCTTCAGGCGCATAATTAAATCATCGTGACTATGGGTACGGTTCCCGTGACATAGTTATGATACCTAATCCCCAAAACTGGGTGTGCATTTCATGTGACACGATCGTAACAACTTTGAACAATAATAAAACAAACATATCGTGGGTGCATTTCATGTAGCGTGGTTTGCGGTGTGTTCCAAAACGGCAAGTGTACGACAATCGTAACTTGTTCAAGAAATAATTCCATAAATCCTAAAAGTGGTTTAAAATAATTAAAAGCGGTTATAAAGTTAAAAATGCACAATAGGTTTAAAACACGTAATAAATCAGATAATTTGGCCAATTATTAATAGTTAAGCGACCTGCTAGAATCAAGGAACCCGGGAATGCCTAACACCTTCTCCCGGGTTAACAAAATTCCCTACCTGGATTTTCTGGTTTCGCAGACTTTTAAATAAAGTCAATTTTTCTCGATTTGGGATTTAAAATAAATCGGTGACTTGGGAAACCATAATAAGTTATCCCAAGTGGCGACTCTAATTAAGTAAATAATCCCATATCGAATAATGTCACTTTAATTGGAAAAACTGCCTTATATCCGCCCTCGGGTAAAAAGGAGGTGTGACAGCTCTGGCGACTCCGCTGGGGATAAGAACCTAGAACTTTGGTTCAGGGTTCAAGAATTCGAGCTTGGGATAACTGTTATACTTGGCTTTATTTATTATCTAATTTTTACATGTTTGAGCCTATTGTGCTAAGTGTCCCTTTTTACCACTTTGGTATTGTTTTGATTGTATATAAATTGTTACGAAACTCTCTTCTGTCTGTGTCTTCTAAATCATCTGGAAAGTGTGCACTTCATGTGACTTCTTTTCTGTTAGAGTCATATCCCAATTTAGAACGAGGTTCGGACAAGTGGCAAAGCCGGTGAAGCTTCTGTATTCCCGGTACGCTGACCCCCCCCCCCCCCCCCCGGATCCCTAGTAGGAATGTTTGTTTTCATCACGTGCATTTGACATTGGGGACTCAACACAGGGATTGGGTCCGTCTAGGAAAGGTGCACCCAAAATAAAAAGACCATCCTGATGCATTTTTACGTGCTACTTGTACACTTATTTGCTTCGGATTGCATGTTGACCGACTTCTACAAAAAGGAAGAAAAGTTGAGAAAAATCAAATTGAGGTACGAGAGAGAGAATTACCCTCCTTTGAAAAATCTGGTGTCCAAATATATTGAAGCTCTGCCGAATTTTTTAGAAAATGAAAAAGAAAAGAAGGGAAAGTTGTTTCAAAATAATTCGTATTTTTTATGCTGCGTCAAAACTGCCCGATCTATGCAAGTTTGATTCTCACCGGATGTGGGATACGTAGGCAACCCTCATCGGATCCAACCCCATTTGTGCAAAAATAACCCTAATATATGAAATGTTGTCATTTGTGTCGTAAATAAAGTTAGGTGATGCTGTTTTTTTTCTAAATAGCCGGAAATGTCCTGATAGGGCGCCGGAAGGCTGTTTTAGCAAGAATAGCCACCTATGGTCTTTTTTAAAATTTTTGGCCAATTAGCAAACACAACCCTAAAATCTTCCTTCCTAAAGTGCTGAAGGGCCGTATTTGCAAAGGTGGTTTTTGAACAAGTTGTTTGAGTAGCAATTTTGCAAAAAATAATAATTTTCTTTTTGGGTCAATATAATCATGGTTTTTTTTAACCGATCACTTTAAATAAATGTGCATGATGAGCACTATTGAAAATGTACCTTTCAATGTTGAAGAGGAAATCCCGATAGGACTCCATATGTGGTGGAATGACATGGGGGAGATCAGCAGAGGTACTGCGATAAAATCTTTTGTCGCACTCACCGGCCTCTTGAGGATTAAACTAAGGGTGGACATAATTGAAGCTTTGATATCGTTTTGGGACCCGGCGCACAATGTGTTCCATTTCTCTGATTTTGAGTTAACCCCTACACTTGAGGATATAGCAGGCTATGCTGGCCTTAACGGGAATCTCAGGAGCCGATACCCAGTGGCACCAAGAGCTGTAACCCCTCACAAGTTTTTGGACCTTCTGAGTATTAGCCAGGACGTCAAAGATGAAAATTTGGCTGAGGGATTCTGCAAATTCTACTTCCTACACAGCCGTTATTGGGACCCCCACGGTTTTGAGGCTCCGGATACCGGTTTAAGTCATCAAGGGAATAAAGGCAAATGGGAAGCATGCCGAGGATTGGCCTTCGTAGTGGCATTTTTAGGAACCCTAATCTGCCCAAGGAGCGACGGACATATAGAGTTGGGGTTTGCAGGAATGGCTGATGTCATGATCAAAAAGCCCAATGGCACTATCATACCAATGATCCTAGTAGAAATTTACCGAGCTTTAACTGTTTGTCGAGCTGGGGGAAAGTTTTTTGAAGGTTGCAACTTGCTTTTACAAATCTGGATGGAAGAACATCTTTGCCATCGTCCGAGGTACATGAACTATGGTTTGACTGGTCTCAACTGCATTGAGGAACATGAAAATCGGGTAAATGGTCATGAGTTTCCAGAATGTACAGAGGAATGGTTTGCACATTTGGGTTCTTTGACCGCAAGAAAAATTGAGTGGACGTTCGACTGGCTCCCGGTCACTGAAGTCATATATATGACGGCCGGAGTGTATTTTCATTTATTAATGGGTCTTCGGAGTATTCAGCTGTATGCTCCACACAGGGTTCTACGCCAGCTGGGCAGGTACCATACTGTCCCTCATGATAAAGATTTGAGTCGACATGTCATTGAACTATGTCCAAAAGCTGCATTCCCGGAAGAAAAAGATCGCCAGATTTGGCATCAATGTAGGTTTCTGGAGCCATAGACTCGAGTACGGGATTTGTCCAAGGGTAAGGTAGAGCATAGCTACACGGCCTGGTATGGTAAAAGGGTTAGAGTCCATCAAGAGCCTGAACGGCCTGCCAAAAGGCCCCATGTGCAACAGTTCACTGATAGAGTGAAAGAGCAATGGAACTGGTTAGCTAAGGAGAAATGCTACAAAACTACCATAAGCAAATTAGAGGGGCAAATCAGAGACCTTATATTTGATAATAGTCTACAGGCCGTTGCGGATGCAGGGGAGAAGAAGAAATTAGCCCGAGAAAATGAAGCCCTCCGAGCCCAGATCCAAAGAATGAAAATAGCTGCTGAAAACCAAGGAAGAAACAGAGCAGATGAAAAACTCATAAACGGTCTCAGGAGAAAAGTATGTGAGTATGGGAATGATTTGGAAAAGGTCGAAGATGAATTAGCAAGAGCCCGGGAAAAGTTGGCAAAGAACGCAGAAGGACGGGCAGGGTTTGTTCAGCAATTAAAAGGAAAGTATGATAAAGAGGTCGCAAGTTTAAAGAAGAAGCTAACTACCCTTAAGAATGAAATGGCTCAACAAACAAAGAACTTCAAGGCAGAAAGGGAACATTGTTATGCATTGTCTTGACTGGAAGAGGACATGCGACAGTTACAGGAGCAAAGCCATACGGACACCCAAGTTCTGGAAGCTAGATCTCAACAAATTGGACGCGTACTACAAAAGAAAGGCATCATTAGAGAAAGGATTAGAGGTATTGCTGATTATATTGTCATCAAATGCCATGGGTGCGAGGATATGACTAGATCCACTTTCTTCGCCGTTGTGATGACTTTTGTTCGCCAGATAATGGACGACCTGGATCGCCTCCAAGAAGATATTGAACATAGGCCCGCGTCGAGAGCAGTTGATGTCCCGCGGGCTCCTGGAGTAGTATTGGAGGCACTTATGTATTCCTGATTTTTTCTTTCCGAGTATGTATTTCAGTTTCTTTAGAGTTTGTTGGTCTACTTTGAGTCTGTTTTGGTTTTTAGTTCTTAAGTCTGTATGTCGGAGTCTTTGTAATGGAGCAAAACCAAAAGCTTTATTTAATGAAAATTTGAAAATCCAAAAATCTTTCTTTCTTTATTTTTGCATTTATCCCATGAACTACGTGATGATCTGATTCACGCAGCGTCGCGATACGTAGGCAATCCCCATCGGATCCGGTCATAGCTATAGATAACTCGACTAAGAGAGAAAATGATGAAAAGAGGGCACAAGAAAAAGAGAGAAAACAATGCAAAAAGAGAGTGCAAAGAAAAGAGAGAAAATAATGAAAAAGCGCAAAGAAAAGAAAAGATTTAAGATATAGGAAATAACAAAAGCCGGGATGAGACACGCAACCGTTGCAAAACATGTTGAAAAATGTTTAACTATCTAGGTGCATTGCATTCCCCCAACGTGTGAACGTGCGATTCCCTATGTGTTAAATGTCTCAAACTGACCGGTTTGTAGTGTATTGCTGTTGTTAAGGTTTTATTTTAGGTGGTTGGTTTTGTGGTAACCTGGCTTCACACCCTTACTTCACGAGATCTAAACGGAGTGTTGAAATTACATCAGAGAGTCACCTACCAATCATTAACCACTCAGAGGATAGCCCGGCGTCAGTTATCCCAACCTCAGAGTCAGCAACTGCTGAAGAAAACAGAATACTACATCTCCGAATGTTGGAAATGTGGGACGCCTGGTCTAACGGCGGAGAACCGCCAAGTGCAATCCTTGGATTTCCCGAACTTATTCCCAGGACGAGTGGAACCTCCAACGTCCCTATAACTAGTCTGTTCACCTCGTTCGGATACCCCACTATGTCAACCCATTTCACCAGTACGCCTTCTGAGGTTCGCCCCCAGGCACTATTTTCGGGAGTATCTTCTACCATATTCACCGCACCACCGACCTCTGCTACGGTACAGCCAACAGTGCCAGGCCAAGTTTCGAGCTGACAGCCTTTACTTTCCAAACACCACCATTTCAACTGGACACGGCTCATGTCACCCCAAACTCTTACCCACAGCACCCTTGGTATGAGTCTGCCATGGAACAAGAGAAGACTGTAACCCCGAGCAAGAAGAGATAACTCGAAAAATGAAAAGCATCGAACAGAGTCTCAAAACATGCAAGGCCTGAGTGGCCAGAAGAGTGTTTCCTATGCCGACATATGCATGTTTCCTCATGTTCATCTGCCCATCGGCTTTAAGACGCCAGAATTTGAAAAGTATGATGGACATGGAGACCCCATAGCCCACCTGTTGGTACCCAATTTTTTCCCATATATTTCAATATGCAAAATACCTTCAAAATAGCCTGTATATGTATATATAAGCATGTCCCAGTGTTTTACTATTTTCCCCTAATTTTTAAAGATTTTTGAATCAATTTATTGCTTTATTTTTATCAGGAAAACCCCAATAATTACTCAAAAAATATCATTTTGGTGATTTATTTATTTGATTATCATACCTATACTAAAATATAGCTAACATAACTTTCTCATATTTTGTAAATTTTCTTAGTATTTTTTAAAGCTAAATTGCATGTAATTGCAATATTAGCCTCTTTTAAGATTTAATCGTGTTTGTATTTATAAAATTAACCCCAATATTTTTATTTAATAATTACGTATTATTAATCATTTTAGTACCTTTAATTTATTTCCAAAAATTATGTTACTATTTTTTATAAAATAAACGAGGGAAAAATGGCTATTTAAATGATAGTCCATTTGCATTTCAATTTTAGTCGGATTTGAACCTCTAATTAAACCCAATTCCAAAACCCAATTACCCAACCCAATTACCTAATCTACCCGAAGCACGACCCTTTTAAATAACCCGCCCGGACTCTCCTTTTAATCCTAGTCGTTGATCACATTGATCAACGGCTCATATTTGCCCCTTCCTTTTTTAACCCGACCTAACCCCTAAACCTAATCATTTCCCTTCTGTAGCCGCCCTTGAAATCCCCCCCTTCTCTCAATTCTCTCTTGAAGCTTCTCAAACCCTAGCCGCCTCTCTCCACTTCCACCCCAAAATCATCGGAATCCATGGCTTCCAAGGCCATCGAAGTCCTATACCGGCCTCCTATAACTCCTACATGCCTGGTTACTATGGTTTCGAGGTAAGACCTTGAAGAAGCTTGGCCCAGACTTTGTTTCATTCGAGTTCTATGGTTGTCTCCGACCTTGCTCCGGCCAGTCATGGCTGTTCAAGTCTGATGTTGACTTCTCCTGCTTAGACCAATGACTTTCCAAGCCTTTCTCACCATCTGGGTTCTTCTGTAGCCCTAATCTTCGAGGTTCTTCTGTTTCTTTTAGATCCGTTGTAGATTTGTGTTTTCTCTAATCTTTTAAGCATTTTCTAAAAGTTTCTTCCAAAACTTTACCTTCAAAATCTTTACCTTTTCCGATTTAGGGTTCTGTTAAGTTATTTCAATGCTTTTCTGATTTTTTTTAACATGTTCTATTGTGCTTCTTATGTTGTTCTTCTACTGTGTTTCTTATGTTGTTCTTCTGCTGTATTTCTTTATGTTAAAAGTCTTAGTTCTTCTTAAGGTTTATGATTTTATTCTCTTTGTTGATATTTTTGCCTGATTCTCTTGTCTTTCATCTCTACTTCGATTGATGGTGAAAACCCTAAATTAGGGGATTCATTCGAGTTTTGAGATTATTTGCTATGTGATTTGCTTGTTCTTCATCTCTGAACTTGTTTGGTTTCAGAGCCCTAATTTCTTTGAACCTATTCGAGTTTCTGAAAGTTGTTTCATCTACTGCTCGATTGAATTTCTGAATCTTTTGTTTCTCTATATGATTCTATCTTCCTGCTAAACTCTCTTTTACTTGACCCTTTGGCATGCTATTTGATACTTTCTCTTCTCTGTTACTGAGTAACTGAAATCGACCTATGTGACTACCTGTGTTTGCTACTATATGATGTTCCTCTTTGTCCTAAATTCAGCCTCGCCTGCTTAATACTTATATACTCTTTTATATGCTAAATTTCCCTCTCAAAACAACCCTTAATTGTGGACTAATTTCAGACCTCCTTGTGTAAGTCTGATTGATTATTTCCTTGTTTTGCTAATTTCCCTATTTCATAGGTTGATTTGAAAACTTTCCTTAGCCTTTCGATTCTCCTATTTATGACTTGGTTTATTTGTAACTTCGAATCCCTGACTCCTTGATTTACTATGTACTGATTGATTTATTGTGTTTCTTACCTTATTTGGTTAACCGTGTATTTCAAAGATTCTTTATTAATTCTTCCCTTAATTAAACTCCTATGTATTTAACCCCAATTGTCTACTTTGCACATGATGTTTACTTGATCTCCTTCCTTAAATAATTTTTGCTCATTACCGTTTAAGTTTGAACTCCTTAATTAAAGGAGGTCCACATACTGATTGATTTTAATTGGTACATAGTTCTATTATTACTACTAAACTAGGATTCTTGCCTTATTTCTGCACCTGTTTTCAAACTGTAAATGCCCTGCACTCTCATTAACACAACACACACGAAAACTCTTAGTTTTCTAAACGCACACTGACATTCAAAAGCATTCTCTCTTGTTACTTGTGTTGTGGCCTGTTTTCCAAGTACTGCAACTGCTGTATTTTACTTCTTTGAAACTGGTATGTCCTGATTAAGGTTTTCAGCAATAACAACAATGTGTTATTTACTACCTTTACCTGCATGTCTGCCTACTACTTATGTGTAGTTCAATGCTCACTTTAGCATGCTGTAATTTTCTTCTACCTATCCTAAATCTATTGTGAATCCTAAAACCCCCACTCCCTATGTGTTTATGCTATGGTGTTAGGCATGGCAGTACTGCAAATTATTGTCCACGACTCAAACTTGATCCCCTGGTATCCTAGCCTCTAATATGATGTGTTCTGGCAGGCTTATAGGCATGCCAGCATCCTCCATTGCTGGGTATGCCTAAAGCTTGCCCTAGCCTAAGCAATAAGCTCTGTGCAATTCCCATATTCCCTGAACCCCTTTTGTGTACCTGTTTGTGGTTGTTTCCCTCTCATTTATTCCTTAGAATTTTGTTCTTCACTTGCACTCTCTCTTAGATTTTATGTTCTTCCCCCTCTTGTGAGCCTTGCCTTGGGACCCTTTGAGCTCCCTCTGAACTTGGACACTCGAGGGCTGGCCCTTCCACACTGCACTTGTCCCTATTCTGGTGATATAATTTGGGTGTGAGCATTGCGCGGAGTCCCATTGAGGCTCGTAGGGAACTTTGACACACTCAGAGTGGAGAAAGGCTTTGGATATGTGGTCTTTGAGTTGGTCTATCTCATATTTCAGACAGGAAGTCTGAATCAGGCTCTCCTTTGGTTGTACTTTTTTTATTTTTTTCTTATGTAATTTTTTATTCATTCTGGTTTGCAATAAGTTGTAATAAACGCTTGGGGCTGGCTAGTGAAAAAGGGTGGGTAACTATGCATGCAAAGGGTAGAAATCATGCCTATAGGTCTATTACATTTTTGCATATCCAAATACATATAGAGATCATGTCTATAGGTCTATCATAATTTTGCATATAGAGATCATGTCTATAGGTCTATTATAATTTTGCATATTTCAAATACATATAGAAATCATGACTATAGGACTAATATATTCCTGCATATCCAACTTCATATAGAAACCATGTCTATAGGTATCTTGAATTCTACATATTCAAATAAAAATCATGCCTATATGTCTATTCTGAATTCTGGATAGCCAACTTCGTATAGAAATTATGCCTATGGGATTGTTCACTTCTGCACAATCAATTATATCTAGATACCATGTTCATAGGTCGTAAACAAATTTTGCATCTAGATACCATGTTTATACGTTTAAAACAAGCCTTATGCATTTAGATACTATGTCTATAAGGTCTCTGCATTTTTTACACCATGTCTATAAAGTTTAAAATCAGCAACGCATAGAAAGCATGCCTATAGGAATCTCTAATCGAATCTGATTCACCTCACTCAGTGTTAGATATAAAACCAGCAATAGTGGATGCTGTCAGTTGCAGAATTTATAATCAATTCGTTAGATCCTTCCTCTATTTTAATAATCTAATTCCCTCACATAGCAAGTTTAACAAGTATGCATTCAAACAATTTATTCCAAGCCTTACTATTTTCTGAATTCAGTAGATATCATGCCTATAGGACCCCGTCTTAACACTTAGGCAAGCCATAGGGTAATAACTATAAACTGAATCTGTTCTCTTAATTACAACCAGCAGGCAGGGCTGATTCGGGCTTCTTATCTGAATTATGTAATAAATCAGTCTGCCTCAACCTTTAAGTTCTCTCATATTTGGTATTAAATCAGACCTTAACCAGTATGTGAAAGTCATGCTAATTACGTGTTTTTCTGTTCAAGGAGGTGTGATTGAGCCTCTATTTGTTTACATGCTTCCCCACCTAAAATGTGCAATGTGTGTTTTGTATGTCACCTTAGATTTTTGACCTTTTGAAACCTCAAATAAGCCCAATATCCCTCCCCTTTTAGGATTAGTATTCCTAAGTGCCTCCGGGATTGATAGGATTGGGACGGGTAATAGCATGCAATAAGTAATCGAGACAATTCCACGCTTTAATACATTGACGAGGTGGGAAGGTAATATGGATATGATAACCGGTGCGTTAATACCACGTGTAGCCCTTCTCTTGTGGAGTGATTACCGGGTATTGTATTGATGTGATCCATATTTTTAATAAACCTAGGACCCCCTTCTTTTATTCTTTATTCTCTTTTAGCATTGTAATTCCTTACTTAAAGATCAGCTCTTTTAATTATTCTTTCAAACTTTGTTTACTTCTGAACCATTATGTATTGAAATCCCCTCTTATTTGAGCCTTATCTGCTTATATGTTAATTGCACCTCAAATTCACACTAATTGTCTAACCGGGAACCACACTAGTGGATTCTGAGGGGTGCCTAAACCTTCCCCTTAGAATAATTTCAAGCCCTTACCCTATCTCTGGTTATTCAAATCGAACTCTTCTGGTGTCCTAATGCACCCTAATCATTAGGTGGCGACTCTTCAAAATTGCAAAACCCTCTTTCCCAAAAGGAACGAGTTGTCCCTACCAAATGTCAAAAACCCGATTTTGCGAGAAAAAGGGGGCACGACAGCATGGCGACTCTGCTGGGGAATTTTAGGCTTTTACTATTTCAGGCTATTATTGTGAGTTTATGCTTCTTTATGCGCAACTATTTGTTTATTTCTTTTAAGCATTCAATTTCCTTTTCAACTACAAAACTGACTTGTCTTTTGTTTCTTTCCTTTTTGCTTTCCTTTACTACTACTTTAAATTATGAAACTGTTGTATTTACTGCTTTCTTAAACGCGCAAATACGTGACAACATGCCTTTAGTTGTTGCATAATCATGCTCAACATCATATTCCACTCGTGCCAAACAAATCCTATAGCAACGCTTATAATGAGTGGTTGCGCTCTTCCAATATTATCACCCCCTAAATCTGGAAAAAGCGTATTTGCGGTAAAACCAGTCGATCAACGGTGTAGTCGACGGTTCCGTGCCTTTCCCCCTTGAGTTGTCCGCTCAAGGGTACCGGTCTTAAACCCCATAGAAACCTTA
>NC_032000.1:27549419-27554035 GCF_001879085.1 Nicotiana attenuata | reverse complement strand
ACCCAGGAGACCAAACTTTACCCCAATTGGTGAATCTTACTCTAGTCTATTCCCGAAGCTTGTCCAAATGGGTCTGCTGCAGCCGGTCCCTCAGAACAGACAAAACCCGGCATCGCCTGCCTACAGAGCTGGTGTCAGGTGTGCTTACCATTCAGGGGCAGAAGGCCATCATACAGATGACTGTTGGACTCTGAAACAAGCAGTGGAGAACTTAATAGAGCAAGGGAAAATTGTGTTGAAGGATGAGGATGTCCCAAATGTGACCAATAATCCGTTGCCCGCTCACAACAACGGGCCAGTAATCGGGATGATTTGTGAAGAAAGGGAATTTGATCCAGCATTAAAAGCTATAATTGCTATCGCTGATGCGGAAAGAAAGCCAAAGGTGGCCCCGAAGCAAGAGAAAGGGGAAAAGAAAAACAAAGTCACCAAGGCGGAGCCGGAAAAGAAAGCTGAAGCCAAAACAGAAGCGATATCCCCCAAGGATGGAATTCTCTGTATCCCGCGAGGCCGTCAAGAAAAGAAGCTGATTGTGAACCCTCCAAAGAAATTGGAAGTGAAAAGGGGGACGCAAGTGTACGTACCCAAGCAAGCCTATGTGGTACGGGGGACAATCAAACCACCTCGGCTGAGTGAGCCAGTGGTTGTTGGACGCGTACCACAGAAGCCTGTGACCAACCCTGCTGCAGTGCCATGGAACTACCATCAGACGGTGGTTACGTATAAAGGGAAAGAGACCCTTGGAGGGCTTCCAGAAAATGTTCCCGCCGAAAAGTACTCAAGCATAAAAGAGGTGAACAATGCTACCAAAAGGCGTTTCCCGCCTAAGAAACCCGTCAGTGCTGAGGAAGCGGAAGGCTTCTTTCAAAAGATGAAAATGGCTGACTACGAGGTGGTACATTTGTATGAAACTTTTGTCAAGCCTAAGTACAGTAAAGAGGAAGATGATAAGGTTTTCACGGCTGAAGAAATTGAGGAAATACGTGGGGCAATGAGGAAAATGCTCTACGAAACCCACATGGTCCAGCCGGGAAAGGGCACTAGCACCGTTGAGGTGTTATACGTGGGACCAAGCGCCAAGCTTCAAAACTGGAAGGCTACGCCATTCCCGATTAGGCGGGAGTCCCGGTAGACCCGTCCTGCTACTTTTTTCTGCATCCCGAGTTATTCCAGGGTGTAACTCGGATGTTTCTTTTAGTTTCTTGTCTTTAAGTTCCCGAATGTGAACCCTGTTATCTTTAAAATTCCAAAAAAATTGAAATCAAAACGTCTTCGTTCATTTTTCTTTCTGATTTTGCTATTTTTCTCCTTCATTTTCTTCTCTTTAGTTCTAATAATGCAGCTTTAAATAACATGACATGCTTGCGGACTTCATGCCTAGACTCCAAAACGCTGTCAGATTTCGAAATCATGAATCAAGAGTCGGAATGCAAAGAAGGTAACCTTGAGGAAATAAAACAAAGAATTGGAACAATTGAAGGAAAATTGGTTCGCGGATTGGAAAGGTCCATACATTACAACAAAAGAGTGAGCTGTACTCAGGGCACATCCGGGCAGTTGTACCAACAAAGAATGGCCCGCGCTTACAACAAGAAGGTGCATCCCAGGAATTTTGAAGTGGGACAACTCGTGTTAAGACGCATTCTCCCTCATCACCAGGAAGCAAAATTGGAAGGGTCCATACAACATCCGGAAAATATTGCCGAGAGGAGTATTGTATTTGGGAGATATCGAAAGAAATGATCCCGAAACAGCGGTGAATGCGGATGCAGTAAAAAGGTACTATATCTACGCTCTCTGCCGTGTTGGTTTTTGTGCAATCGAGATGACGAAGGCTTTTCTTCTCGCTATCCAAACACTATTAACCCTTCGTAAACCCATTTGAGTTGGTTACCCTTCTTTGGTCACCCTCTTTGGTACCCGGAAGTACCAGCGGAAAAGAAGAAGAAAAGAAAAGAAAAAGAAAAAGAAAAGAAAAGGAAAAGAAAAGAAAAAGAAAAAGAAAAGAAAAGAAAAGAAAAGAAAAGAAAAAAGGGAAAAAGAAAAAGAAAAAAAAAGAAAAGAAAAAGAAAACAAAAACAAAAACAACAAAACCAAATGTTTTCCCTGAACTACATTTGACTTGATTCCGAAAGGATACGTAGGCAGCCTCTCGCCGAGGTTCAGTCACACCAAAACCAAAATCCCAATTTCCCCAAAAAATGAAACTGGGGCAGATGATATAATGGTACGGCCATGAATCCGCCGAAATGGTTCCAAAGTTGTAGTTCTGCCCAAAATCCTTTTTACCCCAAAACCTTGTCCAAGTCCTTCCGATCAATTGGCAAAGGCAGGGAAGTGGAAAACGTTATTGTTGGAATCTGACACAATTCAAATCGAGAGAAATAAAATGAGAGAATCTTATCGGTGAAAACCTTCGGGCACCATAAGGCGATGGTGAGTAGAGAAACTGGAAATGAGAGAGTCCGCTTAGTGAAAACTCGCAAAGAGCACTATTGGGCGACGGCGAGAAGAGAAATAAGAGAGGTCGATTGGCGAAAACCTGCAAAGGGCACTGTCGGCCGAAAAGAAGACATCTCATCACTAAAAGAGTCCTGGCAAGGTTCCCTGGTTTTAAAATGCGGATCAATGGGTTCACGAGAAGTTGAAAAGTTTGTGTGGATCGGGCGTCCAGTCCAAGAAGCATGTCATGTTCATTTGAAGCCAGCATGCACCTCAGATGAGTCCTTCTTTTCCCCCGAAAGGGACGCTTCTCTTTAAACTCATATGCTCGCCTTTTGCATACTTTTCTTTGAATCCCTTTCGGTTTAATTCTGATTCCGTAACTATTACAAAGAAAGGTGGCAGGACCGGTTTCACAGGGCTCCGCCTGGCAAGAGTCAAAGAAAATGTCCAGCCTCAGCGAGCGCGTCAGGCCAGTCCCGACTGACCATAGTGGTTGATGCTTTCGAAGCAAAGACATTGGCAAAGGAAGAAAATCAAAGGCAAGGTTAGAATAAAGTGAAAAGGCCAGAGCCCACACGGGCGAGTCATAATGAAGTCCTGAAACTTGAACCCGGTCGGTTTGAAAAGAGATTCACCCTCAAGGCCAACAAGCAGCAAAGTTCTCAACGGAAAGGGGGTCGGGATCAAACAATTGGGATGATCAAGGCCACAAAACCAACCACCGTTTCAAACTAACAAATTGTTCTTTGTTGAAAACAGGTCTTATTCAGAGCAACCGTGCAAGAAGCAGGTGCAACCCAAAAAGAAATGAAATGCGCAAAGCGCTGAAACAGCTTTGCAACAGGAAAACGACCAAAAGGGAAGTTTTCCCAAATTCTGTCATGCGTTTTGCTAAATAAAAGGAAAACATAAAAAGAAGAAGAAAAGAAAAATAAAAAAAATAAAAAAAAATAAAAAAAAAAAGAAGAAAAGAAGAAGAAAAGAAATGAAACTGAAAACCCCAAAAGAAAAACAAATCATGGTAGCATAGGATCCCATTCCTTAAATATCCCGGCCAAAAACCGAGGATCTCCCGGCCAAAAAACCGTGGAGCTTTTTCTTTTCAAATCCCGGCCAAAAAGCTGTGGAGCTTTTTCTTTCCAAATCCCGGCCAAAAAGCCGAGGATCTCCCGGCCAAAAAACCGAGGAGCCTTTTCTTTCCAAATCCCGGCCAAAAAACCGAGGAGCTTTTTCTTTCCAAATCCCGGCCAAAAAACCGAGGATCTCCCGGCCAAAAAACCGTGGAGCTTTTTCTTTCCAAATCCCGGCCAAAAACCGAGGATCTCCCGGCCAAAAAATCGTGGAGCTTTTTCTTTCCAAGTCCCGGCCAAAAAATCGAGGATCTTCCGGCCAAAAACCGTGGAGCCTTTTTATTTCCAAATCCCGGCCAAAAATCGAGTATCTCCCTGGCAAAAACCAAGGAGCCCTTTTCTTTCCAAATCCCGGCCAAAAAACCGAGGATCTCCCGGCCCAAAAATCGGGGAGCTTTTTCTTCCAAACCCCGGCCAAAAACCGAGGATCTCCCTTGCAAAAACCAAGGAGCTTTTTCTTTCTAAATCTCGGAGAAAAAACCGAGGATCTCCGCCAAAAAAACGTGGAGCTTTTTTCCAAATCCCGGCCAAAAACCGAGGATCTCCCTACACAATCCTGATTTGATCGCTTAGATATGTGTCACAACTAACTCGCAAAATTTTCCTAGTGAAAACTGGGGTAGAAAATTTCGTTCGTTTGTTTTTTTTGGTATCTTAAGCAGGTCAACCTCAAGACACAAGGTGCGAGATGACCAATGGGATAAATCTCAATCCAGAATCAAGAAAAGAAGAAAAGAACAAAAAGAAATGAACTCAAATCTGAAGCAAGCAAGGGTGCGGATTGCTCAAAATCTGATTGAAGTTACAAGCTCCGTTGATCCTGTTTTGACCCAATGCTGCATGAAGAAGTAAACACCTACAACTTGCGAGCATCAAGATTCAGATCAAAGTCAACAACAAAATCAGCTAAGACTCAAGATCAAGTTTCAAGAGAATTATAGATAGGAATCTTGTAACTCATAGTTGATAGGCATAGCTAGCTTAGCTTTGATTTTCCTTTTGGTGTAATAAGGAGGTCAGCAAGCAGTAGCAGCAGCAACA
>NC_032000.1:27444091-27547384 GCF_001879085.1 Nicotiana attenuata | reverse complement strand
CAACAGGTGTTGTTCGTGCGTTCCTATAGGTTCCGACGTTTACTTCTCGCCACTGGTTCTACCTCGGCCCCAGCCCCTGCCCTTTGTAGTTGCTGCAAGTTGGGGCTCCGGCTCGTGATCAGCTGTGAATGCCGTATATGTCCTCAATATCTGTGAGAGATTAAAATAAGAATGATTCAAACTTTAGCAATAGATTAAAGTTGCATGATAGAGAAGAAAGAATGTGAAATTTCTAAAAGCCTTATAGTTTCTAGAAGATAAGTATAGATGTTTCCGCACCATTCCTCAAGACTCTACTAAGCTTGCCCATGACTCGTGAGACCTTGGCAACCTGGGGCTGTGATACAGACTTGTCACGACCCAATATCCCAACTACGAGGCTGTGATGGCGCCAAAAATCCGCTTGCTAGGGAAGCCAACACTATCTAATCAACTATTTAATTTTTAAAAATTTAAAAGCAAATGATTAAGAATATAAGTTTGAATACTTGTAATATAATAATCTGAAAACAATACAGTCTTTGTCTAAAGCCAAAAACTTGTGTCACAAGTACATAACCTACCAAAAGTACTACAAACAAGGTTTGAAATAAGATACTACTGTCTGAAATAAACTAAACAGTATAGTACATAAGAAGGGGACTCTTGGGACTGCAAACATCCTGCGGCTCTACATCAAGTCTCCTGATAATGACAGTCCGGGCAAATTCTCAACTATGCACCGCTCGAACCAATACTGGGATCTGTACTAGAAGTACAGAAGTGTAATATGAGTACAACCGATCCCATGTACTCCGTAAGTGTCTAGACTAACCTTGACGAGGTAGTGACGAGGCTATATTAAGGCACCCACTATACGCATGTACGAGTATAAGTAGAAAAACAATAACGGAATAGAGAAGCAACAATTAACATGGAAACCGAAATAAGAAATACACAAGAATATCAACTATGCTCAATTTCACAACACAATACGAAAACGGATCCAACAGTCAAGAACAATAATATTACAACTTCTCAGTTGCAGCACGCAACCCGATCCATACATATATATAGATACCACAACTATTGCAACGAAACCTGATCCCATATACAATATCAATATCAATTGCGTGCAACCCGATCCCAAATGTCATATCAATACCGTTGCGGCATGCAATTCGATCCCAAATAACATATCAATATCCATTGCGACGTGCAATCCGATCTCATTTATAACATATATGTACAATACCATAGCCAACTACGGCGTATCTCACAATGAAACGTAGTAAAGTGGCTATCTAACAACATATAAAACATAAAGAAAGTAAAGGCGGTCAATAAATGAGGACACCGATACATGGAAACATATAGGAATTATGCCATGTAACGGAAAGCGCGAAATTAACAAGTAAAGGCATGTAGTAATAAAAGCTCTGGACGAGTAATAACATGGAGTAAAAGCATGGTATAAATGAAAACACAGAATTAAGAAACCCACAATGCAAGCTTCACTCATGACAATGCATATACACTCTTCACGTTGCATATACGCCGTCCACACACATAAATCAAGTAACAAATAGACTAATCAAGTCCTAATTCCCTCATGTCAACGTTAAACACGATACTTACCTCTTTCAGAAACTAGTCAACATTCAATCATGACTATTCTTGAACAAGCATCCAATCCAACCAAATCTAGCCACATATTCAAACAATGCAAAACAAGCTTTAGAATCTACCCACGAATGAAAAAGCTTCAAATTTGATCATATTGGAAAAAGTCAACAAACGTTAACCACGGGCCCGCTTGGTTGAAATCCGAGTTTCGGACTAGATCTTCGTTACTCATTCACCCCCCCAACCCGATTTTGTGATTTATTTCGAAATCCGACCTCAATTCGAGGTCCAAATAACAATTTTACAAAATTTCCAGATTCTACACAAAATCTCAAATTTCTACTTGAAATTCATAGATTTGATGATTAAATTCGTGGAAAAGTTATTGAATACTAGTTAAAGTTTCTTACCAATGAATTTTGGGAAAAAAATCCTTTTAAAGAATCACCTTACAAAGTTTACGATTGAAAATGAGCTAAGTTCATATATTCCCCACTTTTACCCAACTACAGATGTTTCACTTGTGAACTGTTATTCACGTGAATTGCGACCATCGCAAAAGCGAACCACTAATCGCATATGCGACTACTATCCAAGCCCAACAATGGTTGCAAAAGCGACATATACTTTGCATTTGTGGACTCCCCCTATTGTAAATGTGATTCCTCCTTTGCATTTGTGAAGGCTACTCAACCCAGACCTCCAGTCGCATTTGCGAATACTCCATCGCAAAAGCGATGGCCACAAGCTCGCAATTGCGGCACCTACTTCACTTTTTTGAAGCTTATAGTCCCTCCCCAGTTATCGCATTTGCGAGCCCGACTTCATAAAAGCAGGACTTGCAATTGCGAGACGTAAATACCAAATGCACCATATTTTGCAACAGTAGTTCAATACTTTCCAAAACACATTCAAGACTCACTCGAGCCGCTCGGACTCCAATCCTACAAACTCGTTTGCTAATTCAAATCATTAAAATAGCATCAAATATCAAGAATCGATCATCAAAACTTAAGATTTTAAACTTGAAACTCATGTTTTGAAATTTTTTCACACAATGCGCCAAAACACAATCAGGCCACCTGGTGTCACAACCCTAAATACCAACCACATGTCCGTGATGGCGCCTAACCTCCACTAGCTAGGCAAGCCAACTTTAGTTGAGAATTAACCGATTTAACAAGTTAAAAGAAGAATAATAATAATTAACAACTGAAACACACTGAAAGTAATATGATAAATACATATGTAAGTAGTCTCTGCTAATCCCAGAAATCTGGAGTCACGAGTACATGAGTAACTAGAATACTACAAATATGGTCTGAGTGAAAATACATCTATTTGAAATAAAATAAACAGTAAAAACAGGATATAAGGGGACTTGATGGACTACAAATATCATGTAGCTCTACCTCAAGTCTCCTGGGTAAGTTGTATTTGAGCAAACTCTATATGCACCGCTAGGACCAACACCAGGATATGCACAAGAAGTGTACAAGTATAACATGAGTACAACCGACCCCATGTATTCGGTAAGTGTCGAGCCTAACTACGACGAAGCAGTGACGAGGTTATTGCAAGAAGCCCATTATAAATATGTACGAAAAATAATAAAAGACCACATAAGTATAGAGAAAGCGAGTAACTCGTGAGAACGGGACCCACAAGTCAACTAACAGAGGGCCCCAAAATAATGTCAGCTCATAATTCATAACGTAATACTGAAATAGAACACTACAACTATAAACAGATAAAACACAAAATACTCTGTTGCGACACGCAACCTGATCCCTATATCATCACAACATTTGTTGCAGCGTGCAGCCCTATCCCAATATCATATCTATATCTGTTACGGCATGCAACCCATTCCCATTAACAATTAATTTCAGTACTGATGCGACACGTTACCTGTTCCCAATATAAACTTATTAACATGAACAACTCACCATAATCAAATTTCACCAAGGGACCACCAGTACAATAGAGAACAACCACTATCTCCTATTCACAAACCTCGACAAATCATTAATACAAGAGTAGATAAAGGTCTCATACAACAGGATATAACATAATAAAGTGCAACAAGTAAAGTCAAAACAATAAAGGCAAGTAGGGGCATGAAATAATGAAGATACACATTTAAGACAGGTAGAAACATCATGCAGGTAAGCATATATTTTTTAGGACTGAATAAACTAAACCAGGTAACAACTTAATAACATATAACAATTAAGGAATGAATAGCAAGTAAGAACATGTAGCAACTAAAGCATGTAACAAGACAATACAAAAAAAAAATGATGACATAAAGGTAAATAGTCCAACCTGCATGCTTTAACCCGTCACACCACTTATACACTCGTCACCTCGCATAATCGCCATCCCCACACATAATTCATGTAGAAAATAGACCAACAAGTCCAAATTCCCTTAAGTCAAAGTTAAATATGCAACTTACCACTTTCCGCAATCAAATCAATAATCAACTGCGGCTTTTCCTTTCGAACAAGCCTCCAAACCAACCGAATCTAGCCAATTATCGTTCAAGAAATTGATAATAAGCTGTAGAAACTACACACGAATGAAAGCGTTCAATTTTTAGCCAAATTGAGAAAGTCAACAAAAGTTAACACTGGGCCCGCTTGGTCAATATCTGAGATTCTTACAAAATTTCAATTATCCATTCACACCCGAGCCCGTTTATGTGATTGTTTCAAAATCCGACCTCAATTCGAGGTCTAAATTCGAATTTTACAAAATCCCTACACTCTACCCAAAACCTCTAATTTCTACCATGAAATTCATAGATTTGATTTTAAAATTCAAAAAAAGAAGTATTAGGGATTGATGGACAAAAAATTAAAGTTACTTACTAATTATTTTGGAAAGAAAATTTCTCAAGAAAACTGCCTTTATGGAGTCTAGGGTTAAAAATCGGTGTAAAATGACAGGTTGATTATGTAGCAGTAACAGGCTGAACTACTCCTATTGGAACTGCCGAAGTCTGATATCCGTGATCCACCTACTCTGGAGTGTGATTAGTAGGAGTTCGGCTCCTCCCCCAGCCCGAGAGACAGATGGTGCCGGCGGCGTGGGCGTCACTATCCATAAGGCCCACTAGGCGGCTAGGGCATCCTGAAGTACATGGTGAAATTAAACCCCTCTAGTACCTAAGCTGGTCCCACTAGTATGATCTAAATAGGGGCCTCCTCCTCCTGCTCGATTTGAGGCTCTACAATATGTGTTGTTGCACGCGCTCTAGGCTAAGATCTATCTCTGCCTCTGGCTCTCCCTCTGCCCCGGCCTCTACCTCTGGTAGTGGGTGCAGCTTGGGGCCCTAAATCTAGGTCAGCTACAAATATGGTATGTGTCCTCACTATCTATGAGAGAACAAGAATAGAATGAGTCAAACCCAATGATAGAATAAAATCACACGATAAAGAAAGAAAGAAGGTGAAATTTCCTAAAGCTTTAGAGCCTCTAGAAGATAAGTATAGACATCTCTGTACCGCTCCTCTAGATTTTACTAAGCTTGTTCATGACTCGTGAGACCTACGAAATCTAGTGCTTTAATACCAACTTGTCACTACGTAAAATCCCAACTACGGGGTTGTGATAGCGCCTAATATCCTTTTGCTAGGCAAGCCAACGATAGTTATAGAATTAATCATTTTTAACATGTTAAAAGCATATTAATAATGGTGAAAAACTGAAACACCTTGAAATAAATATTATAAATACATAAGTACTCAGTCTATGCTGATCGCAAATATCCGGAATCATGACTACACGAGCGACTACAATACAACAAATATGTTCTGAGTGAAAATACATCTGTAAAATAATGCAAAAGCCGTGTAGCTCTACATCAAGTATCCTGGGCAAGTCGGATACGAGCAAGCTCTTATACACGCCGCTGGGACCAACAATAGAATCTGCATAAGAAGTGCAGACGTAAGTATAGTACAAACAACCCCATATACTCTGTAACTGTCAAACCTAACCTTGACGTAGTAGTGATGAGGCTATAACAAGACACCCATTATTAACCTGTACGAATAATAATAAAAGGCCACATAAAGAAAGTGAATAACTTGTAAGAATGGTACCCGAAGGTCCCAGAATAACATCAGCTCATAATCTCATAACGCAATATGGAAATAGAACAATACAACTTCAAACAGTTATAACACATCATACTCTATTGCGGTGCACAACCCGATCCCCATATCATCACAACATCAATTGCAGCATGCAACCCGATCCCAATATCATATCAATATCTATTACGGCATGCAACCCATTCCGATTAACAATTAATTTCAATATTGTTGCGGCGCGCAACCCGTTCCCAATATCAACTCATCAACATGAACAACTCACCACAACCAAATTCCATAATCTTAACACAATCGGATACAACATAATAAAGTGCAACAAAATAAAGTAAAGACAATAAAGGCAAGTAACGGCACGAAACAATGAAGATATACATTTAATACAGGTAGGAATATGCAGCGAGTAAGGAGATATTGTTGGAGGAATGAATAAACCTAAACAGGTAACAACTAAATGACATATAACAATTAAAGCATGAATAACAAGTAAGAACATGTAGCAATTAAAGGATGACAAGTTGTTTACCTCAAAAAATGAGCTTATCAATTAAAGATGTTTTGTGGTTTTAAAGATACGTGATATTTTCTAAGACTAGTGATTATACAAGTAATATTGAGCTTAAGTAAGAAGAAATAAAGAACCAAATCAGTGTTGTTGTAACAGTAGGGAGCCTCGAGCTTGACTTATCCTAGGACCTCGAGGTCAGATTAGAGTAATAAAGTATGAACAATGAAGTAAAGGCAATAAAGCTGAAGAATAATCGGAGAGCACGTTAGACAAGAAGAATAAGAATGTTCTATTGCAATAAATGATCTAATCCCTTTACAATATGATTGGGGTCCCCTTTATATAGGAGGAGAATTCCCTAATATAGTACATTCCCTATAAAAAGTAAAGGATTCTATTAGTACAGGTGTATAACGGCCTAGTCGGACTTGTACTATTTTTACAACCCTTATCCCATAATTAATGCCCAGGTGCACGTGTTCTTGAGAAATTTCCGCTCTTTCTTGATTGAATTCGAGATTGCAATGCCCTCGATTCAAACAGCGCCAGGCCCTCGATTAGCTTCCTCGAGGCGCGAGTTCCTCAACCGGATCTGATCTCTAATTCGAGTCTCCCGGACTCGGACCCATAGCCCGATTTAAGACTCCAAAATCATGCTCCCTCGATTTTGACCGTATACAGATAGTCCCCGCGTTTCTTAGAATAGAATGATATGAAACAACTTTGACCTCGATTTCCTTTAACCTCATGCGATGACGTCATGCTCGTGACGTAGGCGTTTGAATTGATCAAAACGTCCCGTTGGTTCATTCCCCCAGAAGCATTGAAGGCACTGCCGGTCCGTTTCCTAGAAAAAAATGTAAGCGCCGTCAGTTTCGTCGTCATTTCTCTATAAATAAGGGATTACTTGAACAGAAACTACACTCATTCTTTCTTCAGCAACTTTTAGTCTTTTCCCTTCTCTATATCCTCTTCTAATTTCCTATTTTTATGGTTCAAACCTGTGACCATAAGGTAATACGGCAACAACTTTTTCAGTTATGCCATGGCCCTTTTTCGAAGCTTTTCCCCATTAAGTGGGATTATACTGAGTTGTTGTTGTTGTTGTTGTTGTTGCTGGCTTGAAACAATGAGAGAAGGGCACCAAATTCTTCCCGTATCAGAATATATGTGGGCTTTACACCGCTGCTCATCTCTCTTAACTTCAACCTGGTGTGGCGCTTCATTCCCTTTGCTTTCCATAGAGTGAGGTGGCACTATCTACTAACTTTTGCATCACACACCGGTACAATGTAACAAGAAGTTGCTTCACAATAGTAGTGCTGACAAGACCCATACTCGCAAAGTTTTTCACCAGGCCACAATTTTCTTCGCTCGTTAAAAGCTTTTGCTCTTTGATAGGCTACAGCCTTTTCTTCATCTATTGCTGTTTGGTAGGAGGTTCCCGAAGGCGCCGCTCTAAAGATCGAAATGGAGTCCCCGAGGAAAAGGTTCTCGAAGATGTCGCTCTTGAGGATATACCCCCGAAAGTAGATTAGGCCTTTGGCTATTGTTTTTGCTTCTTTGTTTCTGTGTAATATCCCCTCGTGGGCTTTGTAAACATCTTTTATTAATATGAGAATTTCTCCATTCTGCCTTCGTTTGTGAAAAATCCAAGTGTGTAATTATAACGATTAGTCCGAATGCTGGGCCCGAAACATAGTAAACCCTTAGGTTTTTAATCGACTAATATAGTACTTCTTAAAATTCTTTGTTAACCCTCTGACTAAGCTTGGATTGAGTTAATGCGAACATAGATCACCGGGACTTCCGAGTCTGAGTTGGGTGAGAGAAGGGTCTCGATTTTGGCATAAAGCTAGCCCTTTTAGACTTCGTTGATAGTCTTCGAGTGAGAATTTTCTCGAACTCGGGTAACCTTTGGGCTTAGAAATCGGGTGAGCGCTTGCTCGATCTTCTAAATAGAGATAGCCCTTAGGCTTTACAGACAGTCCCAGAGTGGGAGCTTGCTCAAACTTGGGTAGCCCTTTGACTTAGTAATTGAGTGAAAATTTGCTTGAACTTGAAATAAAGATAGCCCTAAGGCTTTATAGATAGTACCCGAGTGAGAACATGCTCGAACTCGGGTAGCCTTTAGGCTTAATAGTCGAGTGAGAGTTTGGTCGAACTTGGAATAAAGATAGCCCCGAGGCTTTATAAATATTCCCCGAGCGAGAACTTGCTCGAATTCAAGTAGGCCTTGGGCTTAATATTTGAGTGAGTGTCTACTTGGACTCGAAATAAGGATAGCCTTGAGGCTTTATAAATAGTCCCCGAGTGAGAACTTGCTCGAACTCGGGTATCTCTCGGGCTTAGTAGTCGAGTGAGTGTCTACTCGAATCAACTCGTAGATTATTCTTAATGATTTGTGACAAACTGATTCCCGATGCCTAGTTCCTGACGTCATCATCATGACATAAGCGGTTGAAGTGACTGAAGGGTTGCTTTTTGTACGATTCCCAAAATCATTAACTGTAAGCGGCTGATGGTCGGCCTTTTTGCTTCCCCAGCACGTTTAACTGTAGTGCTTCCAAAGTCTCATTTAGCCTTTTCAATCTCCTTCATCTTTCCTTTCTCTTTTCTATGAACATTTTCCATCTTTTCGGATATTTCGCTTAGAGATGGCTAAAACTTCTAAATCTGTTCCTCAAAAGGAAAAAGCTCCTTCATCTTCTCGATCGACCAAGAGCAAAACGGTAGTGCCACCTCGTATCCAGGAATGCATCCCCCTGCCGTGTGAGATAAAATAAGATTTCAAAATCGAAAAACCTGTTTCCACGTCGGGCCGTTGCGAAAAACTATGTCTCAATATAGTTGTTTGATAACCAAGGCCGAGCTTGATCAAGTAAGAGAGGATTGCGAATGGGACAATAATAAAAGATAGTGATTCCTTCCTCTGAGGAAGATATAACCACGTATAAAGCGGGGTACTTGAGTGTATATACATACCCGTTTACATTGGGCCCTGCAATTCCGACCTAGGGTCCCGTAGACCCCGTTATCCTTAACTTTGGCCAACGGTTCCGATTGACGCTCGGCCAGATCTACCCTTTCCTCTGGCGAATTGTTTACTTACTCAGTTTCTTTTTGAACCAAATCGAGGGGATGTCATTCACCATCGATCATTTTCTCATATTGTATAGTCCTCAACTTTATCGGGGGGGGGGGGGGGGGCTTGATAAAATTGCAACGCCGATCCTTAAAATCTCTGTTTGCTAGTATCGATGAGGACAAAGACCGTGGGTGGATGAGCCATTTGTCCGAGTCCAAACCTCTGATCTTATCCCTTCCGAGTGGATGCCATTCCCCATGGAGTGGAACCGGAATCGTGAGTATACCGTGCTTCCTTTTCTTTTCCTGACTTTGCATTTCCCTTTGACTTAAATTCTTTGTGATAGTGTAGTTGTTGCTTAGTTTCCCGGCGGGGTCTCGAACCTCGAGGATTGGGTCCGTAAGCTGGCCTCCGCCTCCCATTACTCGGAGCGTTGCTGGCGAGATTTGGCCAAGGGTCGATGGGAGGCGAAAAACCACGGTGAGTTCTTCGTTTGTTTTTTAGTTTTTCGGTTGTGGGACACTGATCTTGATTTTACTAAGGCCTTGGGGACACCGTTGCATTAAGGCCGGCCCCAGCTGGTGAAGTGGAGGCTCCAAAACCTCCCAAAGAAAGAAAGAGAAGAATGGAGACATCTGAAAATCCCAAGAAGCCAAAGAAAAGCGTGGCTCGAAAACCTAAGGCCGATACGGCGGCCTTATCTGCGGAAACAGCCCAACGTCTTCGGGAACAGGAGGAAGAAGAAGATGATGATTGCCTATTGGTGAACCGTAAAAAGAAAGAATGATGATACTCGGAAGCCCACTAAACCAGCGGCGGCTGATGAGGCCCACTCCAAGGCTGAAGAAATCTCTGAAGAGAGTTCAAAAAGGGTCCACGGACAATCATCCAGAAAGAAGGCATCTTTTTAGGAGATCAATATGAGGGCGAGGCCGAACATCCTGACCCCGAGCCCCGTCAGATGAAATAAAATGCCCCGAGCGGATCGCTCGGGGTTATAGACGTGGATGATTCTCCCCTTGGCCCCTAGTTCTCCGAGGGGCTGATCCGGGAGGTTGCGAACAAGATACGCTCTGGAGTGGGAGTTAACCAAGAAGGGCACGACATCCAAGAAGGGCACGACATCTTTCGAGAATGTCTCGAAGGGCTTGACAACGACCCCGACCCCGATGCTTCTTTTATTTTTAATAAGGCACATAGACTCTTTTGAATAAGCGAGTCTTTTGTTTATTGTGCTTTTGTTTTAGCTGTTCTGGATCTGACTTTCCTTCTTATTCATGAAGGCTACGGTGCTCCAAAAGAGGGCATTTTCCAAGTCCCGAGACGATCTTGCTCGGTGCGAGGCCGAGCTTAAGAGAATTGTTTACCTTGAAAATGGTAATAAAAATTAGATTTGATTTTGTGGCTATAAAAATATGTGATCTATTTTTATGCTAGTTGTTTAGGAAATAGATGCTAAGTGAAGTATTAGAAAATAGGATAAGAGCTTGTTGATAGCTTAATAATCAAACCGAATAGTTGGAAATCGGGGCCTCGAGCTAGCACGTGCGGGGCCTCGAGGTTGAGTCGGATGCCTGGCTGTGGGCGGTCGATGGAGGATTAACAGTTGTGAGAGCTATGATTTCGGCTCTTTATGACCAATAATGAGCAGTAAACAAAGAACAATTAATATAACACAATGTATGTAAGCAATAAATGTAAATAATGAGACCAAGAGAATATGTTTAAGTTAGAGAGCAGAGAATGTTCTTGTATTGAAAGTATTGTGTTGTGTCCCAGATGATTTTTCCAAAATGACAGGGGTCCCCTTTACAGACGAGGGGATCTTAACATGGTACAAAATGCATTTATTGAAAAGACATGAGGTTGGCATAGCCATTTATATCCACTGTACGGGCCTGAACTAGCCCAGCAGGCTAGGTCAGCTTTTAATCATGTGCCTTGGGAACTTCCCGCTAGTGCGTCGTAGCCGTTGGTCTGCACTACCTCGAGGTCGATCATTATGAACCCTTGGGGGCGAACTCCGAGCTAGACTTCGAGCCTTACGGGGGTGGTCTTTTTGAGGCACCCTAGTGATCATAAAATTGAGCCCTCTAATTTTTACCATATACAGATAGTCCCCGTGTTTCTTAGAATTAAATGATAAGAAATGATTTTGACACCGAACCCCTCGAGCCTCTTGCGATGATGTCATGCTTATGACGTCAGCTTCTGCGATTACCTAGATGTCTCATCGATACGTCTTCTCGAGGATTATTTGATGTAGCGCCAGTTTACTTTCTCAAGGCGGTAATATTGCCACCGATCCGTTTCCCAACAGGCATTGATTGCGCCTGTCGATCCGTTTTCCAAAGACATTGATTATGCCGTCGGTACGTTTCCCAAAGGCATTGATTGCGCTGTTGGTTACGCTTCCTCCTTTCTATAAATGGAAGTTTTCTTGAATCAAAACTTCATTCAGTCATTTTTCAACAGCCTTTGACTCCTTACTTCTCTTCATCTTTATCCAATTTTATTTCCCATGTTTAAATCCTGTGGCCATAAGGTCATACGACAGTGTTCTTGCCGGTTGTGTTATGTCTCTTTCTCAGAGCTTTCCCATACTGAGTGGGATCGCACTGGTTTGTTGTTATTGTTACTGATGTCGTCGTTGGCTCGAGATGATGAGGGAGGGGGGGGGGGGGGGCCTCGGGATTTCTTCCTACTCAGGAAGATATTTGAACTTTACACTGCTGCTCCGGAGGATGTTCGAACTTTACATAGCTACTCACCTCCCTACTTTGGCTTGGTGCGGCACTTCACCCCTTTTGCTTTCCGTGGAGTGAAGCGGCGCTACCAGCTACTAACCTGCACGGCACAATGTTCCAAGTAGTGGACTCAAAGTAGCCGTGCCGGCAAGGCTTGCGCTCGCCAAGTCCTCTATCGGGCTACAATTTTCTCGGCCAGCTAAGGGCTTTTGTTCATTGGGGAGCTACGGCCCCCTCTTCATCTTTTTCTGCTTCTGCATCGTTTTCTGCTTCTTCGTCTTTTTCTTCTTCGGAGGAGATTCTCAAAGACGCCGTTTGGAAGGTCGAGATGGGGTCCTCGAGGGAACGGTTCTCGCAGAAATTGCTCCCGAAGATGTACCATCGAGGATAGTTTAGGCTTTATTTTTTGCCCTTCTGTTTCTGTTATACGGACCCTTCGTGGGCTTTTGTACTCATGTGTAAGGTCCCTTCATGGGCTTTTTGTAATCATCGTTTATTAATGCAAAGAAGTTTCTTCAATTTGTCTCTGATTTACGCTGGATTTTCCTTTATTTGTATTTGCGAAGAATCTGAGTGCACGACTCTACCGATCGGTCCGAATACCGGGCCCGGGTGTAGGTATTTCCCTGATTCCTGATTGGTTAATACGTTATACCGTGGAGCCCTTTGTCGTTTCTCGAACTGGGCCCGAGTTGAATTGATACAAGCTTAGGCCGCCGGGATCCCTGAGTGAGAATAGGGCTTCGAATTTATAGAACGAAACTTAGCCTTTCAGACCCTGTCGATAGTCCACGAGGGGGAACTTGCTCGGACGCCTGTGAATAAAGATAGCCTTTAGGCTTCCGAAAGAAGTCCCCGAGTGAGAATTTGCTCAAGCTCGGGCGACCTGAAAACTTGTTTTGAACTTAGAGCGAAGATAGCCTTAAGGCATTATAGATAGATCCCGGACGAGGGTTCGCCTATATTCGGATAGCCCCTAGATTAAAGTAACTGAGAGGATGCTTAACTCGACCCGAAGGCAAGAAATAGCCCTAAGGCTTTATTAGTAGTTGTTGAGTGAAACATTGGCTCGGGCTCAGGTAGCTCGAGGGCTAGAGAATCGGATCAATGACCCGCATTCGCAATAGCAGAAATCCTCGAGGTAAGGTACCACCTCGAGGTCAGGTTTATATGAGTAGCTCCTTAGAGCTTATCTTTTGTTTAGACAGAGATCCTCGTGATCGGGCACCATCTCGAGGCTTGTAATGATGTTAATGGCTCCTTAGAGCCTATCTTCTTTTTTACAGAGATCCTCGAGATCGGGCACCATCTCGAGGCTCATAGTGGTAATAATGGCTCTTTAGATCCTTCAGTCATGGAAGCAGAAATCCTCGAGATCAGGTACCATCTCGAGGATAGGTTGACGCGGGGGTCTTTGATCCCCAAAACGTCGTGCGACAGCGTTAACTGCATGATATGGTTATGAAACTACCGAGGCGATCCTGCCCGTACATCTTCCCAAAATGATAATGGCTTAGTCAGTATTTTTAATTTGGCCTTTGAGCCAGGCGGAAAGTCGTCGCTTGCTCTATATATAGGTTTATCTTCCCTCCTGTGAAGATTCTGCCTCTGGCTCCAGCCTGGTTGATGGTGCGACGCCGGTGTCAAGCGAGCCAACCTCGGGACGTTTTGTTTCGTGGAGGGACCTTTTGTCGGAAAAACCTCCCAATGTTCAGGGCCATTGGGAGTATGCCTCGAAGTTTATTTCTTAAATAGGAGAGGGGCACCTTGAGTCAGTGAGGAGAGATTGTGGATGGAGGGGGGGAAAGGTGGTACTGCAGGTACCTTCCCTTGAAGAGGGCATCATGGATTATGTCGAGGGGTTTTTGAACGTATACACGTACCCCTTTACGCTGGACCCCCCCGTTAGGGTTGTGCTTGACTTCTGTCGAAAGTATCGGGCTACCTTGGCATAAGTTCATCAGTCGTTTTGGAGGATAGTATTGATGATGAGATTCTTCGCGGAGGAAGCAAGGCTTGAGTTCACCCTTAGTCGTCTCATATGGATGTACCGGCCTTTTCACCATCGAGGCCTGTTAACCCTACGGTGCCGATCCACCAGGCCCTTTGCTGTACTTGATGAAGAAAATGGAGATCAGGGACGGATCAGCCGATTCGTCCGAGTACGGACTGTCGACATTATCCCCGCGGAGTTGTTGCCAATTCCCGGGGAATGGAATTTTGATTGTAAGTGGTACACTTTGTGCCTTCGTTGTTTTACTTATGGCGGAGGCAGGCTCCGTAAATTCGCCTTTCTTTCCTTTTCTACAGCAATTCCATGGATGCCATACGAGGTCTCCGACCTGAAAGATTGGGCTTGGAAGTTGGCGACCCACTCGACTTATGATGATCGTAAGTGGCGAGACTTGTCCAAGGGTAGATGGGAGGCAAAACACCACGGTACGTGCTATGTGTTTTGCTCCTTTTTTTGAAAAGCACTTTCTTTTTATGCGTGCTAACTCCGTCATCGTAAGCATTAGGGAGTTCTTTGAGGTGAGATCGTGCCTTTTCGGAGAGGGAGAAGGATCATCAGCTTTTGGGCCGAGGAATAGTAATAATAAGCAAAATGGGCCTTCGCAGGGGGACGATGCTTATCGCAGGATGAGTCCAGCCCGGAGGCTCAGAGAGGGTGCATCAGACGAGCCTGCAGCGCCCGAGATCTCTGGCTTTGGAAAAACGGTCCCTCCTCCACTGCCATCTTCTTTTCCCGTCGAAGGTACCTCGAGGAACGAGGGTTCTCTGCCGTCGACTTCTTCTCCCATTGAAGGTACTTCGAGGGATGGTCGAGGCCAGGGGCCGCATATATCCAGCGACCATGTCCCAACCGGGAGCGGTTTTACTGGGGTTGATGGAGCCAGACTAGTATATGTGCGCTCGACTTTTGAGGAAGCTTAGCGCCTCTACTCTGTGGTGAGTTTTGGCCGATCGCATCGGTTTTTTAGCTTTTGCAATTTTCTCTCTCTTATCGAGTTTTTCCTTCGTAGGCTTTTAGCAAGATCAAGTCTGAGCTGCTTCGTCGTGAGGCCAGGCTGCAAAAAGCCGTGGATGGGGAGAAATCCCTCACGCTTCTTTGTGATGAGAGAGGAGACGATTTGGCACACTTATGGTATGAGGCGAGTCGAAGTCTGGACTACGAAAGCTACCTCGAGGAGCAGGTAATTTTTGTTCCAAGAGAGTGCGTGTTTTTTATTCTATCTTCTGAGGCAAATGTTTCATTTTCTTCAGTTGCAGAAAAAGACGGAGGACCTGGAATGCCTTTGGAGCAAAGTTGGTCAAGCCAAATGTGAGTGCAATGAGCTAAAGGCTCGGGTGGATGCCCAGGTTGCGGCTAAGAAGGATGTTTTGGCCAAAGCTTCCGCCCTCGAAGTGCAACTCCGCAACGTTCATGAGAACAGCTTGGTCCGAATGGACATGATTACAAAGCTCGAGTCTGAGCTGCTGAAGATGAAGGCCGAAGTTGTGGATGCTCGGGCTAAAGCCGAAAGGATCCGAGCTAAGGCTGATAAGAAAGTGGCCGCCTATTTGAATGACGCTGCCGATGCTCGAGCTGAGCTGAGAGGGGCTCTTGACTGTGAGAGCAAAAGCAAGGAGTATGCTCAGTGCGAATCCCGAACGGAAACCCTCGAGGAGATCCACGCTAGAGGCTTTAACCTCTCGGAAGAGATAAAGCAGGCAAAGGTGGATGAATATGGCGCTAAGTTCCTTCAGTCCGATGTCGTACATAGCGAGAGAAAGGCCGACAAGCCATAGTCCCCGAGGGGGACATAGGCTTAGGCTTTTTTCTTTTCAATCTTGTGTGTGGTGTTCCTGGAAGACTTTGTAAGTGAGGCCTTATGTAATTATAGAAGGAAGACTTTTGGTTACATTCTTCTTCGCATGTGCACGTCTTTCTTTGCTTTGTATTTTGACGTTTTTGTCAATGATTGGCCGGATAAATTTGGTCTTGGGGTAAAGAACCCTTAGGCTTTCAATATGGCTAGGAGATTTGTCGGGCCAGCCCGTAGGCTCTTACGCGTTTGCCTTTAGGCATTCTCGACTGTGTTTGGGTTCGATCTTTAAGTCGGGTTTCGACTTTAGTTTATTGATCTTCAAGCTTTTGAATTTTAAGCTGGCCCTTAGGCTCTTACACATTGGGTCGGCATGACCTTTTATATGGGCTGGCAACAGTGGCTCTTACGCATTGGGTCGGTACGACCTTTTAGTATAAACCGGCATTTAAGCTCTTATGATTTTGCTCTCTGGGCATATTCAGTTAACTGTTTCGGGTTCAGTCTTCGAGTCGGTTTTCGACTCGAGCTCATTGACCCTTAAGTTTTTGAATTTATGTTAGCCCTTAGGCTCTTATACGTTAGGTTAGTACGACCTTTTATATGGGCTGGCGGCAATGGCTCTTACGCGTTAGGTCGGTACGACCTTTTATATTGGCCGGCAGCAGTGGCTCTTACGCATTAGGTCGGCACGACCTTTTATATGGGCTGGCGGCAGTGGCTCTTACGCATTAGGTCGGCATGACCTTTTATATAGGCTTTATTTTTCCCTTGTTAAGGACTTTTTCGAATTGTGTTTGCCTGACTCTTCGACGGTTCGATAAAAACCTCGATTGTGAGTTGTTATGTGGCGATGAACGAGCACCTCGGGAGGTTTTGCTCGGTGGCTGAATGTTTGGAAGCCTATAGTTTGGAGCTGACATGGTCGAAGCTCTTTTACCTATGTCGAGGGTAGCCTTGTTTAACCGGTTCTTTTCGAGGTACTTTCGAAGTAATTGAAGGCCTGTGATTTTATAGCGACGGTCGGGCGTCCCCGAGTCGCGTTTGTTTGGCTGGCACAACCTTGTAGTCATTGTGTTTAGCCGGAGCCTATCAGTCCCTGAGTGAAGTAGTTTTCGGCGTCCATATCGAGGGTATGCCTTTTAGGGGTCTTATAAGTTCGATATATAGCCTTAACTTTAAGATCGGGATTATGCCTTTTGTAAGGTCTTATAAATTTTTACATGCCTTACTTTGAGGTCTTACAGTTTTGGTTACTTGGTACAAGTATAGTTCATGCCTTGCTTGAGGTCTTACAGTTTTGTTACTTGGTACAAGTATAGTTCATGCCTTGCTTGAGGTCTTAAGTTTTGTTACTTGGTATAAGCATAGTTCATGCCTTTCTTGAGGTCTTACAGATATTGTTGTTGCCTTATGTAGGTCTTACGAGACCGAGGTTGCCCACATGGGGTCTTATGGCCTCAGGTTTTTAATAAGTCGTTGGGATGGCAATTGGCGACAGTCCCCGAGACACTGAAAGTTTTCTTGGCCAGGAGCCATTTTTGTAGACTTGATGCTGCCTTATTGAGGGCTTACAAGTTTGAAGCTTTCGACCCGGAGGTCAGACGACTTTGAGTTTTCGACGCCAGTCCCCGAGTGTTCGGGATGTTTTTCGGCCCTGGAGCCGTTTTTGTAAGAAATAGCGAACTTCTTTGAAATGCGAAATGCTTTTGTGGAGGGGAAAGTATTCTTTGATTACTTGGTACAAGAATACACGCTTTCGCTGTCAAGGCCTCGGTTATTCTATACGGACATGGTTCGTTCGACCGTTTGGCCCGGTACATCATTTTCCTATCGAGACCCTATTTAGCACATCTTGACTTCTCCGAGGAGGTGACCTTTCGGGGGGATGCCCCCCAGTATTCGAGGTTGATTTGAAGAGAAGCCTTGAATACTTGTTGAGTCTTCCTTAGGTAGCATATATATGTTGCCTCGTTAAAAACCTTGCCGGTAAAACCCTTCTTGGGATAAAAACCCGGTCGAAGGAAAAGAGTGCAACGTATGCTTTTGGAACCTAAGGCCTTCAAGTTGGAAATCGCTTCGGCTGTTTCGATCGGATACCTGCACACACGTTAGTGTGAAATGTAACTAAAAAGGGGAGATGATTATACCTTATTGCCGATGGCGCTTTGAGCCTCGATGTGCTTCGAACATTTGCTTTCAGGACACGGCACGGTCCTTTGCTAGTTTAGTCGGGTGTAGCCAAGGATATAGCTTGTTATTGCTATTTTACTGTGTGCTTATCCTTTGGTTCCTTCGATGGTGGAGGTATCGGCGCTGGTGCCACATCGTGGACCGCAAATATCTCTTTTGCTGCATGTTGTACCCCATAGACGGTTTTTATCCCATCTTTTGTCGGAAATTTCATCATTTGATGGAGGGGGGATGGTACTGCTCTCATGCAGTGTATCTACGGCCTTTCGAGCAAGGCGTTGTATCTCATGTCCCCTTCGATGACGTGAAACTTGACATTTTGGGTTGTGCCGGCCACGCTAACCGGGAGGGTGATTTCTCCTTTCATTATTTCGCTTGCCATGTTGAATCCATTGAGGACTCGAGACGTGGGCACAATCTGGTCGAGCAGTCCGAGCTGCTCCACCACCCTTGACCTGATTATGTTGGCCGAGCTACATGGATCCACAAGCACACGCTTAATTTGAAATGTATTTACGAGAAAAGAAATTACCAATGCATCGTTATGGGGCTGCGATAAAGCCTTGGTGTCTTCGTTGCTGAATGTTAGGGCGTCCTCGGGTATGTAACCTCGAGTTCGATTTTCCCTGGTGATGAATATTTTTGTTCTCCTGACCATGGGTTCCTATGGAGCATCGATACCTCCGAAGATCATGTGCATGACATGTTGTGGCTCGTCTGCTTATCTCTTCTTGGTCGCCTCTCTTTCCCGAAACTAATTTTTGGCTCGGTCGCTGAGGAATTCTTGGAGGTGACCTTTGCTGAGTAGTCGGGCTACTTCTTCCCGGAGTTGTCGGCAATCCTCGGTCCTGTGACCGTGTGTGTTGTGAAATTCACATACTAAGTTATGGTTCCTTTGCGAAGGATCTGATTGTACAGGCCTTGGCCATCTGGTGTCTCTGATTTTACTGATGGCGAATACGTTGTCTGAAGTGTCGATGTTCAAGTTGTATTCTGACAGGCGGGGTGCCTCCGTCGGCCCTGTGTGCTTATCGAATCCAGCTCTGCTAACAAGTCCCCGAGGATTCTGACCTCGATCCAGCCTTCGATCGTTGCGGGGTATGTTGCACCTCGGGGCGTTTCTTCTATCTTCCGTGTATGGTTGGTATCTTTCTTTGTTTGGCTTTGGCTCGTTTGTCGGAAGCGTGCTAGGATATACCGAGCCCGAGGGGGCTCCTAGTTGGTCGTTTTCGACCCTGATCTTTGATTGGTACCAGTTGTGGACGTCCGACCAAGTCACGACGGGATATTCGACTAAGTTCTGCTTCAGCTGTTTCGAAGCTACCGATCTTCGCTCGTTCAAACCTTTAGTGAAGGCATGCACTCCCAGTCGTCGGAGACTGGCGGTAGTTCCATTCGTTCCATTTGAAAGCGAGATACGAACTCTCGCAGCATCTCGTTTTCCCTTTGCTTGATTTTGAAGGCGTCACATTTCCTTGTAGCTACCTTGATGGCACCAGCATGTGCCTTTATGAAGGAATCTGCCAGCATGGCAAACGAATCTATCGAGTATGGGGCTAGGTTGTGATACCACATCATTGCCCCCTTTGAGAGCGTCTCTCCGAACTTTTTTAGTAGGACGGATTCGATCTCTTCATCCTTTAGGTCGTTGACCTTCATCGCACAAATATAAGCAGTGACGTGCTCGTTGGGGTCCGAGGTTCCGTTGTACTCCAGAAGGTCGAGCATTCTGAACTTCTTTGGAATAGGTTTTGGAGCCGCTTCTTGTGGGAACGACTTTTGTATGAATTTCTTCGAATCTGCACCCTTCAGGATCGGGGGTGCGCCCGGAATTTGATCGACCCTAGAATTGTAGGTTTCTACCTTCTTGTCGTTCGCTTCTATCTTCTTCTCGCCCGACTCGATCCTCTTTGTGAGGTCCTCGAGCATCTATATGATGGCGGGGTCGGCTGCCGACCCGTTGTTGCTTGATCTTTCTGGTACCTGCTCGGCTTGGGGAGCCATTCCCGGTGCTACCGTGCTGGGAGTTTTCTGCTGACTTTGCAGCTGAGCAATTGCCAGCTATTGTGCCTGTAACATTTCAAAAATGACGTGAAGGCTAAGCTCCTGTTCTTCCTTAGCTGGGGTTTTCTGAGCTTCTTGTTGGTCTCCTTGGCGTACGCACCTGTTAGTGTGGGAGCTTATTTCGACGTGATGAGCGTCGTCCGAGACCGCGTCCACGGGAATTGGTTCTCGCGCATCCTCAGGGTTTCATGGTGGTACACCAACACCTGTAACAGCTACACCATTTTCTCCATGGTCCTCAAGATTGTTGTTTTCATGTGCGTTTACTGAGTTAGACATTTTGACCTGAAATCAAAAGATCTTGGACAAGAAAAAGTGTGAAAGATAGCTTGTGTTATGTAGTAGACCAACAAAAAAACAATCACTAGTATTTTGAGCCCCACGGTGGGCACTAAACTGTTTACCTTGAAAATGGTAATAACAATTAGATTTGATTTTGTGATTTTAAAAATATGTGATCTATTTTTATGCTAGTTGTTTAGACAATAGATGCTAAGTGAAGGATTAGAATAGGATAAGAGCTTGTAGATAGCTTAATAATCAAACCGAATAGTTGGAAATCGGGGCCTCGAGCTAGCGCGTGCGGGGCCTCGAGGTTGAGTCGGATGCCCGGCTGTGGGCGGTCGATGGACGATTAACAGTTATGAGAGCTGTGACTGCGGCTCTTTATGACCAGTAATGACCAATAAACAAAGAACAATTAATAGAACACAATGAATGTAAGCAATAAATGTAAATAATGAGACCAAGAGAATATGTTTAAGTTAGAGAGTAGAGAATGTTCCTGTATTGAAAGTAGTGTGTTGTGTCCCAGATGATTTTTACAAAATGACAAGGGTCCCCTTTATAGAAGAGGGGATCTTAACATGGTACAAAATGCATTTATTGAAAAGACATTAGGTTGGCATAGCCATTTAATGCCACTGTACGGCCCTGAACTAGCCCAGCAGGCTAGGTCAACTTTTAATCATGTGCCTTGGGTACTTCCCGCTAGTGTGTCGTAGCCGTTGGTTTCCACTGCCTCGAGGTCGATCATTATGAACCCTTGGGGCGAACTCCGAGCTAGACTTCGAGCCTTACGGGGGTGGTCTTTTTAAGGCGCCCTAGTGATCCTAAAATCGAGCCCTCTAATTTTTACCGTATACAAAAACTTCAGAGGAGAGGGACGCCGTAAAAGCCTTATATGCGAAGAAAGTGTTGGAGATTCATAATCTTCGAGCTGAGCTGAGGCAAGCGTGCCAAGATCGAGCCGAGTATGTTGAGAAGGTTAGATAGTTCCTGAGAGTTTGTCATGCACTTGTTTTGTTTTAGTGGGTGACATCGTTAAATTTCACAGTTCAGTTAGAAAGCCGAAGTGGAGGCGCAGCTTCGGGAGGAGCTTAAGATAAAAGAAGTCGATGCCTTGAGGTTGAGGCGAGGTATGGATGATCTTGCTTCTGAGAAGGACACTCTACTTTCCGAAGAGGATGATTCTCGAGGAAATACACGCTCGCGGCGTCGGTCTTTCAGCCGATATTGAAGCGGAGAAGGTTTTGGAAGAAGAGGCAGCCACTCTACTTTCCGAAGAGGATGACTCGGCCAGTGCCTCCGAGGGCGAAGTAGACGGGGATGAAGCTGCTGAGGATGAGACTCCCCGAGATGCGGCTGCTAAGGATGTGTCCCAAAGTAGTTTTTAGGTTACTCCATTTTGCTTTCTTGTAGACCTCCCTTGTGTAAATATTCCCTGCAATCATCTTTTTGAAATACAAGGGGAACTTTTGTCTTGTGTTTTGTTTGAGCTGGATTTAACATTGTCTTTATTTATGGAAGACTTCGTTTGAATAACCAATCCGAAGATTGGTTTTTAGGGCTCGGGGTGTCATAAACCCTTAGATTTTTATCGATAGATATAATAATCTTCCAGCTAAGTTTTTAAATCAATCCGAGGTAAGCTCGGGATGTTGTGAATCCCTGAGTCCGGATTGGAGTCTCGAGCTATAAGTTTTTGGCTCTCAAGCTTTTCGAAGTTGGCCCTTGGGCTCTTATACATCGGCCCTTAGGCTCTTTTATGATTGGCCCTTAGGCTCTTATATCTTGGCCCTTAGGCTCTTATATCTCGGCCCTTATGCTCTTTTAATATTGGCCCTTAGGCTCGTATATCTAGGCCCTTAGGCTCTTTAAGTTGGGCCGATTCAGCCTTTTAGTATGGCTATATAATTATTCCCTCATTTCGGCTTAAAAGACTTAGTGAAAATTTAATTATGCCTTAGTATGTGTTTTTTGTACCCGTAGGTTTTTCGAAGGTCTAATGTATCGGGACCTTATTAATGATTTGTTTGTGTAAACATAATCGAACACCTCTTGGGTGTTTTTAAGGGTCGATGTTATCGAAGCCCTTGGAATTTTCGAGGGCTGGATTTATCGAAGCCCTTTGTATTTAGCTTTTGCCGAGGGTAGCCTGATTTAACCGGTTTTTACAAAGTGTTTAAAGGCCTTTTAATTTGTAGCGGAAGTCGGACGTCTCCGAGCCGCATTATTTGGCCATAGCCTTTATATGACCGCAGTCTTTTTACTTGGCCTTAGCCTTTGGGTATATCACTTGGACTCATTACCCGATAACTTTCAGAACTTGTTCGACAAGTTAAACCCCGAGAATATCGGCCTTGGCCTTTGTTTCGAAGGGGTGCCTCTTGAGGTCATTATAAATTTCAATTATTTATGGTAGTCCCCGAGTATTCGGGGTGCTTCTATGTCTTGGCTTTTAAGTCGTTTCCCGTAGGATTGTAAGTGTAGAGCTTGTATGAGACACAAAGTGTTTTTGATATAACCTGAATGTTTCTTCAAATAGTTGATACATGCGTACATGTTTAGCTGCCGAGGCTCGACTATTCTATATGGACACGGCTCGTTTGACCGTTTGGCCCATTACAAATTTTTCCTATCGACGGCCATTTAGGCGTGAAATATTTTTTCCAAAAATGTAACCTCCGAGGGCGATGCCCCCCAGTATTCTAGGTTGATTGAAAAGAAGCCTTGAATACTTGTTGTTCGTTCCTCGGGTAGCATATAGGTGTTGCCTCGTTAAAAACCTTGCCGGTAAAACCCATTTGGGACAAAATTCGAGCTAAGGAAAAAAGATTGCAACATATGCTCTATAACCTACGGCCCTCGTGCAGGAAGGGGTGTTCTCGAGAGCACGAGCCTTTGGGAGCCTTTGGGAGGTTTCATTGTGCCGAGCCTATAAGTTCCTTTACCAACGGTTTCGAGGTATTACTGTCCGCGACCATGATATTTCCGAGGACCTTGGCCTGGTCGGGGATGATTTCGGTGCCCTGATTTGATGTCAAGGAGCTCAGTTGCCCCAACTCCGAGGGAACGCCTTTCTGGAATGAGCTCTGTGTCGTATTTCCCCAAAATGTTGACTATTTCCTGTAGTGAATTAAAGTGGTCCTCTGCGCACAGGGACTTAACCAGTCATATCATCAATATAAGTTTTAATTATTTTACCTGTTTATCCTTCGAGCGGAATCTCTACCATACTGAAGCGATGTGATCTATATCATCAATAAGAAACTAAATGAGTTTTTTCCCGAGAGCGGGGACTAGTCCCGTTCCCAGGTGTACCTTTCTTTTCCAGCGGTTGGGTTTGTAGCATCGGGCTTTCCGGGAACAATGAGGGTTCGAGGGACTTTGCCTTTGGTTACCTGTTATTTTGCTTCCGTTGACGCTCGGAATCGTGACCACTACTTATCCTCCTGCTTGCCTTTGGAAGTTGATATCTTCGAGGTCAAGGGTTCCGGCACCAGTACCACTTCCTCAATTGCAAGCATCTCTCTTGCAACGTGCTGCTCTCCGTGGACTATTTTCAGTCCTTCCTCTGTCGGGAACTTTATCATCTGATGGTGAGTCGAAGGCACCGCCCTCATATTGTGTATCCACGGCTTCCCGAGGAGTGCGTTATATCTCATATCACCTTCGATGACATGGAACCTGGTGTCTTGTACGGCCCCGGCTACGTTTACAGGCAGGATAGTCTCTCCCCTCGTGGTTTCACCTATCATGTTGAAGCCATTTAGCACCCGGGACGCCGGTACAACCTGATCTTGTAGGCCGAGTTGTTTCACGACCCTCGATCTAATTATGTTCGCTGAGCTACCTGGATCCACTAAAACACGTTTAAGCTGAATTTTATTCAAAAGGATAGAAATTACCAGGGCGTCGTTGTGAGGCTGGGATACGTCCTCTGCTTCTTTGTCGCAGAATGATAGAGCGTCTGGCATATAGCTTCAACTCCGTGGTTCCTTTGTGATGGATATTTTAGTACGCTTGAATGTAGGTCCCTGTGGGACGTCTGCTCCACCGATGATCATGTGAATGACGTGCTGAGGTTCTTCGGGTTCATTCTTCCTGTTTGCATCTCATTCTCGGAAATGGTTTTTGGCCTGGTCACTGAGAAATTCGCGAAGGTGCCCCTCGTTGAATAGTCGAGCTACCTGCTCTCTAAGTTGTCTGCAATCCTCGGTCTTGTGTCCGTGAGTACCATGGTACTTACACATCACGTTGGGGTTTCTCTGGGAAGGATATGTCTGTATGGGCTTGGGCCATCTCGTATCTTTAATCTTGCCAATGGCTGAGACGATACTTGAGGCGTCAACACTGAAGTGGTATTCTGATAATTTTGGAGCCTCCACTGGTCTCGAGCGTCTGTCAGACCCTATTTTGTTCATAAATCCCCGGGAGCTTTGGCATCGATCTACTCTTCGATCATTCCGAGGTGCATTACGCCATGAAATGTTTCTTCTGTCTTTGATGTACGGTTGATATCTTTCTTTGTTGAATCTTGATCCCAGGTTTGTGTCCCTCGGGGGTTTGACTGCGAATCTGTTTGGGTGAACTGAGCTCGAGGGGGCTCCCAACTGGTCATCCTCGACCCTGATTTTTGACTGATAATGATTGTGCACATCCGACCATGTCACAGCTGGGTACTCGATCAAGTTCTGTTTTAGCTGTCAAGATGCTATCGAGCTTCTTTCATTCAAAGCTTGCATGAAGGCCTAAACTGCCTAGTCATCAGAGACCGAGGGTAATTCCATCCTTTCCATTTGAAACCGGGACACGAACTCCCTTAGCATTTCGTCGTCCCTTTGTTTTATCTTGAATACGTCCGATTTTCTTGTGGCCACCTTTATGGCCCCGGCGTGCGCTTTCACGAAGGCATCCGCCAACATAGCAAACGAATCAATGGAGTTAGGAGCTAAGTTGTGATACCAGATCATAGCTCCGTTTGATAATGTTTCCCCAAACTTTTTTAACAATACAGACTTGATTTGGTCATCATTATAGTCATTTCCTTTAATTCCACAAGTGTAAGAAGTAATATGTTCGTTAGGGTCAGTTGTCCCGTTGTACTTGGGTATATACAGCATGCAAAAGTTCTTGGGAATGGGCATTGGAGCCGCACATGGTGGGTAAGGTTTTTGTATGAATTTTTTGGCTTCTAAACCCTTCAAAACTGGAGGTGCTTCTGGTAACTGGTCTACTCGGGAGTTGTAAGTTTCCACCTTCTTGTTGTTGTCTTCTATCTTCTTTTCTCCTGACTCGATTCTCTTACTCAGTTCCTCGAGCATTTTCATGATTGCGGGGTCAGTCCCCGAGCCACTTTTATCGGGCCTTTCCAGCACTGGTCCATGGTGTGTGTTTACTGGCTCGGCGGTGTTAGGAGTTCTGTTCTGGCACTGAAGTTGAGCTATGGCAACTTGTTGAGCTTGCAGCATCTCGAATATCACCTGGAGGCTGACTCCTCCTTCTTCCAGCCCTCGTGCATCCTGGCCTCCAGCTTGGGTTTCCCTGTGTGCGTTCCTTGCAGGGTCTGTGCGTACGTCCGTGTTTAGTGCGTTGTGGGAGCAAATGTCAATTGGCTCCACGTTTGGCATTCCTTCAGGGTTTACGGGCGGTACAGTGAGCCCTATGCCGATGTTATCTCCAAGTCCTTCACTGTCGTGAGCGAGTGCGTTTTGAGTGCTAGACGTGATTAAGCCTGAAATCAAAGAATCTTTGGCATGAAAAAAGTGTGAAGAATAACGTGTGTTATCAGAAAACTAGCACTAAAATAATCACTATTATCTTTAGCCCCACGGTGGGCGCTACCTCGATAAATGAGCTTATCAATTAAAGATGTTTTGTGGTTTTAAAGATGCGTGATATATTCTAATACTAGTGATTATACAAGTAATATTGTGTTAAAGTAAGGAGAAACAAAGAACCAAATCAGTGTTGTTGTAACAGTAGGGGGCCTCGACCTCGACATATCAAGGGACCTCGAGGTCAGATAAGAGTAATAAAGTATGAACAATAAAGTAAAGGCAATAAAGCTGAATAATAATTGGAGAGCATATTAGACAAGAAGAATAAGAATGTTCTATTGCAATGAATGATCTGATCCCTTTGCAACATGATTGGAGTCCCCTTTATATACGAGGAGAACTCCCTAATATAGTACATTCCCTATAAAAAGTAAAGCATTCTATTGGTACAGGTGTATAACGGTCTAGTACGGACTTGTACTATTTTGCACAACCCTTATCCTATAATTAATGCCCAGGTCCACGTGTCCTTGAGAAATTCTCGCTCTTTCTTGATTGACTTCGAGATTGCAACGCCCTCAACTCAAATTGCACCAGGCCCTCGATTAGCTTCCTCGAGGCGGGAGTTCCTCAGCCGGATCTGATCACTACTTCGAATCTCCCGGACTCGGACCCATAGGCCGATTTAAGACTCCAAAATCATGCTCCCTCGATTTTGACCGTATACACAAGTTAAAACATTAAATAAATAATGACATAAAGGTAAATAGTACAACCCGCATGCTTTAACTTGTGATAGCACATATACACTTGTCACCTCGCATATACACCATCTACACACAAAATTCACATTACAAATAGACCAGCAAGTCCTAATTTCCTCAAGTCAATGTTAAACACGACACTTACCAATTTCTGTAATCAAATCAGTAATCAACTCTGGCTTTTCCTTTTGAACAAGCCTCCAAACCAACCGAATCTAGCCAATTGTCATTCAAATATTTCAAAATAAGCTTTAGAAACTACCATGGATGAAAAAGGTTCAATCTTTAACTAAATTAAAAAAGTCAAAAAAAGTCAACCCCGGGCTCACTTGGGAGAAATCAGAGATTCGGACCAAATCTCGATTACCCATTCGCCCCCGAGCCCGGTTGCGTAATTTATTTTGAAATTCGACCTCAATTTGAGGTCTAAATGCCAATTTTTTTAACAATCCCTAAACTTTGCCCAAAACAATTAATTTCTACCAAGAAATGAATAGATTTGATGTTAAGATTCATGAAAAAGTATAGGTATTGATGGAAATCAAATTAAACTGACTTGCCTATGATTTTAGGAAGAAATGCTCTTAAGAAAATCACCTCTGTTGGATGATGGCTCAGTTCGTTCAGTGTCGGTTTCTATGTTGGGGATCTGCCTGGATATGCCGATCCAGTGAGGGTTTCTCGAGGGTTATCCGCGGCTCTGACTTGGGTCCGGAGTTGGTTGCTGGTATATGACCAAGCCTCGACCGGATATTTGACTAAGCTTAGCTCGAATTGCTCCGGAGCTGCCGGGTATGCTTTGTTTGGGTTTAGGGCGAAGACCCATGCCACCCTACTATTCAGGACCGGGAGTGGTCTCGTTTGTCTTGTTGGATAGCGGGGCGCAGCTTCCCGCGATATTTTATTTCTTCTTCTTCTCTCGGCCTTCGGTGCATTGAGCCCTTTTGGCATTATTTTAATGGCGTTGGCGTGTGCTTCCACGGATCGTGTTAGTACGGTGAGCGGGTCCTCGAGATTAGATGTCGAACAATGGTGTCGCGTCGTAGTTTCTTCCGAGGGAATTTCTTCGAATCCCTTCATCGGGACGGGCCCAAGTTCTCTATTTTGCGGGTCATCATTTCTGAATGGGCATCCGTGAGTGGTGATGTACCTGTGAGGACTTGGGGTCCTGTCATCCCCAGGGAATTTTGTTGTTTCCGACTTCCACGAAATAAGTCTCGGGATCGTATCTCTGGGAGACGGCTTCTTTAGGAGTCTCCGCGATCGTGAGTCAATCTTTTCGATAATGTCCTCTAGCATCCTTACCGCTACAAGATAGGTCGTTGGTTCGTCGTTGCCCGATACCTTGGATACTGGCTCGGAGCGAGTAGATAATTTGGGTGCTATCACGCCAAGAGTATCCGGGCGGCTCTGTAGCTGAGAGATAGCCAAACGTTGTTCCTGCAACATTTCAAAAATAACACGAAGATCAACTTCCCGTTCTACCGGGGCTGGGATTTTTCGGGTTTCCTATCGGTTAGCGTGTTGCGTGCTGCCATCGAAGTGCAAGACTTCGTTACCCCGCTGTGCAGCGTACGAATCCGTATCCGCTCGGTCCGATCTAGATGCATTATCGGGGTTCTGCGGTGTCACGCCAGCCGTTAGGATGGCCATATTGTTTTCCTTGCGATTTTTGGGGTTATCATCCTCGATTACCCTTATTGAGCTGATCATTAACCTGAAATCGAAAGGTCTTAGGCAAGAAAAAATGTGAGAGATATCGTGCGTTTAAGTGACGAAACTAGCAAGAAAATAATCACTATTATTTTTTGCCCCACGGTGGGCGCCAAACTGTTTACCGTGAAAATGGTAACAATAATTAAATTTATAAATGGGATTCTAAAAATACGTGATCTATTCCCGAGCTAGTTTGGAAAGGTGATTAGTGTTAAATACGGAGTAAGACAGTAAAGATCAAGCTAGCCAGGATAACAATCGAACCAGTAAGGGGGCGTTCCCGGGCTTAGAACAAGCCAGTAGATACCTCGGGGCCATGCCTCGAGCCTACCTCGGGCCTATCGGAGGTAATCTTATCGAGGGTAGTCGGGAAGGGGATAACAGATAAGTATGTGTATACAAAGCTTTATGGCGATTCAGATCGCGGCGCAATCCTTCGTAACCGTTGGTGTGTCTCACAGATCTCTGCTCGACGACCTGTCGTTTCCACTCCTCGAGGCAAAAGTGCTGCCGTTGGTTCATTTTTTCAAGGACGTAGTAATTACACCCGTCGGTCAATCTTTCAGAGCATCGATGGCCGTGTCGTTTCCTCCCTATAAATGAGGGTGTTTTGTGGTATTGCATATTTTCACCTCAACATTTCTGCTGATACATTTTGCTTCTTCCTTCCCATCGTCTTCTTTTGTCTTTGATTATCATAATGGGAGCTTTCTATCTTGAGGCTGTTCGGAGGGTACCTTCCGGGCCGCGTCGAAGCCTTCTGTCGGGGTCTACCTTCATCGAACGTAAACATGTACGTTGGCCGCTGCTGCTACCGTCGGCTCGAGATGGCGATGGATGGAGAGTTGGTTTCACCTTTGCTTAGACGGTTGTTCGGATTATGCACCGTTGCTCACTCTTCTATCTGGTCCTGGTGTAGAACTTCATTCCTAGGGCTCTTCCTTCCCAAAGGATAAAGTGGCAGCGCCGGCTGTTGAGACGGGGGCCCGCCGAATCTTCAAGCTTTGGCTTTGGCGGGCCATGTCTCTTTTCTCTGCCTCCTCCGCAGCCCCTTCTTTTCCTTCCCAGCATCTTTTCCGACGGATATCTCTTAGGGGATCGAGCTGGTAACCAATGAAGGTATGGAGGTCGAAGGAGTCACCCTCGAGGATACGTGCTCGAGGGCGGGGTGCCCGGGTATGCTGATACCGGAGATGAACTCTCCAGGGCGGATCGGGCGCCCAGGTTTCATCACATGTACATCCTTCTACCCCTCAGATTTAAGCGTAGATTCTTGTAAGCCTTTGTACCTTGTATGTAGCGACCCTCCGGGGCTTCATAATCGAACGTTGTGACCCTTCGGGGGCTTTTGTACTTGAAAATCTTATATATGAGAAATGAAATTTGTTGACCTCTGCTTTCGATTTTGTTCTATTTCTTTATGCTTTCATTCCCTTCGAGGCTCTTCAAATATATTCCTTTGTGTTGCCGATTGCTGATATTAATCTTGGAGGTGAGTGTTTGCTTTGATTTCCCGCCGATTGACATGGTCTTTTTTGGTCCCATTGTCGTCCTTTGGGACAACTTTGGATCGGTCTGACAGGTTGGTGCTTGTAAGAGTCTCCCGAGTTATCCGGAGATCGCACGTTGAGTTCCGGGACCTCCGGGGGCACTGCTACGGATGTAGGTCGTCTTCGGGTACCCCGAAGACCTTATTGATCTGGGCATAGATGGTCCTTTCGGGCCGCATGAGATAGATCTCTGCTTCTCCTTTGGCGCTTGCTTGCTTTCACGCCCTTCAGGATTTTTTTAATGCCCTCTATTGCTTGTGGGCCGTTGTAGCTTGGTGTGATAGCTTGTTTTGATCCCCAACTGATTGGCAAGGCTTTTTCCTGCTTTCTTTTTTTGTTGCACTTGGGTTTGGCGAGGTACCGACCGGATAGGCTCGAGCTGCCGGGGCCTGCTGGTTTGTTTGGAGATCTTGCATCAAATTTCGGGGCCTTCGGGAACGATACCCGGATGAAGGTCATCCCTGGGTGCCTCGGTGGGCTCTGTTGATTTTAATGTGGATAACTCATTCGAAGAGTGTAAGGTTGGCTTCCGTTCGAGGAGTTTGCCTATGTGCAGGGCATTTCTTTGGGGCCTCGTAGAGCTTTGGAGATTGGAGCTTCTTCGGGTTTGCTCTTCCGGGGAGGGAATTTTGATCCCGGGCGCACGCCTTGCGTCTGGCATCGGCGCCCTGGAGCTTATCGCGACCCTGCTTCTTAGTGGACGGAGGCTTTAAATGTGAAACACTATCTGGAGCATGGAGATGATTCGCGTGGATCTCTGAGCTTGGTCGTCCGTTGGAGGATGTTTCCTGGGTCGGGTATTGAACCGCCAACCGGTATCGAGGCCGTTGGCGTCGTGGAGCTTAAATCTGGTAGGTGACTTTGCCACTGCTTTTTGTATATAAGAGGGGTGGCTTTGGCCTTTTTGTGAGACTCCACTATTTTTGGGCAGCTGTTCTTCCGTTTCGGCATAGGGCTCCCTACCTTCTAAAGTGCGAAAAGCGTCTATGCTTCTTTGCTTTAGTTTTTTAGTTCTGCTTCAGTTATGGAAACCTCTTCAGAACCGTTAAGGCAAAGGACGGGGGATGTCGTTCCCGGTGTTGGAGATTCGAAGGGCTTCGCTCTGGAGACGGCGTCCTTGATGAGAGAGGAACACCTGGAAATGGCGAGGCAATACTGTGGGTGGAGCGAGGGGATGACACTGTGGGTGCTTTCCCCTCGCGAAGGCATCGCGGACTCTGCTGATTGGTTTTTTGACGTGTACTTATACCCTTTTGTATTTGGCCCTCTTGGTAAGGTCGTGCTCGACTTTTGCTTGTAGTATCGGGTTACCTTGGCGCAAATTCATCCGTCACTTTGGCGGACGGTGCTGATGATAAGATTTTTTGCGGAGAAGGCCGGACTTGAGTCACGCTTGACCATCTCATCAGGCTATATCGGCCTTTCCACCATCGAGGTCTGCTAACCTTGAGGGATCGCTCGCCCACGCCCTTCATTGTTGACGATGATGAGGGGGGAGATCGAGGGTGGGCCAGTTGGTTTGTCCGAGTCAGGACGACCGATGTCTTCCCTGTGGATTTCCTGACGTTCCCCGAAGGGTGGAATTACGCGTGTAACTGAGGCGCTTTTTCCTGCCGTTCCTTCAGTTTTTGTTCATAGCAAAAATCGGCCAAGTAATCAGTATTATTCCCTTTGTTGCAGCAACTTCATCGGCGCCGGGCCAAGTTCATGATTTGTCTGGCTGGGTTCGGAGGCTGGTGACCCATTCATCTCTCGATGAACGCAGGTGGCGAGCTATGTCTCGCATCAGGTGGGGAGTGGATCATCAAGGTATGTGCGTATGTTGCTTCTTTGTCGATATGTTCCTGAGGCGGTATTTTCCCATCTCATCTACGCTGGACGCGTTGTTTTTGCAAATACCGGGCGGTTCCTCGGGGCGAGGCAGCGTTTTCCCAGAGAAGAGATGGAATCGTTGGTTTTTGAGCCGAGAGATGGCAGCAGCAAGAGGGCCCGAGACCCACCAAGCGAAGGAGCTCCTAGCGGTGCTGGTCGGGCTCGTATTTCTGATAACGGGGCATCACCCGAGTCGGCTATCCTCAGGGTACCTGTTTCTCGGTGAGCGGCTCCCTCGAACGAGCATGTTATGTCCGGAGCCAGTTTTTCCAGGGTTGCGGGAGCGGTATTATCAGGAGTGTGTTCTGATTTGGAGAAAACTTGCCATCTTCACTTTGCGGTGAGTTCGTGCATAATTCTCTCATACCCCGCGTCTTCCTCCCCTCATTGAATCATTCCTACGCAGGCCTGTGATAGGCTCAAGTTTGAGCTGCTTCGTGAAAAGGCCAAGTTCCAGACGGTTCGGGATGAGGGGGAATCCCTTAGGCTTCTTTGCAAGGAGAAAGAAGTTGAGCTGGGGCATTGGCGATATGAGGCGTATCGGAGTTTGAACTATGAGAGCTATTTGATGGAGCAGGTAATTTCCTGCAGTGCGTTCTTCTTTCTTTTTAATTTTTAAGGCTAACTTCTTCTTACCGTGTTAGCTGCAAAAAAAAACAGAGGCCTTGGAGTACCTCAAGGGTGAGGTGAACCATGTCAGGGCAGCTTGCGAGGAACTAAAGGGCCAAGTGCGGGCTCAAGCCTTGGAGGAGGTGAGCGCTTCAGCCAAGATTCCTGCCTTCGAGGCCCAACTCAACTTATCCCTAAGTAACGCCAAGGTTCAAGCGGATATGATCGAGAAACTGGAGTCTGACCTCTCGAAGGTCAGGGGCGAGATAGTTGACGCCCGGGCGGAAGCGGCGCTGAGCCGAACCAGGGCAGATCATGAGATGGCGACTTGCATAAAGGAGGCTGCTGATGTCCAATCCGAGTTGAGGCAAGCCCTTGATCGTGAGAAGAGGATCGAGGAATATGTTCGCCGCCGATCCCGGAGAGAAGTGTTCGAGGAAGTCGGGGCGAGAGGCTTTATCCTCTCGGAGGAATTGGCTCAAGCAAGGGCGGACGAGCTTGATGCTCGGCCACTCCTCGTGGGCATTGCAGAGGGAGATCTTGACGGGTTGTAGCCTCTTGGCACAAAATATAGCTCCTACTATTTGTAGCTTGGTCTCCGGTGCGCGCAGAGCATGCCTGTAGGTGGGAATGTTTTTGTCGTATGTAATGTAAGGAGAATTTCAAAGTGTTATTCTTTTCGTACCTTTATTTCCGTAGTTGCTCTTGATCGTGTGGATTGGTTTACGGGATCGGTCCCTGGGCCGTGCTATGGCTTGAACTCTGATTGGCCTTCCTGCTTCTTCCCGCCTTCATGGGCGGAGGGTGATGACCCTATGTGCTCCTGGACCGAAGCATTTTTGCGGGCGCATGGCCTAGGGATTTGTCGCGACCGTTAATAGCGTCGTCGGGGCCGTGCTTTTAGGCGTATGATGATTGAATTGCCCTCGGGTTCAGTCTCCGAGTCGGGATCCTGACTCGGGCTTATTTTACCCTGGAGCCCGTTCGGGCTGGTGATAATGACTTTCATTCTCTGCCTTGTGGCGTTTTGCGATTTTTCGGGTTTGGTCACCGAGTTGCGTTGTGATTTGAGCTGTAGTCAACCCTTAAATCTCATCTGAGTTTTTGGCCAGCAATGGTGACCTTCCGCGTTTCTTGTCCATTGGGACCTTTCAGTATGAGGCCCGAAGGCATGCTTATCCGGCGACAGTGGTACTTACGTTGTTTGGTCGCAGGGACCCTTTTGATATGAGTCCTGGAGGCTTTGCTTAGTTTAACTATTTTGGATCCGGTCTTCGAATTAGGTTACGATTCGAGCTCACTTTAATCCTCAAGTTGTCAATTTTCAAGCTGATGGTCGTAGAGACCTTTTGGTGTGAGGCCCGGAGGCTTTGCTTAGCCGGCGACAGTGGCACTTACGTTGTTTGATGTGAGGCCCAGAGGCTTTTTGTAGGCTTTGTTTCCTCTCGTTAAGGTCTTATTGATTATTTTGCCTGACCCGTCGTCGGTTTTAAAAGAACCTCGATTTCAAGTCGTAGTCGGCGATGTTTTGAGCACCTTGGAAGGTTCATAGCCCATAGGTCGAGTAGATCGACGCTATTGCGATTTTAGAGCCGACATGGTCGGGACTCTTTTTTTTTTGCCTGTTGTGGGAAGCGTATGTTTAACCGGTTCTTTCCGAAGTAGATTCGGAGGATTTTTTAGTAACAGTCGGGCGTCCCCGAGTTGCGTTATATGGGTTGTGTCAGCCGTTTCGACCGTAGTCATATGCGTTTGGCCGTAGCCATTTTTGATCCCTTAGTAATAGTTTAGGAGTCTACGTCGAGGGTATGCACTTTAGGGATTCTTACAAATGCGACTTATAGCCCAAATATCGGGATTTTCATGCCTGTTGAGGTCATACAGTTTAATCATGCTTGTTGAGGTCTTACAGTTTGCCATGCCTGTTGAGGTCTTACAGTTTGCCATGCCTGTTGAGGTCTTACAGTTTATGGAGAATAGATCTGGTTTTGCCGAGGCTGCCCGTAAGGGTCTTACAATTTTGAATTTTCCAGTGCGTAGCGATTGGCGACAGCCTCCGAGTCATCAAGTTTGCTTGAAGACAGCTTCTCTTGAGCTCGGAGTTGTTTTACAGGGGCTTGGTGAGCCCGGAGTTCCGACCCTGGGGTCGTACGAGTTGTCAAATTGCTCACGGTAAGTCTCCGAATATATCGGATCATTCTAGGCCTGAATACCGCCTTTTGTAGTCTTGGGGTCATATCGCGAGGGCTTTGTGAGCCCGAAACCCTGACCCTGGGGTCGCGAGGGTGCCGAATTGATTATGTCTCCGAGCGTTTCGGGACGTATATGATGTAGAGGTTTTTTGCTGAGGAAAAGCCGAAATATTTCTCTTCGAAACGTTGAAGACTTGGAAAATATTCTTTATTGCTTGGCGAAAATATAAGTTGTAAATAGATGTTGTTCTGTTGCTGTGAGTCTGGTCTACATGGATGTGACTCTCCTGATTATCCGATATGCTTGTATGGTTCCATATTGGAAAATAGAGAGAGAGATCGTGGACTTGTTGGGTCCCTTCCCTGGGGACGTGTAGTTCTACTAATAATCTTGTTGGCGGAACCCTCTCCCTGATGGAAACCCGATCGAGGAAAGAATGCCCGGCGGCCCCATGGCAGCCGCGGATTCTCGACCGGGATCCGGAACTACTGAATGCCTTGGCTGCCTGCCTGCGTACAGATTAGCAACAAGAAAGGAAAAAAGGAAATGATAAAAGGATGTTGCGTTCCTGGGAGCATGCCCCTCGGCAGCCGTATTCCTCGTTCGGCTAGGCCGGGCCGAAGACGCTAGTGCTCTTACCCTTTGACCTCATATGAGGGTAACGCCGGTCATGGGTGTAAGGCGAGGAATCTCCTTCTGTCGCTTGTAGCCAAATTCTTTGGCTCCGCGTCTGTCATGGAGTTTCACACCCTCGGGGGAGTAGGGCTGGAATTGCGTCCCGGGCGACGTATTCGCCGTTGTTTGTACAAAGCGTCTGCACCCTGCGTCACCCGACGCATTAGCCCGAGCTCGGGCGGGCCGCGCCGGGGGAGCGATTTGGATGTTGTGGCAACCGCCATTGGGGACATATTAGCGGTCCGGCATGAGGGCGACATTAGTCCGGATTGTCTTATTGGCTTTGGCCCGACATTGTCGGTACAACTTTGGCTGACACACCTGTAATCATTAATGTATGTTTTATTTGAAAATGAGCTCGAATGAAATGAGGGATTACCAATACATTAATGTGATGCCGAGGTGGAGTCTCGGCATCTTTTTCCTCGAGCGAGAGGGTGTCCTTGGGGAGTATTCCCCGAGATCGTCCCTTTCTGGCGACGGGCATTTGCACTCTACGCTCTACGGATCTTAGCGGGGTGCCTCCATCCTTTAGCGGTTGTGACGATATGCTGCAACTTGCCGGCTCTGCTTTGTTCGGTTTCCCCTTGTCCGTTGAGCTGGATCCGGGTTCGCTTGCTTGGCGATGCTTTGTGATCACCTTTGTTGGATGGCGTAGTTACTTCTTTCTTGGTTCTATAACTCCGAGCATTTCGTGACTCTCGTGGTGGGCCACGGTTTCCTTGGAGGGGTTTTGGTCGAATAGGTCCGAGCCACCCGAAATTCCCGGCTTCACTTATGGTGACCACTATGCTTGGAACTGCAACGTTGAAGTCGGGCTTTGTCGGGCGAGGTTTTCTTGCCGGTTGCGTCTTGTTAAATCTGGTACCATTGGGGGTTCCTCGAAGGTGTCGTCTTCGGGCTACCGCCTTGTTGTTGCGAGATGCGCTGTACCTCGGATCGTTTCTTCCGTTCGTTCAGTGTCGGCTTCTCTGTTGGGGATCTGCCTGGATATGCCGATCCAGTGAGGGTTTCTCGAGGGTTATCCGCGGCTCTGACTTGGGTCCGACGTTGGTTGCTTGTATATGACCAAGCCTTGACCGGATATTTGACTAAGCTTCGCTCGAATTGCTCCGGAGCTGCCGGGTATGCTTTGTTTGGGTTTTGGGCGAAGGCCCGTGCCACCCTACTATTTGGGACCGGGAGTGGTCTCGTTTGTCTTGTCGGATAGCGGGGCGCAGCTTCCCGCGATATTTTATTTCTTCTTCTTCTCTCGGCCTTCGATGCATTGAGCCCTTTTGGCATTATTTTGATTGCGTTGGCGTATGCTTCCACGGATCGTGTTAGTACGGTGAGCGGGTCCCCGAGATTAGATGTCGAACAATGGTGCCGCGTCGTAGTTTCTTCCTAGGGAATTTCTTCGAATACCTTCATTGGGACAGGCCCGAGTTCTCTATTTTGGGGGTCGTCGTTTCTGAACGGGCGTGCGTGAGTGGTGATGTACCTGTGAGGACTTGGGGTCCTGTTATCCCCAGGGAATTTCGTTGTTTCTGACTTCCACGAAATAAGTCCTGGGATCGTATCTCTGGGAGACGGCTGCTGTAGGAGTCTCCGCGATCGTGAGTCGATCTTTTCGATAATGTCCTCTAGCATCCTTACCGCTACAGGATAGGTCGTTGGTTCGTCGTTGCCCGATACCTTGGATACTGGCTCGGAGCGAGTAGATATTTTGGGTGGTACCGCGCCAAGAGTATCTGGGCGGCTCTGTAGCTGAGAGATAGCCAAACGTTGTTCCTGCAACATTTCAAAAATAACACGAAGATCAACTTCCCGTTCTACCTGGGCTGGGATTTTTCGGGTTTCTCGTCGGTTAGCGTGTTGCGTGCTGCCATCGAAGTGCAAGACTTCATTACCCCGCTATATAGCGTACGAATCCATATCCGCTCGGTCCAATCTAGATGCATTATCGGGGTTCCGCGATGTCACGCCAGCCGTTAGGATGGCCATATTGTTTTCCTTGCGATTTTTGGGGTTATCATCCTCGATTACCCTTATTGAGCTGATCATTAACCTGAAATCGAAAGGTCTTAGGGAAGAAAAAGTGTGAGAGATATCGTGCGTTTAAGTGACGAAACTAGCAATAAAATAATCACTATTATTTTTTGCCCCACGGTGGGCGCCAAACTGTTTACCGTGAAAATGGTAACAACAATTAAATTTATAAATGGGATTCTAAAAATACGTCATCTATTCCCGATCTAGTTTGGAAGGGTGATTAGTGTTAAATACGGAGTAAGACAGTAAAGATCAAGCTAGCCAGGATAACAATCAAACCAGTAAGGGGGGCGTTCCCGGGCTTAGAACAAGCCAGTAGATACCTCGGGGCCAGGCCTCGAGCCTACCTCGGGCCTATCGGAGGTAATCTTATCGAGGGTAGTCGGGAAGGGGATAATAGATAAGTATGTGTATACAAAGCTTTATACCGTCAATTTTGAGCTAAATGACGAAGAAAAAATGAAGAACAATAAAATGCTAGGGCGACCTCGGGGTCGAAGAACACAATTAACTTTGGAGAAAGAGAGAGAGAGAGAGAGATATTATTGCTTATTGGAGAAGTGGAGCAACATCAGACCCTTACAAGGTGGGGTGAGCCCCCCTTATATAGGCGAGGGGACTCGGTAAAATATGCATATATTATTTACAAGAGTAGAAAGATGGGACGGCCTATCGCACGTCATCTCAGTAGGTTACAGATAGACCGGCACTGTCAGGTGTAGCCATGTGCTTCGGAGACATCTCCTCTCACCCCGACCTCGGTCCCTGCTTCCTTTGATTCAGACCTCGACGAGCCCTGAGGCCGAGAACTCGATCGTGGCCTTCCATCCTCGGGGTCTCGAGGAAGGCTTCCGAAATTGTCTTGATAGCGAAAATCAAGTCTTCTGATTTTTACCGCGTACATTGATTCCACCAAACTAAGTTTTTACTTAGGAACAAATTGCATATATAATAACTAAGGGACTAGGGGTAGCATCACCTTCTATTATCCAAGCTTGGACTGTTAGATGTATTCCACCTTGCAGCTTGAGAGGGAAGTATCAAGATTAGGATATTAGAAGTTAGGGACTTAATGTAAGGGAGTCAAGTAGAAATATCAGTTAAGAGGTGCACGTGAGTTTGTTATAAACAGTGCACCTTCAAAAATCAGTTGGAATTTTACCTATTCAAAGAAATGAAAACGAGACCCAAAAATTCTCTACCATCTCTCTAGTTTCTTTCTTTATCTTATTCTCTATAAATTGATCATTGCATGCATTTAGGTTGTGTTTACTCTACTGAAGATCCATATTTTAATAGATGAATTAGCTATTTACATAATTACTAGCAGGATTTTCCAAAGAAGTTATTTACTACCTTGACCATCACACAATTATATCGACTAGGAGTCCCTGCTGATCTCACCTATTTAGCGGTTAATTGAAAGATTAGGTTGATATTTTATAAGCTAAGAATATATTGATCATAAAGGACACTGCAAAAATAATTGTTACATTTCATTCTGGATTAAACAGATGAATTTCATGGAAAGTGTAGAAATTACCATGTTGAAGCACGACTTAACAAAGACTTATTCCATTAGATTGGGTCACACGAGAAATCTCATTGCCTTAACGGGCTACTTAATTTATCATTATTTTTCAATTTAATAACTTATAGGTGGCATTTTGAAACAAAATTCCAAAATGATGATAATGATAATGAGGGAAACAAATATAGCTATATATGTAACGACTTGGCAGGTTGTTTTGAATACTAGATCCCCAATTTATGATTAGAGACCTTTCATAGTGCTAATTGGTCATTTATGACTTGCGTGCACAATCCGTGTTAATTTTTTGTAATCATAAATGTAAATTTTTAAAGAAAACATGATTTTTCAACTTGAAAACGGCTAGAGTCGACCATGGTGAAAATTTTTTGTAAATGACCAAGGATCGGGGTTTTTTGAAGATTTCGGTAGCTTTGTATGATGATGATGGAATTGTAGGCATGTTTGATTGGGGTCCCGGGTAAACCGAGGCCGTTCGATGCTTGATTTCAAAAGTTGGAAATTTGTAGTATGAACTTTAATGTTCTTTCAGTTTTGGTATTTGATTCTTTATTTTATAAGTTATTTTGATGATTTGAATTTACGAGCGAGTATGTATAATGTTATTATACTTGTGTGAATGTTCGAATTGGAGCCCGAGGGACTCGGGTGAATTTCAGACTGATTCGTTAGTAATTGGATTGCTGGTGCTGCAGACCTTGCATTTGCGATAGTCTGTTAGAGATGCGAGGCTCGCATTTGCGATACTGGGAAAAAGTTGCGTAGCTTCGCAATTGTGATTTTTGGATGCTTTTGCAATGGGTGGACCTTCGCATTTGCGAGCATATTGGTCGCATTTGCATCACTAGAGAGTAGACGAGAAGCTTTGATATTATGAAGCTTAGGTGGCTTTTGCGGTTGGTGGGTCCTTCGTATTTGCGATGCTTCAGTCGCATTTGCGGCACTTTTAATTGCCATACATGTGTCACAATTGCAAGATCAGAGGATTAGGGGCTAGTTTGCATATGCGACCAGTTGTTCGCTTTGTGGACGTCAAATTTGCGAATAAGAGTTCGCAAATGCGATACTTGCAGCTGGGTAAAAGGTAGGAGTTTCGGGATTTTGCTCATTTTATTCCATCTTTAAGACCTAGACTCCACATTGAGGCGATTTTGGAGAGTACTTTCTTCCTAACTTCATAGGTTAGTAATTTTAAGTTATTTTTGTTTAATTTTCATTAGTTTTCAATAGAATTTTACTATTAAACAAAGATTTCATAGAGTAGAAATAGGATTTTTGGGTAGAAATTTAGGATTTTGTAATTTTGAGATTTAGACCTTGATTTGAGGTTGGATCTCGAAACAAATCACATATTTAGACTTGGGGTGAATGTGTAATTAAGATTTGGTCCTAATTTTGGATTTTAACCATGTAGGGCCGGGTTGACTTTTTGTTAAGTCTTCCAAATATGTTAAACATCAAACTCTTTTGATACTAGGGTAGTTTCTAATGATTATTTTGACTTATTTGAGTAATATTTGACTAGATTCGGGCGGTTTAGAGGCTTGCTCTAAAGGGAAAACCGTGTTAGATTGTTGATTTTGTTCTGAAAATTAGTAAGTGTCTTGGTTAACTTGTATTTGTGGGAATTGGGGTGTAATTGGGTCTATTGCTATGTGATATATGTGTTAGGGACGACGTCTATGTAAGTTGACGAGTGTATATTTATTGGCCATGGGATAAGCATGCAGGTAGAATTAGCTTTATTTGTACCATGTTACTTTACGTATTATGTCTTCCATGCTCTAAAGAGATTGTGAAACTCTTTGGTTTCTCTTATCCATGTTATTATCTATGTTGAGCTCATTGAAGATATTGGGCGTTAAGATTATTGATTTATTGATTTGCATATGCAATTTATGTTCAATTACTTTTCTTGATGTTGTTTATGCTTTCCACCATGCTTGGTACTGTGTTATATATGACGCTTCATAAGGAAGAGTGAATTTCACGAAAGGTATTTTCTTGCTTGTGAGGAAGAGTGATTGTGCATGAAAGGTGTTTCTATTCTATCTTCATATATCAATATCATTGCACGAAGGGTGATATTGTGCTTGATAGAAAGAGAGGATAGGGATGAATGGTGTTTGTGTACTAGCGATTATATTATGTTTTTGAGGATGAGAGTAAAAGCATGAAGGGTGATGTTGTGCCATATTATAGTATTGTTTGCTCTTTCTTTTACTCTTGGGATTGAGGAATTGCTTATGTTGCTTCCTGATTATCTTTGGAAGGCTTGTTCGGAGTTGTTCGTAGAAGCGTAAGTTGTGGTTTACTTTAGTAGTACCTTCCCTTATTTCCTCGTTCTATATCTCTTTACTTATATATAGGTTATCTCTCTCACATGTTGCTATATTGTCGTCTTACTTGATATTTTACTTGTCATCTCATTATTTTTCGTTACTTAATTGCACAGGTTTATATGTAGGTGTCTTGTCGTAGCCTCGTCACTACCTCGTCGGGGTAAGGCTCGATACTTACGGAGTAATTTGGGTCCGTTGTATTCATACTAAACTCCTACACTTATTATGCAGATTCAGATATTAGTACTGTTCGCATGCCTTAGAGTTATCTTTCCATTTATTCTGTGTTGTTTCTATTTTTTTTTTTTTTTTTTTTGCAAATAGAATGTTATTTCTTTCAAGATAATGTATTTAGTAAGCTCTAGTAGCTCATGTACTCGTGACTCATATCTTGGTATGGTAGATCGTTAGTGTTGAATCTTTGGACTTATTATGTAGGATTTTGAGTCATTTTTACTCTATGTTATCATTATGTTGTTAGACGTTAGTTTCTCTTCTTTGGTATTTATCGTTTTGTGTCGGCTTTCCTTGCAACCTGTGTTAGGAGCCATCACAGCTCCGTGGGTTGGGATTTTTGGTCGTGACAAGCTGGTATCAGAGCCCTAGGTTGCATGGGTCTCACAAGTCATGCGCAAGCTTGGTAGAGTCTTGAGGATAGGTACAAAGACGTCTGTACTTATCTACTAGAGGCTATAAAGCTTTAGGAAACTTCACTTTCGTTCTTTCTCTATCGTGTGACTTTGTTCTATCATAAAATTTGAATTTTTCTTCTCTTATTCTCTCACAGATTGTGTGGGCATGTGCGTTGTCTGTAGTTGATCATGAATCGGAGTCCTAGATTGCAGCCACTACCAGGGGTATGTACTGCTCGGACCAACACTGGGATCTATACAAGAAGTACAGAAGCGTAGTATGAGAGTACAACTTATCTCATATACTCCATAAGTGTCTAGCTTAACCTTGACGAGGCTATCTTAAGGCACCCACTATACACATGTACGAGTATAAGTAGAAAAACAATAACGGAATAGAAAAGCAGCACAATTTCACAAGAATATCATCTATCCTCAATTTCACAACACAATACGAAAATGGATCCAACAGTCAAGAACAATAATATTATCACTTCTCAGTTGTAGCGCGCAACCCGATCCATAGATATATATATAGATACCACAACTATTGCAGCGAAACCTGATCCCATATACAATGTCAATATCTATTGCGTGCAACCCGATCCCAAATGTCATATCAATACCATTGCGGCATGTAATCCGATCCCAAATAACATATCAATATATATTGCGACGTGCAACCTGATATCTTATATAACATATATGTACAATACTACAGCCAACTACGGCGTATCTCACAATGAAACGTAGTAAAGTGGCAATCTAACAAATATAAAACATAAAGAAAGTAAAGGCGGTCAATAAATGAGGACACTGATACATGGAAACATATAGAAATTATGCCATGTAACGAATGAAAGCGTGAATTTAACAAGTAAATGTATGTAGCAATAAAAGCTCTGGACGGGTAATAACATGGAGTAAAAGCATTGTATAAATGAAAACACGGAATTAAGAAACCCACGACGCAAGCTTAACTCATGACAACGCATAGACACTCTTAACCTTGTATATACGCTGTCCACACACATAAATCAAGTAGCAAATAGATTAATCAAGTCCTAATTCCCTCAAGTCAAGGTTAACCACGATACTTACCTATTTCGGAAACTAGTCAACATTCAATCATGACTATTCCTGAACAAGCATCCAATCCAACCAAATCTAGCCAAATATTGTTAAAATAATGCAAAACATGCTTTAAAATCTCCCCACGAATGAAAAAGGTTCAAATTTGATCATGTTGGAAAAAGTCAACAAACGTCAACCCTGGGCCCGTTTGGTTGAAATCCGTGATTCGGACTAGACCTTGATTACCCATTCACCCCCAACCCGATTTTGTGATTTATTTCGAAATCCGACCTCAATTCGAGGTCTAAATAACAATTTTACAATGTTTCTAAATTCTACCCAAAATCCCAAATTTCTACTTGAAATTAATAGAGATGATTAAATTCGTGGAAAAGTGATTGAAATTGATTGAATACTAGTTAATGTTGCTTACCAATGAATTTTGCGAAAAAAATCCTATCAAAAAATCGCCTCTAGAAAGTTTACGATTGAAAATGAGCTAAGTTCATATATTCCCCACTTTTACCCGGCTACAGATGTTTCAGTTGTGAACTCTTATTCACAATTGCGAGCATCGCAAAAGCGAACCCCTGATCGCAAATGCGACTACTATCCCAGCCCAACAGTGGTTGCAAAAGCAACATATACTTCGCATTTGCGGACTCCCCCTATCATAAATGTGATTTCTACTTCGCATTTGCGAAGGCTACTCAACCCAGACCTCCAATTGCATTTACGAATAATCAATCCCAAAACCGATGGCCACTAACTTGCAATCGCGGCACCTACTTCACATTTTTGAAGCTCATAGTCCCTCCCCAGTTATGACATTTGCGAGCCCGACTTCATAAAAGCAGGACTTGCAATTGCGACACCTACATACCAAATGCACCATATTTTGCAACAGCAGTTCAATTCTTTCCAAACCACATTCGAGACTCACTCGAGCCGCTCAGGCTCCAATCCGAACATTCACCTAAGTGTCATAACATACTACAAACTCGCTCGCTAACTCAAATCATTAAAATAACATCAAATATCAAGAATCAGTCATCAAAACTTAAGATTTTCAACTTGAAACTCAAGCTTTGAAATGTTTTCACACAATGCGCCAAAACACAATCAGGCCACTCGGTATCACAACCTGATCACGCCCAACTATGCCTTATAAAAAGGACAATGCGGTCGTTGCAAATATAATCCGGTTTACAAGTCCGGAGTCGAATCCCACAGAGAACTAAGGTTTAGCTACAGCTGTTCACTATCACCAAGAAGACAAGCTTGAACAATTCCTAACTTATAGATATTAAGATTCTTGTGTTTAACTACTTAACTAACAAATTAAAATAGTAAATTAACAACTAAAGATATTGAGGGTTAGAGAAAAGATTAAGGAGGTCTAGAGTTATGATTTCCCCAATTGTCGGAATCCTTCCCGCTATGTCTTCTATAATTTCGCCTAAGTATTCTCTACCGATCATGAGCACTCTTATTACCGTAAATCTCTCCCGAGTAATTACAACAATTTACTAGACGCACTCTCCCGAGCTACGCTAGTTGGCTTTTAATACAGTTTACTTCAGATCGCACCCAAGGCTTCGTTATCCCTAATCCCGCCTTTAAACCCTCGGTTATTAATCCCTCATATACTTTGGGAGTGGTGTTGTTCAACTATTACCTAAATATGCACTCTCTCCCGAGTTATGCATACTAAATAGGCACAGCTAATTGAGAGCTCTTCAACCAACCATAATATAAACGTAGTTGAACAAATAGAGAAAAGCTATGGCTCAATTATATAAAAACATAACAAGAATTTATCCTACAAAAGGTTCTATCAAAACTCTAGATAACAAATTAGCTATTCATAATAGTATGTAAAACTACAATACTAAAAAGTCATAACCAATAAATGAAAAATAGGAAGAGGAAGGAAAAAACTCGTAGAAGAATTCCCCGCCTTGCTCCCAATGTGTTCTTGCCTCCAAGGGTATTGTCTAACCCTAAAGTAGTGTCTCTCCGCCTCCTTAGGTCTAATTTGTGTCCAAAATATGTCCTCCTTTTGTTCTTGGCCGGCCTCCTTTGTTTAATACAGGGTTTAGGACTTAAAATCCCATGTTTTGCACTTTAGTCCCTGAAATTTTCGTTTCCTGCCGCGGTTTTGCCGCGGTCGCGGTGGAACCGCGGCCAAACATGCCCTCTGATTCTTCAGTTGTCCGCGACCATCTTCTGCCGCGGTTCTGCCACGGTCGCGGAAAAACCGCGGTTTTTCACCCTGTTCCATTTGGAATTGGGAAACACGTAAAACATGAAAGTTGTAGCCCTTTGAGTTAGCTTTCCAACCATATATTGTGGAGCCCAAATGGAGTTCTGAGAAAAAAGTTATGTCTATTTTACTAGACAGTGTGCAATATGCCTCCTCAAGTCTTCGTTCGTACTTAATTATCAAATTTGACCCCCGAACACGATCCCGGCTTAATTCCTTGAGCTTTTACTCAGACTTCAAAGCTTCAAATCACTTAAATTCATTCCATAACATCTATATAGCTCGGAATCACACCTACAAGGCATAAAACACATAATTAGTGCAAAACACTAGCGATTAAAGCGCAAACTCAATTAAAGTGCAGTAAATTCGAGTGTAATAAGCGACTAAAATATGCAATTATAGCCTATCATCACAACCCTAAATCCCAACCACAGGTCCGTGATGGCACGTAACCTCCAATAGCTAGGCAAGCCAACTTTAGTTGAGAATTAACTGATTTAAATAGTTAAAAGCAGAATAATAATAACAATTAACTACTGAAACACACAGAAATTAATATGATAAATACATAAGTAAGCAGTCTCTGCTAGTCCCAGAAATCCGGAGTCACGAGTACATGAGAACCTAGAATACTACAAATATGGTCTGAGTGAAAATACATTTGTTTGAAACAAACTAAACAGTAAAAACAGGATATAAGGGGACTTCATGGACTACAAATATCATGTAGCTCTACCTCAAGTTTCTGGGTAAGTTGGATCTAAGTAAACTCCTATACGCGCTGCTAGGACCAACACCAGGATATGCACAAGAATTGTACAAGTATAACATGAGTACAACCGACCCCGTGTATTCTGTAAGTGTTGAGCCTAACCTCGACGAAGTAGTGATGAGGTTATGAAAAGACACCCATTATAAATATGTGCGAAAAATAATAAAAGACCACATAAATGTAGAGAAAGCGAGTAACTCATGAGAACGGGACCCAAAGGTCAACTAACAGAGGGCCCAAAAATAATGTCAGCTCATAATCACATAAAGCAATAACGAAATAGAACAATACAAAAATAAACAGATACAACACAACATACTCCGTTGCGGCACGCAAGCTGATGCCTATATCATCACAATATTTGTTGCAGCGTGCAGCCCTATCCCAATATCATATAAATATATATTACGGCGTGCAACCCATTCCCGTTAACAATTAATTTCAATACTGATGCGACACGCAACCCGTTCCCAATATCAACTCATTAACATGAACAACTCACCACAATCAAATTTTGCAATCTCAACACAAAAGGTACTAAAGCGTAAAAAACACCAAGGAACCACCAGTACAATAGAGAACAACCACTATCTCCTTTTCACAAACCTCGACAAATCATTAATGCGAGAGTAGTTAAGGGTCTCATACAACCGGATGCAACATAATAAAGTGCAACAAGTAAAGTAAAGACAATAAAGGCAAGTAGGGGCATGAAATAATGAAGATATACATTTAAGACAGTTAGAAACATCTAGCAGGTAAGCATATATTTCTTGAGAAATGAATAAACTAAAGCAGGTAACAACTTAATGACATATAACAATTAAGGAATGAACAACAAGTAAGAACATGTAGCAATCAAAGCATGTAACAAGACAAAAGATAAAATATATGATGACATAAAGGTAAATAGTCTAACCTGCATGTTTTAACCCTTCACAACACTTATACACTCGTCACTTCGCATAATCGCCATCCCCACACAGAATTCACGTAGAAAATAGACCAACAAGTCCAAATTCCCTCAAGTCAAAGTTAAATACACCACTTACCTCTTTCCACAATCAAATCCATAATCAACCGCGACTTTTCCTTTCGAACAAGCCTCCAAACCAACCGAATCTAGCCAATTATAGTTCAAGAAATTCATAATAAGTTGTAGAAACTACACACGAATGAAAAAGGTTCAATTGTTAGCAAAATTGAAAAAGTCAACAAAAGTTAACATCGGCCCGCTTGGTCAAAATCTGAGATTCTTACAAAATTTCAATTATCCATTTGCGCCCGGCCCGGTTATGTGATTGTTTCGAAATCCTACCTCAATTCGAGGTCTAAATTCGAATTTTACAAAATTCATACACTCTATCCAAAACCTCTAATTTCTACCATGAAATTCATAGATTTGATGTTAAAATTCATTTTAAAAAAATATTAGGGATTGATGGACAACGAATTAAAGTTACTTACTAATGATTTTGGAAAGAAAATTTCTCAATAAAACTGCCTCTATGGAGTCTAGGGTTAAAAATCGGTGTAAAATGGCAGGTTAACTGTGTAGCAATAACTGGTTGAACTGCTCCAACTGCTGGAACTACCGAAGTCTGATATCCGTTAGCCACCAGATCTGGAGTGTGCGTAGCAGGAGTTCGGGCTCCTCCCCCAGCCTGAGAGACAAATGGTGACGTCGGCCTGGAGACATTATCCATAAGGCCCACTAGGCGGACTAGGGCGTCCTGAAGTACTAGGGTGAAATTAAACCCCTCTGGGACCTAAGCTAGTCCCACTAGTATGATCTCAACAGGGGCCTCCTCCTCCTTCTCGATTTGAGGCCCTACAATATGTGTTGCTGCACGCGGTCTAGGCTAAGCTCTGCCTCTACCTCCGGCTCTCCCTCGGCCCCGGCCTTTACCTCTGGTAGTGGGTGCAGCTTGGGGCCCGGAATCCAGGTCAGCTACAAATATTGTACGTGTCATCTCCATCTATAAGAGAACAAGAATAGAATGAGTCAAACCCAATGATAGAATAAAATCATACGATAAAGAAAGAAAGAAGGTGAAATTTCCTAAAGCCTTATAGCCTCTAGAAGATAAGTACAAACATTTCCGTACCGCTCCTCTTGATTTTACTAAGCTTGTTCATGACTCGTGAGACCTAGGCAATCTAGTGCTCTAATACCAACTTATCACTACCCAAAATCTCAACTACGGGGTTGTGATGGCGCCTAACATCCACTTGCTAGGCAAGCCAATGTTAGCTATAGAATTAATCATTTTTAATATGTTAAGAGCATATAAATAATAATGAACAACTGAAACACCTTGAAATAAATATGATAAATACATAAGTACTCAGTCTATGCTAATCGCAAAAATCCGGAATCATGAGTACATGAGAACTAGAATACTACAAATATGTTCTGAGTGAAAATAAATAGTAAAAATGCAATTGAAGGTGACTTCAGGAACTGCAAAAGCCGTGTAGCTCTACATCAAGTATCATGGGCAAGTCGGTTACGAGTAAGCTCCTCTACGCACCGCTGGGACCAACACCAGAATCTGCAAAAGAAGTGCAGACGTGTAGTATGAGTACAAACAACCCCATGTACTCTGTAAATGTCAAGCCTAACCTCGACGTAGTAGTGACATGGCTATGACAAGACACCCATTATTAACCTTTACGAATAATAATAAAAGGCCATAGAATGTGGAGAAAGTGAATAACTTGTAAGAACGGTACCTAAAGGTCCCAGAATAACATCAGCTCATAATCTCCTAACGCAATATGGAAATAGAATACTACAACTACAAACAGTTACAACACATCATACTCTGTTGAGACGCACAACCCGATCCCTATATCATCACAACATCTATTGCATCATGCGACCCGATCCCAATATTATATCAATATCTATTATGGCGTGCAACCCATTCCCATTCCCATTACCAATTAATTTTAACATTGTTGCAGCGCGCAACCCGTTCCCAATATCAACTCATCAACATGAACAACTCACCACAACAAAATTCCATAATCTCGACACAAAAGGTACTAAAGCGTATAAAATACCAAGGGACCACCAGTACAACGGAGCAGCCAATATCTCAAATTCACAAACCTCAACAAATCATTAACGCGAGAGTAGCTAAAGGACTCACACAATCGGATACAACATAATAAGGTACAACAAATAAAGTAAAGACAAAAAGGCAAGTAAGGACATGAAACAATGAAGATATACATTTAATACAGGCAGGAACATGCAGCGGGTAAGGAGATATTGTTGGAGGAATGAATAAACCGAAAGAGGTAGCAACTATATGACATATATCAATTAAAGCATGAATAGAAAGTAAGATCATGTAGCAATTAAATCATGTAACGAGTTAAAACATTAAATAAATAATGAGATAAAGGTAAATAGCTCAACCCGCATGCTTTAACTTGTGATAGAGCATATACACTTGTTACCTCGCATATACACCGTCTCCACACATAATTCACATAACATATAGACCAACAAGTCCTAATTTCCTCAAGTCAATATTAAATACGACACTTACCCATTTCTACAATCAAATCAGCAATCAACTCTGGCTTTTCCTTTTGAACAATCCTCCAAACCAACCGAATCTAGCCAATTGTCATTCTAATATTTCAAAATAAGCTTTAGAAACTACCCATGGATGAAAAAGGTTCAATCTTTAACTAAATTAAAAAAGTCAAAAAAAGTGAACCCCGGCTCGCTTGGGAGAAATCAGAGATTCGGACCAAATCTCGATTACCCACTCGCCCCTATCCCGGTTGCATAATTTATTTTGAAATCCGACCTCAATTTGAGGTCTAAATGCCAATTTTTAAAAAATTCCTAAACTTTACCCAAAACCAATAATTTCTACCATGAAATGAATGGATTTGATGTTAAGATTCATGAAAAAGTATTGGGATTGATGGAAATCAAATTTAAGTTACTTACCAATGATTCTAGGAAGAAATGCTCTTAAGAAAATCACCTCTATTAAGTCTAGGGTTGAAAAATAGTATAAAATGAGCTATGTCCTGACTATCCCATCATTTACCCAGCTGCAGGTGTTTTGTTCGCAATTGCAACCATCGCAAATGCGAAACACTGATCGCAAATGCGAATAGTGCCCCGGGCCTGCATAAGTCGCAAATGCAACGAAAACATTACACTTGCGAGGCACCCTTCCATCGCAAATGTGTTCAAAAGTATGCATTCGCAATCCTGCCTAATTTTAGTGCCCAATTGTAAAAGTGACTAAACCATCGCAAAAGCGATCCTGGGATGTCCACAACTGCGAACAATTCTTCTCAAATGCAAAGACTGCCCTACCCAACCCATTAGCGCAAATGCGAGCTCGACTTCGCAAAATTAGAGTTCTTAGTTGCGAGCAGGTCCTCGCAAATGCGAGACCTGTAGTTCAACACCAGTATCTACTCTGCATCAGCTGTTCCAAACTCATCTGAAATGCATCCGAAACTCACCTGACCCCCTCGTGCTCCAAACCGAAAATGCACGCAAGTGTAATAACATCCTACCAACTTGATTGATACCTCAAATCATCAAAATAACATCAAATAACAAGAATCAATCATCAAAACTCAAGAATTTCAACTTAAAATTCAATTTTTACGATCTTTCGTATAATGCGCTGAAATGCGCTCGGGTTACTCCATACACCAACCAAACGTGCATACAAGTTAAAAAATATCATACGAACTTACCGGAATCATCAAAATACTGATCCGAGATCATATACCAGAAACGTCTATCATGGTCAACTCTATCCTCATTTTAAGTAAAAAATCATATTTTCTTTTAAAGTTCACGTCAAAACTTTCTGAAAAGTCAAACGGACTACACATGCAAATCAAGAAACATAAAATGAAGCAATGGAGGTCTCATAACACATAAATTAAGGCTAGTACTCAAAACGGCCAATAGGATCGTCACACCCGGGACCCCATCCAAACATGTGTACGAGTCCAATAAAATCATACGAACCTATCGGAATCGTCAAAATACTGATCCAAGCTCGTTTACCAAAAATATTTACCATGGTCAACTCAAGATTCATTTTAAGTCACAAATCACTTTTTTTTTTAAAATTCACGTAATAGCTTTTCGAAAAATGACACGGACACTGCACGGAAGTCATAAACCATCAAATTAATAAAGCTATGGGTGGTCTCAGGACATAGAAAAAGAAGTTAGTATTCAAAATAACCTGTTAGATCATCACAATATGTTATCAACCTAGGTGAGTCATTAGTGTCATGGAATTCAAAAAAGCAACAAACTATTAGCAAAATACAAAAGCATGGCAGTAGTCACTACAGAAGTAGTTGGTAGGTAGGGCTGATGAATGAGCTCAACATAGTAGTGGAAGAACCTGTAAGGTTGTTTGTGATGGCAATCAACTATGCAAATACCACCAAAGCCTATCTACCATGAAAGAACAAAGCATATTTAAATCGACAGTCATTTTGTGAGAGAAAAGATCAAGGAAGGATTGATTCCACCAAAGTAAGTTTTTACTAAGGAACAAATTGCAGAAATAGTAACTAAGGGACTAGGGGTAGCATCACCTTCTATTATCCATGCTAGGAGTGTTAGATATATTCCACCCTGCAGCTTGAGAGGGAGTATCAAGATTAGGATATAAGAAGTTAGCGACTCAACGTAAATAGATAAACTCAGGGAGTCAAGTAGAAATATCAGTTAAGAGGTGCACGTGAGTTTGCTATAAACAGTGCACCTCAAAAAATCAGTTGGAATTTTACCTTTTCAAAGAAATGAAAACGAGACCCAAAAATTCTCTACCTTCTCTCTAGTTTCTTTCTCTAACTTCTTCTCTATAAATTGATCATTGCATGCATTTAGGTTGTTTTTACTCTACTAAAGATCCATATTGTAACAGATGAATTAGCTGTTTACATAATTAATAGCAGGATTTTCCAAGGAAGTTATTTACTACCTTGACCATCACACAGTTCTATCGACTAAGAGTTCGTGTTCATCTCACCTATTTAGCGGTTAATTGAAAGATTAGGTTGATATTTTATAAGCTAAGAATATATTGAACATAAAGGACACTGCAAAAATGATTGTTACATTTCATTCTGGATTAAACTGATGAAATTCATGGAAAGCGTAGAAAATTACCATGTTTAAGCACGACTTAACAAGGACTTATTCCATTAGATTGGGTCACACGAGAAATCTCATTGCCTTAACGGGTTACTTAATTTATCATTATTTTTCGATTTAATCACTTAGAGGTGGCATTTTCAAAGGAAATTCCAAAGTTATGATAATGATAATGAGGGCAACAAAAATAGCTATATATGTAACGACTTGGCATGTTGTTTTGAGTACTAGCTCCCCACTTTATGATTAGAGACCATTCATAGTGCTAATTGATCATTTGTGACTTGCCTGCGTAATCCGTGTTAATTTCTTGAAATCCTAAATATGAATTTGTAAAGAAATCATGATTTCTAAACTTGAAAATGGCTAGAGTCGACCATGGTCAATATTTTTTGTAAACGACCTAGGATCGGTGTTTTGAAGATTTCGGTAGCTTCATATGATGATTATGGAATCGTAGGCATGTTTGATTGGTTTGCCGGGTGAACCGAGGCCATTCGATGATTAATATCAAAAGTTGGAAATTTGAAGTATGAACTTTAAAGTTCATTGAGTTTTGGTCTTTGATTCTTGATTTTATATGAAATTTTGATAGTTTGAACTTACGAGAAAGTATGTATAATGTTATTATGCTTGTGTGAATGTTTGAATCGGAGCTCCAGGGGCTCGGGTGAGTTTCAGACTGATTCGCTAGTAATTGGATTGGTGGTGCTGCAGACCTTGCATTTGCGATAGTCTGTTCGCAGATGCGAGGCTCGCATTTGCGATACTGGGAAGGATTTGGGCAGCTTCGCAATTGCGAATTTTTGGCCGCTTTTGCAATGGGTGGACCTTCACATTTGCGAGCATAGTTGTCGAATTTGCATCACTGGAGAGTAGATGAGAAGCTTTGATATTACGAAGCTTAGGTGGCTTTTTTGATTGGTGGATCCTTCGTATTTGCGATGCTTCAGTCGCATTTGCGGCACTTTTTATTGCCATACATATGTCACAATTGCAAGATCAGAGGCTTAGGGGCTAGTCCGCATAAGCGACCAGTTGTTCGCTTTTGTCGACGTCAAATTTGCGAATAAGAGTTTGCAAATGTGATACTTGCAGCTGGGTAAAAGGTAGGAATTTCGGGATTTTGCTCATTTTATTCCATCTTTATGACCTAGACTCCACATAGAGGCGATTTTGGAGAGCAATTTCTTCATAACTTCATAGGTTAGTAACTTTTAACTTATTTTTGTTTAATTTTCATTAGTTTTCAATAGAATTTTACTATTAAACAAAGATTTCATAGAGTAGAAATAGGGTTTTTGGGTAGAAATTTAGGATTTTGTATTTTTGAGATTTAGACCTTGATTTGAGGTTGGATCTCGTAATAAATCACATATTTAGACTTGGGATGAATGTTTAATTAAGATTTGGTCCTAATTTTTGATTTTAACCATGTAGGCCCGGGTTGGCTTTTTGTTAACTCTTCCAAATATGTTAAAGATCAAACATTTTTTTATACTATGGTAGTTTCTAAAGCTTATTTTGACTTATTTGAGTAATATTTGACTAGATTCGGACAGTTTAGAGGCTTGCTCTAAAGGGAAAGCCGTGTTGGATTGTTAATTTTGTTCTGAAAAGAGGTATGTGTCTTAGTTAAGTTATATTTGTGGGAATTACGGTGTAATTGGGTCTATTGCTATGTGATCTATGTGTTAGGGACGGCGTCTATGTAAGATGACGAGTGTATATTTATTGGTCATAGGATAAGCATGCAGGTAGAATTAGCTTTATTTGTACCTTGTTACTTTATGTATTATGTCTTCCATGCTCTAAAGAGATTGTGAAACTCTTTGGTTTCTCTTATCCATGTTATTATCTATGTTGAGCTCATTGAAGATATTGGGCGTTAAGATTAATGAATTATTGATTTGCATATGCAAGTCATGTTCAATTACTTTTCTTGATGTTGTTTATGCTTTTCACCTTGCTTGGTATTGTGTTATATGTGACGCTTCATAAGGAAGAGTGAATTTCATGAAGGGTGTTTTCGTGCTTGTAAGGAAGAGTGATTGTGCATGAAGGGTGTTTCTGTTCTATCTTCATATATCAATATCATTGCACGAAGGGTGTTACTGTGCTTGATAGAAAGAGAGGATAGGGATGAAGGGTGTTTGTGTACTAGCTATTAGATTATGTTTTTGAGGATGAGAGTAAAAGCATGAAGGATGATGTTGTGCCATTTGTTGGTATTGTTTGCTCTTTGTTTTACTATCGGGATTGAGGAATTGTTTGTGTTGCTTCTTGATTATCTTTGGAAGGATTATTCGGAGGTTTTCGTAGAAGCGTAAGTTGTGGTTTACTTTAGTAGTACCTTCCCTTATTTCCTTGTGAAATATCTCTTTACATATATATAGGTTATCTCTCTCACAATGTTGTTATATTGTCATCTTACTTGATATTTTACTTGTCATCTCATTATTTCTCGTTACTTAACTCCACAGGTTTATATGTAGGTGTCTTTTCTTAGCCTCATCACTACCTCATCGGGGTTAGGCTCGACACTTACGGAGTACTTTGGGTCGGTTGTATTCATACCAAACTCCTGCACTTCTTGTGCAGATTCAGATATTGGTACCGTTCGCATGCCTTAGAGTCATCTTTCCATTTATTCCGTATTGTTTCTTTTTCTTTTTCAGATAGTATTTTATTTCTTTCAAAATAATGTATTTAGTAAGCTCTAGTAGCTCATGTACTCGTGACTCATATCTTGGGATGGTAGATCGTTGGTGTTGAATCTTTAGACTTATTATGTATGCTTTTGAGTTATTTTTACTCTATATTATCATTATGTTGTTAGACGTTAGTTTCTCTTCTTTCGTATTTATCATTTTGTGTTGGCTTGCCTAGCAACCTGTGTTAGGAGCCATCATAGCTCTTTGGGTTGGGATTTTGGGTCGTGACAAGCTGGTATCAGAGCCCTAGGTTATATGGGTCTCACGAGTCATGCGAAAACTTGGTAGAGTCTTGAGTATAGGTACAAAGACGTCTGTACTTATCTACTAGAGGCTATAAAGCTTTAGGAAACTTCATTTTCTTCCTTTCTCTATCATGTGACCTTGTTCTATCATAAAATTTGAATTTTTCTTCTCTTATTCTCTCACAGATTGTGTGGGCATGTGCGTTGTCTGTAGCTGATCATGAATCGGAGCCCTAGATTGCAGCCACTTCCAGGGGTAAGGGCCGAGTAAGGGTAAAGGTATAGGTAGAGGCAGATCTTAGCTTAGAGAACGCACGGAGGTACTTGTAAATGAACGAACCGCCATATAGCTCGGGATGACGAGATTCTAATTTAGGTAGGACTGGTTCAAGTCCCGTAGGAGTTCGTTGATACCCTAGTGCTTTAGGACGCCTTGGTCTGCATGGTGGGCATTATAGAAGGGATGGCTCAGGCCGGTGTATTTCCTATGGCACCAGCTGCTTCTCAGGCTGGGGGAGGAGTTCAAACTCCCACTACTCATACCCCACAGCAGATGGCCCATGGTTATCAGACCCAGGAGTTCTACCAATTCGGGTGGTTCGGCCTACTATTTGCGCACAACTAGAGGACAGGCACGTGATGTTAGTAGATGAGCTGAAGAGGTTGGACAGGTTCACCAAGCTATTTCCCCCTCACTGTAGCAGTGCTGCTTTAGAGGATGCTCACGACTTCATAAACCGTTGCCATGACATTTTTTGTAACGTAGGACTAATGGAGTCCAATGGATTTGACTTTACCGTCTTTCAGATGCATGGTTTTGCCTAGGGGTGGTTGGCAGGTTTATAAGTTGGGCAGGCAAGCGGGATCACCTCCTCTCACATGGGCTCAGTTTTAGCAATTGTTCTTAGAGAAGTTTATTCCCCTCACTTAGAGAGATAAGTTGCACAACTAGTTCAAGTTCCTTCAACTGGGTAGCATGACCGTTACTTAGTATGAGATTACATTTGTTGACTTGTCTTGCCATGCAGTTATCCTGATCTCTATTAGGAGGGAGAAGGTGTGGAGGTTCATAGAGGATCTTACTTATGGCATCAGACTTTAAATGGCTAGAGAGGCCGTTCTGGAGAGTATTTTAACTTTGGTGGTGGAGATTGCCAGGAGGATAGAGCGCATTAGAGGCCAGGCAGGAGAGATGACCTATTACTAAAGGCCCCATCATTTTGGAGGATTCAGTGGTGCCTCGTCTAGAGGCAGGAGTTCTTTTCATAGAGGCTATTCTATCAAGACGGTACAGTCATTACTACAGGTCACACATGGTACATCAGGCAGTCACCGTGCTTATGGACCTCGTTCTAAGCAGCTAGCATACAATGCACCTTCGGGTCCCGTTAGTGCTCCTCCGATACAGAGTTACCATGATGGTCATTCGGTTCGTCAGGGACAGCTCCAGGTTTGGCAGCCACGTCAGTAGAGGGCTTGCTATATGTGTGGGGATCTGAAGCACGTCGCGAGGGTTTGCTCTAGGTCACAGAGAAGTATGCCACAGTAGGGTACTCGTGCCATAATTCTGGCACTTGTTGCTTGACCCCATACTCAGCCAGATAGAGGCAGGGGTCAGGTAGCCAGATGTTACACCATACACTTTCACGTTAGAATTCGTCTTAAGTGAATTAATATGAGCCAGAGAGTTGAATGACCTTTACAAAGAAAATGATGGGTCAAAACAAGTTTTAAGGAAGTATAGTGAGGGTTGGAAGGTTTAGAAGCAAATTGAATCGAAAAAAGTAAGTTTCGTCCAAAGTCGGCAAGTTGAAAATATTATAATTTGTACTTTTGGGATGAGACCATGGTGCTTAGCTTGAGAAGAAGATGATGTTATGAAGTATTTTAGTCCTATGAATGTTGTGTGTTAAGTTTTGAATTAAGGTGAGTTGTAAAACAAAAGTCGACGAAAGTCGTCACAAGTCACGTTGATAAATTTTATTGAAATTCGGGTCTAATGTCACTAAGCCTTTCTCTCGGTATACTTGGAGTTTAAGGGTTATCCACCCACTAATTTGCATGTCTTTGAGTCTAGCTTCCAACATATTAAACTTTTCATCTATAGAATGACGGAGTACAAAGATATATGCGTTTTCGTTGGACTGCACAACCAGCTCCCTTTGGGACCCACAAAGTCGGCGGAGGCTTATCTTGCTATATAAAGTGGTGGCCTTCCTCTCCAAGCCTCATTATCGACCCAAATAAGACCTAAAACTCTCCTTGCACCTCCTAAATATTTCCCTAGGTATTGGAAACAAAATCAAAGGTGGAGAAAGTGAAACAAGTGGATTCAAGCCTAAGGAACCCGAAGTAGTAGATGGTTTGCCTCTTTCTCTCTTTGTGGATGATTGAGAAAGACATTATAATGAAGTAAGCTCTGCAATAAGGTATGTTCCTCACCCTGCCCCTTGGGTTGAGTCGTGTTTAGGCCATTGCAAGCATTGATGATGAAGGAAAATATGTTAAACTTGAAGTTGGAAGTAGGTTCGAGGTGTTGTGCGTATGGGACTGTTTCGGAAGGTTTTTGAGCTAAGTTTCGGCTGGTTCTTAATGTAATATCTTGGATGTGTTGTTGTTGATATTGTTTTTGATGTTTTTGGTGTTGATTTTAATAGGAAGGAAGTGATACAGGTGATGCCAATTTTTCTAAAAATTGTTGGTATGTTGTTAATGATTGTTTGAGCTTTGTATGGTACTAAGAATGTATTGCAAGCTGTTGTGTGTTTTGTTGGTGTTTTTTAGACTTGGGGAAGTTAAAACATTAAGGGGAAATGTTGTCTGATTTCTTATAGAACGAGTTTGTTGCTCGATAAAAGTTAAAGTTCATTATGGTAACACTGATGTCCTTATTGTTCATCGTAGATTCAGAGTTAAGGAGGCTAAGCTCGAGCGAATACATAAGGATTTGGTATACGGTATGTTAAGGCACTTCCTTCTATATTTTGGCATGATCTAAAGTGAAACGAACGTAAACGCTACGCTATTTCATAATGGATCTACTCCTAGCAACTAAGATTGTCCATGTTGTTCTTTCCATATAATGTTATTCTAAGTATGTATATATGATTCTTGAATCCTTTTGAGGTTTATATTGATGGTATGAATGTCCATAACGTTAATCGAACGTGCAACGACCTTACATTACTTCGGAAGGTTCAAAATGTAATTCCATGAGTCCAGCATGTATTAGATATGTATATAATACATACATATATATATATATATATATATATATGTATGTATGTATGTACCTGTTTTACCCTACCGAGTCGCGCTATAGTTGGCCGAGTACGCACCTATTGTACATACAACGATCAGTTGGGATTTACCGAGCTCCACGTGGCCGGGTACAATTTTACCGTACGTTATGATGGCCAGGTACGTTTTTGCCGAGCCTATTACGGCCTGGTACGATATGATGATGATGATATCCACAGAGGCGTATGTTATTAAATAGTGTGTATATATATATATATATATATATATATATATATATATATATATATATATATATATATATATATATATATATATATATATGATTTTCCCTATATGTAGTACATCATGCTCAGCTTCTAGAGAACTAGGTTTTTGTGTTGTCTCTTCTTGCATAGCAGTGGTCTCTAGAATACCTTGATCTGGTCCATCAACATCTTGTGCGAGTACAATTTCACCATCGTTATTATCATCCTACCAACCTTTCTCGGCCAAGTGGTCAATTTTACCAAAAATCACATGCACACTTTCTTCAACAATAGAAGGTTCTTTTATTATACACTTTATAATCCTTTGTAAAGAATAATTAAGATTGACACCCTCGTCACTTTTTGTATTAAATATTTCTAGAGAAACTTTATCAATATTATGCACAACAAACTTGCTACGAAATGCTCTTAGGTGAGTTATATTAGGTTTATGACCCTTAAGTAACTCACAGGGGCTCTTCTCAAGCAATGGCCTAATCATGCACCTATTAATTATGTATTATCATGGCTTTTGCCATATCCTCTAATGTCCTACTTTTTCGTTCTATAATACCATTTTGCCGGGGAGTCCTAGGTGTTGATAAATTATGATCAATGCCATGACTTACACAATTTTACAAGAAATCTAACATTTTCAAATTTAGTACCATGATCAGACCTAATGCTAGCTAGTTTACTATCCATTTTCCTTTGTAGTTTCTTGACAAATGCTAGAATAAATCATATGTTTCATATTTAAATGAAAGAAATCGAGTCCATGAAAACCTTGAATAATCATTAATAATCACAAACACATACCTCTTTCTTCTTCTACTTTGAACCCTCGTGTGACTGCATAAGTATATGTGTAGTAATTCGAAGTGAGATACTTACCACTTTCTTCGATTTAAAGATGACTTCACATATTTACCTTTTGCACAAGCATCACAACTATTTGTCATCCAATAACCTAGATTTGGGAAAACCAACAACCAGGTCCTACAAAATTAACTTATTAAGTAGTGAAAACATTATATGTCCTAGCCTTTTGTGCGACCGTTTACCATGAAAATGGTAAATACAATTAAATTTGATTATGGGACTCTAAAAATACGTGATCTATTTTTATGCCGGTTGTTAAGCAGTTGATGCTACGTTCGTGAGACCTAGAAGCGAAATAGGATTTAAGGATGAAATGATAATCAAACCGATAGGTAGACAATCGGGGGCCTCGAGCTTGTCGATCCGGGGCCTTGAGGTCGATTTCGGGGTTCGACCGTAAGCTATCGAAGGTAGACGAGGTATGACTAACAGTTATGATAAAATCATAGAACGCTCTTTATGGCCAATGATAAGCAACAAATGATGAACAATAATGAAGATAATAAATGAGAGCAATAATATTAAGAAAAATATATAAGAGAGCAGAGAGAATGTTGTTTTATATTTCTTATGGAGCAGCTAATGCAACAGATCCTTTACAAAATGACAAGGACTCCCTTTATATAGGAGGGAAATGCCCACATAGTACAAAATACATTAATTACATAGATATGGGGATGGGATGGCTGAATGACGCCCTGATTTGGGTTCAGAGCAGTCCGCTAGACTGTGTCAGCCCTAGCCGTGTGCCTTGGGAACTCCCCATTTCTACCATTACCGTGATCATTACTATACTAAGGTCGAGCGTCGACGTCCCTTGAGAGAGGGCACTCAGCCGTGACCTCGAACCTTCGAGGTGATCTTCCGAAGTGCCTTAATGGCGAGGAATTGGACCTTCCGATTTTACCGTATACAGATAGTCCCCGCGTTTCTTGTAGAGGAGTGATAAGAAACGATTTTGACATCCAACTCTTCGGACTTCCTGCGATGACGTTATATCGATGATATCATCTTATGACATAAGCCTTCATGATAACCAGGAAATCCCATGGACTTGTCTTTTCAGCGTCATTCAATGCGCTGCCGATTCTTATTCTTCAAAGCGACAGTATCGCCGTCGACTCGGTTTTCAATAACGCATTGATTGCGTCTGTCGATCCGTCTTTCAAAGGTGTTGATGGCATCGTTGGCTATATTATCACCCTTTATAAATTGGGGCCTTCCGGCACTATCTCCCTGTCCAAGTGCCTTTCAACCTCTTTTCATCCCTTTCTCCCCACTATTCTCCTCCATTGCTACCCACTATGTTTGGGGTACGTGGCCTTAAGGTTATATGGCGGCGTTCTCATCGGCCACGCCATGGACTTTTGCCTGGGCTTTCCTTTGTCGAGCGAGATTACATTGTCTTGTCGCTGTTGTTGTTGTTATGCGGTTGTTACTGCTGTCGTCGTTGGTTCGAGGTGATGAGATAGGGGGCCGACTTCTTCCAACTTAGGGGGACGTTTGGACCCTTACACCGTTGCTCGGGAGAGCATTCGGACTTTACACCGTGCTCACTCTCCTACCCGACCTGGTGTGGCACTTCATCCCCTGGGTTTTCCAAGGGATAAAATGGCACGACTGGCCGTTAAACTTGCACGACACTATGTCCCAGAAGGTGGACTTGGAGCGGCCGTGCAAGTAGGGTTGGTGCCCACCGAATCTTCAACCTTTGGCTTCGGTGGGCTATGTCTCTTTTCTCTGTTTCTTTGTTTCTGTGTAAGGACCCTTCGTGGGCTTTTGTAACCATATGTAAGGACCCCTAGTGGGCTTTTGTAATCAAGTGTTTATGAATACGAAGATGTTTCCCCAATTTTGTCTCTGATGTTTGCTATGTTACCTTTTACTTGCGCTTATGGAAACTCTGAATGCATGATCCCACCGGTCGGTGTCGATATCGAGCCTAGGTGGAAATATATTTCTCTGACCTTTGATTGATTAACGCGGCTCCCCGTGGAACCAATTACGGTCCCTTGGATCGAGCCTCTATAGGGCCGATAAACCTGGGTCATCGGGACCTTTATTTCGAGTTGAAAGAAAGTACTGTCTTGAGCCTTGAGATCGTGATTTATCATTTAGACCTCACGATAATCTTTGAGGGGAAATTTGCTTGGAGGTCCGAGGATAGGGACTGCCTTTAAGCTTTCGAGGGCAGTCCCCGAGCGGGGTTCGTTCAAACCTGAGCCACCCGAAAACCTGCTTCGAACATAGCGCAAATAGCCCTAAGGCGTTGTAAGTAGATTGCGAACGAGGTTTTACCCGAATTGAGATAGTATCCCGTGAGCAAGCCCATATGGGTGAAGCTTAAATGCTTGTTTCCTTGGAGCCTAATTTCCCTTTGACGGAGGTCTTCGAGGTCGGGTACCACCTCGGGACTTGTGGCAAAGCCGTTGGCTTCTTGAAGGCTAACTTCTTTTTGATGGAGGTCCTCGAGGTCGGGTACCTCCTCGGGACTGGCGATGACTATGTTGGCTCCTTAGAGCCTTGCTTTTTTTTTATGGAGATCTTCGAGGTCGGGTACCACCTCGAGACTCGTAGTGGTACGTTGGCTTCTTAGAGCAAAACTTTTTTTTTGATGGAGGTCCTCGAGGTCGGGTACCACCTTGGGGCTGGCGATGATTACGTTGGCTCCTTAGAGCCTAGCTTCTTTTTGATGGAGATCTTCGAGGTCAGGTACCACCTCGGGACTCGTAGTGGTACGTTCCGTGCCTTCTCAGTTTTGTTTATGGCGGAAGCTAGTTTCGTAACCGTGTCTTCTTTTATTTTTTTGCAGCGGTTTCATGGGCGTCGAGCGACGTTCCAGATCTGCCGGGTTGGGTTCGGAAGTTGGAGACCCTCTCGATTCGTGATGAGCGCAAGTGGCGAGCTTTGTCCCGGGGCAGATGGGAAGCAAAACATCACGGTGCGTGTTGTGTTATTTTTTCCTTTCCCTTCCCTCATTCGGGGAGGCATTTTCCCCTTCCGCATATTAATCTTGCCGTTGTAGGCATCGGAGAGCCTTCCGAAACGAGGTCGTGCTCCTTTGGAGAGGGGGAAGGGTTGCTATCTTCCGGGCTAAAGAATGATAACAATAAGCGAGAGATGCCTTTGCATGGCGACGGTGCTCAAAGTGAGGCGAACCTGGACCGAGGGCCCGGAGTGGAATTGTCGATTGAGCCGACTACGCCCGTGGTTTCTGGTTTTGGGAAGGCAGTTTCTCCTTTGCTGCCGTCCTCTTTTTCCGCCGGAGATACTTCGAGGAGTGCTCGAAAACTGGGGTCATATGTGCCGAGCGACCGTGCCTCGACTGGGGTCGACTTATTCGGAGCCGGGGAAGTCTGGCTAGCAGATGTGTGTTCAACCTTCGAGGAAGTCCAGCGGCTTCACTATGCGGTGAGTTTTGGCACAAGTCTTCCGAGTTTCGTGCCCTCCCTTTCTTATCATGTTTTCTTTTTGCAGGCTTTTGATAAGCTTAAGTTCGAGCTTCTTCGCCGGGAGGCCAGACTTCGGAACAGGTATTTGAACGAGCAGGTAGTTTTTGTTCTGACTGAGGGTGTGTTCTTTCTTCTAGCTCCTGAGGCTAGTGGTTTGTTTATTTCAGTTGCAAAAAAAGGCGGAGGGCCTGGAGCGCCCTTGGAACGAGGTTGGCCGAACCAAGCACGAATATGATGAGTTGAAAGCTCAGGCGGGCACTCAGTCTTTAGCGAAGGAGGGTGTTCTTGGCAAATTCTCCGCCCTTGAGGCTCAACTTCGCTTAGCTTGTGACAATGCTTTGGTTCTAACAGATGTGATCACGAAGCTCAAGCCCGAGCTTTCGAAGGTCAGGGCTGAGATCGTTGATGCCCGGGCTGAAGCCGCAATGAGCCAAACTAAGGCCGACCAGGAGATGGCGATCTATTTGAAGGACGCTGCCGATGCTCAAGCTGAGCTGCGAAAGGCCCTCGATCGTAAAGGCAGGATCAAGGAGTATGCTCGTTGCAAGTCTCGAGGAAAGACTCTTGAGGAGATCCGCGCTAGGGGTTTTGTCCTCTCGGAAGAGTTGGCGCGAGCAAGGGCGGACGAGCCTGATGCTCGGTTACTTCCGTCTGGCACCAACGATAGCGAAGATGAGGCCGATGGGCCATAGCCCTCAGAAGGGGGGGGGGGAGTAGATTCTGCCATCTGTATGTAGCGTTTTCAAAACATGTTTTGTAAATAGAGATTGCGTTTTTTCTTATATGTGTATAAAGAAAATCTTGTGGCTTTACTTCTTCTATATTCCCCTCTGTTCCGAATTTGGTCGAGCGAACTGGTCTTCTTAGTCGATAGGAATCCTTGGATTTGCGATATGGCCCTGAGGCTCATCAGACTGGCCCGTAGGTTTTCATGTACTCGGCCGGTGCGAGCCTTTAGTATAAGCTGGCGTTTGAGCTCTTATGCTCTTTAAACACCTTTTAATCAACTGTTTTGGGTTTAGCCTTCGAGTTGGGTCTTGACTCGAGCTCATTTGACCCTCAAGTTTTTGTATTTGCATGGGCTGGCGATAATGGATCTTATGCCTTGGGTCAAAGTAACCTTTTACTGCAAGCTGGCGATAATGGCTCTTACGCTTCTTCTCCCTGGGGAATTTTCAGTTAACTGTTTTGGGTTCAGTCTCCGAATCGATTTTCGACTTGAGCTCATTCAACCCTCAAGTTTTGTATTTGTGCGGGCTGGCAACAATGGCTCTTACGCCTTGGGTCGAAGCGACCTTTCATGTGGGCTGGCGACAATGGNGCTAGCAGATGTGTGCTCGACCTTCGAGGAAGTCTAGCGGCTTCACTATGCAGTGAGTTTTGGCATAAGTTTTCCGAGTTTCGTGCCTCCCTTTCTTATCGTTTTTTCTTTTTGCAGGCTTTTGATAAGCTTAAGTCCGAGCTGCTTCGCCGGGAGGCCAGGCTTCAGAAAGCTTTGGACGAGGAGAAATTGCTTAGGCGCCTTTGCGAAGAAAAGGACAACGAGCTGGCATGTTTACAGCTTGAGGCTCAACTTCGCTTAGCTTGTGACAATGCTTTGGTCCAAACAGATGTGATCATGAAGCTCGAGTCCAAGCTTTCGAAGGTCAGGGCTGAGATTGTTTATGCCCGGGCTTAAGTCGTGATGAGCCCAGCCAAGGCTTTCTAGGAGATGGCGTTCTATTTGAAGGACGCTGCCGATGCTCAAGCTGAGCTGCGAAAGACTCTTGATCGTGAAGGCAGGATCAAGGAATATGATCGTTGCAAGTCTCGAAAAAAGACTCTCGAGGAGATCCGTGCTAGGGTTTTTGTCCTCTCGGAAGAGTTGGCGCGAGCGACGACGGACGAGCGTGATGCTCGGTTACTTCTGTCTGACACCAAAGGAAGCGAAGATGAGGCCGGTAGGTCGTAGCCCACGGGTGGGAGGAGGGGGGATGTAGATTTTTCCATCTGTATGTAGCATTTTCAAAGCATGTTTGTAGATGGAGATTGCGTTTTTCGTATATGTGTATAAAAAAAACCTCGTGGCTTTACTTTTTCTGTATCCCATTCTATCTCGCACTTGGTCGAGTGAACTGGTCATTTCAGTCGATAGGAATCCATAGATTCGTGGTATGGCCCTGAGGCTCATCGGGTTGGCCCGTAGGCTCCTATGTACTCGGCCGATGCGAGCCTTTAGTATAAGCTGGCGTTTGAGCTCTTATGCTTTTGTTTTTAGAAATGTTTTGATCAACTATTTTTGGTTTAGTCTCCGAGTCGGGTTTCGAATTGAGCTCATTTGTCCCTCAAGTTTTTGCATTTGCATGGATGGCGATAACGACTCTTATTCCTCGGGTCGAAGTGACCTTTTAGTGTAAGCTGACGACAATGGCTCTTAAGCTTTTTTCCCTGGGACATTTTCAGTTAACTATTTTGGGTTCAGTCACCGAATCGGGTTTCGACTCCAGCTCATTCGACCCTCAAGTCTTGTATTTGTGCGGCTGGTGAAAATGGCTCTTATGCCTTGGATCGAAGCGACCTTTCATGTGGGCTGGCGACAATGGCTCTTACGCCTTGGGTCGAAGCGACCTTTTATGTGGGCTGGCGACAATGGCTCTTGTGCTTCGGGTCGAAGTGACCTTTTAGTGCAAGCTGGCGACAATGGCTCTTACGCTTTTTGCCCTGGGGCATTTTGAGTTAACTGTTTTGGGTTAAGTCTCCGAATCGGGTTTCGACTCGAGCTCATTCAAACCTCAAGTTTTGTATTTGTGCGGGCTGGCAACAATGGCTCTTACGCCTTGGGTCGAAGCGACCTTTCATGTGGGCTGGCGATAATCGCTCTTACGCCTTGGGTCGAAGCGACCTTTTATGTGGGCTGGCGACAATGGCTCTTACGCCTTAGGTCGAAGCGACCTTTTTATTGGCTTTATTTTTCCCTCGTTAAGGTCTTATCGAAATAATATTTTCCTGGCTCTTCGACGGTTCGGGAAGAACCTCGATTACGAGTCATTTTGTGGCGATGATCGAGCACCTCGGGAGGTTTGGCTCGGGGACCGAGTATCTCGAAGCCTGTTATTTGGAGCTGACATGGTCGAAGCTCTTTTGCCTATATCGAGGGTAGCATGTTTAACCGGTTCTTTTCGAAGTAGATTCGAAGTAATTGAAGGCCTGTGATTTTGTAACGACGGTCGGGCGTCCCCGAGTCGCTTTAGTTTGGCTGGTACAGCCTTATGACCATAGTCATTTGTGCTTGGACGGATCCATTTTTTATCTCGAGTGAAGTAGTTTGGGCGTCTATATCGAGGGTATGCATTTTAGTGGTCTTACAAGTTCGATATATAGCCTTAACTTTGAGATCGGGTTTATGCCTTTAGCAAGGTCTTACAAAATTTTCATGCCTTTGAGGTCTTACAGTCTTTAGATACTTAGTACGAGTATGGTTCATGCCTTGCTAGAGGTCTTATAGATATTGTTGCTGCCTTATGTGGGTCATACGAGATCGAGTCTGCCCTCTCAGGGTCTTACGGCCTCGGGTTTTATAATGAATGGCGATTGGCGACAATTATCGAGGGTCTTTCGGCTCGGGAGCCATTGCGATGGAGATGGTGATTTGACGGTAGTCCCTGAGCTTATCGAGGATTTCTCGGCTCGGGAGCCATTACTCACAAACTTGGTGCTGCCTCGTTCGAGGGCTTACGATTCCGGAGTCTCCGGCCCGGAGTTCATGTGGCTTTGTGTTTTCGACGCCAGTCCCCGAGTGTTCGGGGTATTTCCGACCTTGGAGATGTTTTGTGATTTTCATGATGCCTCGTTGAGGGCCTATGAGTTTGGAGTCCCGACCCGTAGGTCGTTTAGGTTTGGATTGTTGACGCCAGTCCCCGAGTGTTTGGGACGTTTCTGGCAGAGGAGCCGTTTTTGCAAAGAATACCGAGTTTTTCTTGACGCGTGAAATGCTTTGATGTAAAGTATTCTTCAATCACTTGGTACAAGTATACATGCCTTTGCTGTTAGGAGCTTGGTTGTTCTATGCGGATACAGTTCGTTTGACCGTTTGGTCCGGTACATTATTTTCCTATCGGAACCCTGTTCGGCATGTCATAGCTTCTCCGAGAAAGTGATCTTCCGGGGGGATGCCCCCCAGTATTCGAGGTTGATTGCAAAAGAAGCCTTGAATACTTGTTGAGTTTTCTTTAGGTAGCATATAGGTGTTGCCTCATTAAAAACCTTGCCGGTAAAACCCTTTTGGGGATGAAAACCCGGTCGAAGGAAAAGAGTGCAACGCATGCTTTCGAAACCTAAGGCCTTCGAGTTGGCCATTTTGATCGAATACATGCGTTTAGGTCAGCGTAGAATGTAATTGAATAAGAAAAGAGACGGTCATACCTTAGTGTGGAATGCGCCGGTGATGCTTCGAGGTTCGATATGTCCTAGTCGGTTATGATGATGATGCGGTACGGTCCTCTGCTTTGTTTAATCGGGCTTAATCGAAGATGTAGTTTAGTTACACTTTGGCTCCTTTGCGAGTGGAGGTATTGGTGTCGGTGCCACAGCGTGTACCGCGAACATTTCCCTCGCCGCATGCTGTTCCCCATAGACGGTTTTAATCCTATCCTTTGTCGGGAATTTCATCATTTGGTGGAGGGTGGACGGTACTGCTCTCATGCAGTGTATCCACGGCCTCCCAAACAAGGCGTTGTACCTCATGTCTCCTTTAATAACATGGAATTTGACATTTTGGGTTATCCGGCCACGTTGACTGGGAGGGTGATTTCTCCTTTCGTTGTTTCACTCGCCATGTTTAATCCGTTGAGGACTCGAGTGGCGGGCACGATTTTGTCAAGCAGTCCGAGCTGCTCTATTGTCCTCGACCTGATAATGTTTGCCGAGCTACCTGTATCCACGAGTACACATTTTACTTGAAATGTATTTACGAGGAAAGAGATTACCAGTGCGTCATTGTAAGGTTGAGAAAAGTTCTCTGTGTCCTTTTCGCTGTATGTGAGGGCGTCTTCGGGTATGTACCCCCGGGTTCACTTTTCACTGGTAATGGATATTTTCGTTCTTCTCATTACGGGTTCCTGTGGAGCATCGATGCCTCCCAAGATCATGTGGATAACATGATGCGGCTCATTCGTTTCGTTCTTCTTGGCCGCCTCTCTTTCCCGGAACTCATTTTTGGCCCGATCACTTAAGAATTCTCGGAGGTGACCTTTATTGAGTAGTCTGGCTACTTCTTCTCGGAGCTGGTGGCAATCCTCGGTCCTGTGGCCATGTGTGTTGTGAAACTCACACATTAAGTTATGATTCCTTTGTGAAGGATCCGATTGCATAGGCCTTGGCCACTTGGCATCTCTGATTTTGTTGATGGCGAATACGATGTCTGATACATCGACGTTGAAGTTGTATTCTGACAGGTGAGGTGCCTCTGCTGACCCCGTGTGCCTATCAAACCTGGTTCTGTTGTTGATTCCCCGAGGATTCTATCCTCGATCCATCCTTCGATCGTTGCGGGGTATGTTGCGCCTCAGGGCGTTCCTTCTATCATCGATGTATGGCTGATATCTTTTTTTGTTTGGCTTCGGCTCCTTTGTCAGGAGTCTGCTTGGGTATACCGAGCCCGAGGGGGCCCCCAGCTAGTCATCCTCGACCTTGATTTTTGACTGGTATCGGTTATGAACATCCGACCAAGTCACGGCCGGATACTCGACTAGGTTCTGCTTCAGCTGTTTTGAAGCCACCGAGCTTCGTTCGTTCAGACCTTGAGTAAAGGCCTGCACCACCCAGTTGTCAGAGACCGGGTAGTAGTTCCATTCGTTCCATTTGGAAGCGAGATACGACTCTCGCAGCATCTCATTATCTCTTTGTTTCATCTTGAAGACGTCGGATTTCCTTATTGCTACTTTGATGGCGCCAGCATGTGCCTTAATGAATGAATCCGCTAACATGGCAAATGAATCTATCGAGTTTGGGGCCAGGTTGTGATACCACATCATTGCCCCTTTAGAGAGCCTTTCCCCGAACTTTTTTAGCAGGACGGACTCGATCTCGTCATCCCTTAGGTCGTTGCCCTTTACTGCACAAGTGTAGGCGGTGACGTGCTCATTGGGGTCTGACGTTCTGTTATACTTTGGGAGGTCGGCATTCTGAATTTCTTTGGAATGGGTTTCGGGGCCGCTTCCTGTGGGAACGGCTTCTGTACGAACTTCTTTGAGTCCACACCTTTCGAGATCGGGGGCGCTCCTGGAATTTGGTAGACCCTGGAGTTGTAAGTCTCGACCTTCTTATCGTTGGCTTCTATCATTTTCTCGCCCGATTCGATCCTTCTGGTGAGGTCCTCGAGCATCTTTACGATGACGGGATCGGCCATCGACCCATTATTACTCGACCTCTCCGGTACCTGTTTGGCCGGGGGAGCTATCCCCGGTGCTACTGTGCTAGGAGTTTTCTGGTGGCTTTTGCAGCTGAGCGATAGCCAACTGTCTTGCCTACAACATTTCAAAAATAACATTAAGGCTAACCTCCCATTCTTCCCGAGCTGGGGTTTTCTGGGCTTCTTGTTGGTCGCCTTGGTGTATGCTCCTATTAGTGTGGGAGCTTATTTCGACGTGTTGAGCGTCGCGCGAGACTTCGTCCACCGGAATTGGTCCTGGTGCGTTCTCAAAGTTTTGTGGTGGCTCACCAACACCTGGAACGCCAACACCATTCTCTCCCTGGTTCTCAAGGTTATTGTTTACTGAATCAGACATTCCGACCTGAAATCAAAGATCTTTGGACAACAAAAAACGTGAAAGACAACTTGCTTTGTGTAATGGAACCAGCAAGAAAATAATCACTATTATTTTTAGCCCCACGGTGGGTGCCAAACTGTTTACCGTGAAAATGGTAATTACAATTAAATTTGATTATGGGACTCTAAAAATACGTGATCTATTTTTATGCCTGTTGTTAAGCAGTTGATGCTACGTTTGTGAGACTTAGAAGCAAAATAGGAGTTAAGGATGAAATGATAATCAAACCGATAGGTAGACAATCGGGGGCCTCGAGCTTATCGATCTGGGGCCTAGAGGTCGATTCCGGGGTTCGACCGTAAGCTATCGAAGGTAGTCGAGGTATGACTAACAGTTATGATGAAATCATAAAGGCTCTTTATGGCCAATGATAAGCAATAAATGATGAACAATAATGAAGATAATAAATGAGAGCAATAATATCAAGAAAAATATATAAGAGAGCAGAGAGAATGTTGTTTTATATTTCTTATGGAGCAGCTGAAGCAACAGATCCTTTACATAATGACAAGGACTCCCTTTATATAGGAGGGAAATCCCCACATAGTACAAAATACATTAATTACATAGATATGGGGATGGGACGGCTGAATGACGCCCTGATTTGGGTTCAGAGCAGCCCGCTAGACTGTGTCAGCCCTAGCCGTGTGCCTTGGGAACTCCCGATTCTACATTACCGTGACTCGATTACTATACTGAGTCGAGCGCGTACGCTCTCGNNAGTACTAAGTTATATATATATATATATATATATATATATATATAGAGAGAGAGAGAGAGAGAGAGAGATGATACGCATAAAACGGCATGTATACAAGTCCGGAGCTGGCATATAGAGGAGATATTGAGTAAATATCATGTATACGTCCGAGGAATTTGCATATAGAGAATATACAAAAAATACTAATAAGATTTCCACAACCACGTGTACATCATCAAGGAGAAACATGAGAAGACGACCCTATGGGGGATGGATCCTTATCCACATTTTGCACGAACAACTCATGTGCCATAATCATAACAGCCACACGGATAACTCACGTGCCATAGTCGACTTAACCCGCACAAACAACTCACGTGCTGTCAACCAGTCCATAAAACATAAAGTATATACAAGAATACATGTATAGATTCAATGGATATCAAATCACATACTTCTGGACTGATAGTATGAGTACAACTAACCCCATGTAATCCGTAAGTAGCAAGCCTAACCCCGGTCTGAAAGTAGTGACGATGTTGTTAAGGTCCAATACTCACTTTCAGGAGCCAATAACAAGAATAACAACATAATAACAACGAAAGGGAAAAGCATTTCAAATAATATCATGTTCAACTATATTACAAGAAGAGGAGAAATAAGCGGGCTTTTCAAGTATGTCAGTCAAGGAATCTACTTCTCCACACAAATCACTTAGACAGGGATTTGGATTTATCATAGTATACTGTGATTTCAAGCTTTAAACATCAAATAGAGACATCATATACCAATTAGCATGAGGAAAATACAACTATATGCATGCATGAAAAGTATACATGCCAAAATCATCAAGATCATAGTTTAATCATCAAGTATAAAAAATCTAAGCTCTTTTATAGTGTTTGGCACAAATACCCCTCAATCATACTCTTAGTACCCTCACGGTGCCTGGCAAAATTCCTATGAAACATCACACACACACGCTTAGCATTGTACGGATGCCTGACATAAGTAAGCACAGATCGTGTGCCTGCACTCATACAACCCAAAGTAACATGGGTTAACACGGTATCACAGAAGCATGATTGCAAAACAAAGCATATAATATCCTAATATCTTCTCGGATCATGAACAATCATAGCGCACACATATGTGCTCGTCACCTCGCATATGTGTCACCCCCTAACATATAGCAAATATTATAGCCTACGGGAAAAATACCCTCAAGTTAAATCTATGCAAGATACTTACCTCGAATGAGTGAGAATCAATACTCCAAGAATCTCTTGCCTCTCAAATCGACCTATGACCTGATCAAATCTAGTCAAATAACACTCCATGGTGTCAAATAATGCTAAAGGAAATAATTGCAGAGCATAAAGGCTCAATATTTAATCAATTACACAAAGTCAACCAAAAATTCAGCCCCGTATCACTTCTCAAAACCCAATAAAACTCAGAAATCCCGACTATCCATTTAAATACTTGTCCAAATATACAATTTTTATCTAAATCCGACACCAACAGAACTAAGTATTCCAATTTACTCCGAAACCAAACCGACCATCCCCACAAGTCACAGAACAACAAACAGGCATACGAGGAGAATCAAATAGGGAAATGGGGCTCAAATAGATAAAAACGACTGGTTGGGTCGTTATATTCCCCGCTTTATCAAACGTGTGTCCTCGAATGGGTTTAGAATCATACTTAGAATGCCAAAAATAGGAGGATATCTTCTCCGCATATCATGCTCGGTTTCCCAAGTCGCCTCCTCGATCGGTTGACCTCTCCATTAAACCCTAATTTATGCAATGTTTTTAAACCTCATCTTTCGAACATGCCTATCCTAAATGTCCACCAGCACCTCTTCATAAACCAAATTATCATCCTCATTGTACTTTCGAACCATGGAAACATAAAACATCGAATGAAGTCCCAACAAGCTGGGTGACAAAGAAAATCTATAGGAAACCTCACCAACTCTCTCTAACACCTCAAATGGATAAATATATAGAAGGCTCAACTTTCCATTCTTCCCAAATCTCATCACGCGTTTCATAGAAGAAACTCAGACTAGAAAATTCTCACCCTCCATGAAAACCAGATCACGAACCTTGCTTTCAGCATAACTCTTTTTCCTGGACTACGATATATAAAGCCACTCAAGAATCGATTTCACCTTCTCCAAAGCATCACGAACCAAATATAATCCACATAACCTAGTCTTACCAGACTCAAACCAACCGACCGAAGAACAACATCGCCTCCCATAAAATGCCTCATACAGAGCCATCTGGATACTAGACTAATAGATGTAATTCTATGCAAACTCTGTTAATGGTAGAAGATCCCGCTGCCCTCCGAAATAAATAACATTGGTCCTCAAAATATCCTCCAAGATCCGCTCGGACTGCCCATCTGTCTGAGGGTTAAATGCAGTGCTCAGCTCAACCTCTGCGCCCAACTCGTGCTGAACAGCTCTCCAAAAGTATGATGTTAACTAAGTGCCTCGATCAGAGATAATAGAAATAGGCACACCATGCAAGAAAACGCTCTCTCTAATGTAGATCTGAGCCAACTTCGTGGAAGTGTAGGAAGTCATGATTGGAATGAAATGCGCAGATTTGGCCTGGTGACAATTCAAACACCGCGCAACATATCCAATAATGTCTTTCTTCATCCTCTGACACTAACAATGTTGCATCAAATCACGGAACGTCTTTGTAGCTCTTGGATGAATAGAACACATCAAACTATGAGCCTCCTCAAGAAACAACTCCCTTGAACCATCCGTAATAGGAACACAAATCCGACCCTAAAGTTGCAATACACCATCATCACCGATAGTCACCTCCTTAGCACCAACTCACAACATTGTGTCCTTAAGGTCAAGCAAATGGGGATCGTGATAATGATGAGCCTTGATGTGATCAAATAAATATAACTATGCAATAACACAATCGAGAACTTTGCTAGGCTCAGAAATATCCAATCTCACAAATATATTAGCCAAATCCAAAACATCCATAGCCAAAGGTCGATCCATAGCTGGAATAAATTCAAAACTCCCTGTTCTCTCCGCCTTCCTACACAAGTCATACGCTACCCTTTGCCTTCCACGGGTAATACAAGATAGTAGCATAACCCTTCAACAACTCAAACCATCTCCGCTACCTCAAATTAAAATTCTTTTGCATGAACAAATGCTGAAGACTCTGTTGATCAGCGTAAATCTTGCAAGACACGCCAAACCAATGGTGCCTCCAAATCTTAACCACGTGCATAATAGCTGCTAACTCCAAATCATGAACCGTATAGTTCTTCTCATGTGGCTTCAACTGACGTGACGCATAAGCTATTACCCAGCTATCCTGCATCAACACAGAACCAAGGCCAATACGCGAAGCACCAGAATAAATAGTGTACATCCACATCCTAAGGGCAATACCAAAATTGGATTTAACGTCAAAGCAGTCTTGAGCTTCTGTAAGTCTCCTCACACTCGTCAAACTATCTGACTAAAGCACATTTCTGAGTAAACTTAGTCAATGTAGCTGCTATAGATGAAAACCATTCCACAAAGCAATGATACTAACAAGCCAAACCTAAGAAACTCAACATCACTATCGCGGTAGAATATTATGGCCAACTTTGAACTGTCTAAATCTTCTTCAGATCCACCTTGATCCCATTACTAGACACCACTGGCACAAGAATGCCGTTGACTTCAAAAAAAAACTCACACTGGGAGAACTTAGAATACAACTTCTTCTCCTTCAAAGTCTGAAGCAGAATCTTCAAATGCTACTCGTGCTCCTCCCCTTTACGGGAATATACAGAGATATCATCAATGAACACAATGATAAAGGAATCCAGGTAAGGCTGGAACACACTATTCATCAAATACATGGATGCGGGGGCACTGGTCAAGCTAAAAGACATCACCAAAAACTCATAACACTCATAACGAGTCATGAAAGCCATCTTAGGGATGTCTGAAGCCCTAATCTTCAATTGGTGATACCCCGATCTCAAGTGAATTTTTGACAACACTCTAGCACCCTGAAGTTGATAAAATAATTAATCAATGTGTGGTAGTGAATACTTGTTCTTGATGGTAACCTTGCTCAATTGCTGGTAGTCAACACACATTCTCAACATCCTTGTTCTTTGCAAACAAGACTAGTGCACCCCAAGGTAAAACACTAGGCCTGATGAACCCTTTATCTAGTAACTCCAGCAATTGCTCCTTCAATTCCTTCGACTCAGCTGGAGCCATATGATACGCAGGAATAAAAATAGGCTGAGTTACAAGTGCAAAATTAATGTCAAAATCAATATCCCTATCAAGTTGCATGCTCGTTTGGTCTACAGAAAAAACATCCGAAAACTCCCTCACAACTAAACCTGGCTCAAAAATGGAAGTATCAGCACTAACATCTCTTACGAAAGCAAGATATACCAAACATCCCTTCTTAACCATCCATTGAGCCTTCAAAAATAAGATCACCCTGCTAGGAGTGCAACTAAGAGAACCTTTTCATTCCAACCTTAGCAACAGTGGCATAGCCAACGTCATGGTCTTAGTGTACAATCGAGAATAGCATGGTATGGGGATAGCTAATCCATATCCAATATTACATAAAATGATATCGTATCTAATAATAAGAAGCCTGCCCTCCTCTAAAAACAAGATATATTGACCACACATTACCGATGAACTTGATCCACCACAATGGAATCCCCAACCGGTGTAGATACATGAACAGGGATAGCAACCGAATCATGTGGCTACCCATAAAAGAAGCAAAGTATGACGACACATATGAATAAGTATAGTTAGGAACAAACAATACTAAAGCATCTCTGTGGCACACAGAAACAATAAATGTAATAATTACATCAGAAGCGACACTATCGGTCCTCCCTGGAGACACATAGCATCTGGCTTAACCTTTACAAGACTGAGCTCCACCTCTAGGAAAAAAACATCGTGGATGACCTCCACTCCAAGCTGGGTGACTGAGTGGTGTAGCAACTGATGAAAGAATCATAGTATGACCTCCCTGCTTCCCTGATTCTCTGTGAAAACGGGGGAAATATTTCCTGACATGCCCTAAGTCTCCACACTCATAAAGACCTCTAATAAAAAATGAATGAGAGGCCTGAATCTGACCCCGTGAACCAGGATATTCACCGGAAGAACACGGTACAGATGAACTCTAAATAGCTAGAACATGATGAGAACATTGCGCTGGAATTGCACTAAATAAATACTACACAGGAACTACTCAACTAGGTGGTGGTTCATGATAATATGGTCTGCTTGAATGTACTCTCCAAAATTGACCTCGGCCTCCAGATAACGCACCATTGAAGCTACTTAAATGCCGGGACCTCTTGTCCCTACCTTGCATCATCTATATGGTCTCACTATAGATGCGCTCAATATGATGCAATATCTCCACAGCCGAGTGAAATAAATTCCCGGTCTCTTTATTCTTGGACATAGCAAGGCGAATTCCATGGTGAAGACCATCAATGAATCTCCTCACTCTGTCCTTCTCATAAGGAATCAAAATAGCACCATGATAGGACAACTCGGTAAACCTTATCTCATAATGAATAACTAACAAATGGCCCTATTGAAGATGCTCAAACTGCCTCCTCGGCTCATCTCTCCTGGTGCGGGGCACAAAATTCTCAAAAGACCTTGGAAAACTTAGCCAAAGTAAGAGAAAGGGGAGAAATGGCTCTACCCTACTCATATACCTGCCACCACCTCTTGGTTGGCCCTCTAAGGTGATACACAGTGAAATACACTCCATTGGACTCTATGAGTCCGAGATTCCGAAGAATCTCATAGCAACCATCAACGAAATCCTAGGGATCTGCTACAGGAGAACCATTAAAAAGTGGAGGATCCATCCTCCAAAATCTCTACTACCTCTTTTTCTCATCCACAGACAAATGAGTCTTAACAATTGGTCTGGTAGCAACTTTTAATTGCGTTGCAATAACTGGAACCACTCTCAGTGTCTGAAAACTCGGATCAATCTGCTCAGGGGTACGAGTAGATGTCTTTTTTGCTCCGCCCCCTGCTTGTGAAGTAGCCGGTGCAATAAAAAACACCATAGACTAGGCAAAACTCTTGAATAAACCAACCATACGGACCAAAGCGTCCTGAACAACTGGCGTAGCAGATAAACCGTGGGGAACATGAGTTGGTCCCACTGGCTCCACATGAATCTAGGCCTTCTAATCCATTGGAACTACTGGTGGCTCCGTAGAAGGTACTCTGGCACACTCTCTAGCTAGGGAACATGCTCCCTCTCTGATCACACCCCTGCTTCTCGCGGCTCCAGCTCTAAGGGTGGGCTCCTGATCACCAGTTGATGTGCAAGACCTCACCATCTGTGAGAGAATAGAAATATATGGTTTAGACTTGGATCAATCAAATCACATAATGAGGAATGACCGAAAGCGAACTTTTTCATAATGCCTTATAGTCTCTTGAAGATTAGTATAGACATCTTCATATAGATCTGCAAGACTTTACTAGGTCCTAGTGCTCTGATACCAACTTTTTATGATCCCAAAATTCCACCAGAGCCATGATGGAGCCTAACACCGCTTGCTAGGTAAGCCAGTAACAAATATGTGGAAATAAACTTCAACAACGGTAAGAAATAGTCTAAATAATGGAATAGCATAAATAACTGAAGTCAAAATGACAATACAACTGAAAACGGCCCAAAATCTGATGTCGCCGAGTGCTTGAGCTCGATAGAGTACTAAACAAATAGTGTGAACAATTAGAATATTGTTTGAAAGACTAAACATTAATAAAATATAGGAAGCAGCTCTACCTGACTCTTAACAGCACAGCACGGCTCGGCTCACATTGCTAAACTAGGTCCAACTGTTGAATCTGCACATGAAGTGCAGAGTGTAGTATGAGTAAAACTGACCCGATATATTCGTTAAGTAGCAAGCCTAACCTCGATCTGAAAGAAGTGACGAGGTTCATGAGGTCCAATACTCACTTTTAAAAACCAACAATAACAAACATAATAGTGGCAAAAAGGAAAAGCATCTCAAGTAATAGTAGATTCAACTCTATTACAATCAGAGGAGAAATAAGCATGGTTTTCAAGTATATCAGTGAAGGAGTTCACTTTTCTACAGAAATCACCTAGATTGAGATTTATCAAAGTAAACTATCATTTCAAGCTTTAAACATCAAATAGAGACATCAAATGCCAATTAGCATGAGGAAAATGTAAGTTTATGTCTGCATGACAAGTATACATGCCAAAATCATCAACATCATAGTTTAATCATCAAGTATACAAAAAGTGAGCAGATTCGTAGGCCTGACACAAATACCCCTCAATCATACTCTCAACACTCTCACGGTGCCTGGAACAATGCCTCTGAATCATCATACACACACGCTCAGCACTGTACGAGTGTCTGACGTAAGTCCCTCACTAAGTACATATCATGTGCCTGCACTCACAGCGCCCAAAGTAACATGGGTTATCACTTGACTCTAGAGAGGCGGATCCTAGCCCAAGAATTTATAGGATCAAAAGCAAATGATCGATATCACTCAGCTCAATATGGGGCCTTGACTTAAGCGTCACCTCACAAAATGAGTATCAACACGGATCTATGGCCGAAGATCACTCATCAATCTGTCGATGCCCCCTTTTTCTAAAGGCGAAATCGGGTTTACGACATTTGGGCGGACAACTCTATTCCTTTTGGGAATTTGGGTTTGAGATTTAGAAGAGTCGCCACCTAATGATTAAGTGCATTAGGACACTAAGAATTTAAAAGAAAGAAGAACCAGAGAATGGGTAAGGGCTTGAAATTATCTCGGGGGAAGGTGTTAGGCACCCCCCAAGATCCACTAGTGTGGTTCCCGGCCATGTTACAATTGTGACTTTAAAAAAAGTAAACATACAAGACAACTTCCACATAACGATTACAAGTAGGAATGTATAAAGGTTAATTAAACATGCTGAAGTCAGGAACTAGGTGGTTCCATAGTTGTTTAAAAGAACGTATAAGTGCAGAAAAATAAGGATCAAATAATGAGTGTAAACAATCAGACAAAAGAAGTGAAATGGGCGGAAGTTTAAAAAAGAAAACAGTGCTGGAAAATCAAAGAGGTTTTAAATGATTTGAAGCGAAATACAAGGTTTAAAGAGCTGGAAACTGACAGTTTAAAGAAAACAATAACGAAAGTACATAAGGAGGGAGGGGGGTCCTAGGTTTATAAATAACATGGATCATCCACGCAACACCCGGTAACCAATTATACGCGTGGTGTTATCGCGTGAGCATCATATCCATGTCTACCCTTCCCACCCCATTAAGGTATTAAAGTGCGGAATAGTATCTTTACTTATTGCATGCTATTACCCGTCCCGATCCTATCAGTCCTGGAGGCATTGACACTACTAATCCTAAAGGGGAGGGAGTTGGGGATTTTCAGAAGTTTTAAAAGGATAAAAGTCTAGGCGACAAACAAAAACAAATAATCAAATAGGGGAGAAGCAAACAGCAGTTAAGGCTCAAACAGGCCTCCTCACTTAAAGGCAAATATATAGCATGACTTCAAATACTGGTTATGGTCTGAATTAAATTTAAAGCGTTAGAACAGGTTGATTTATCACATATTTCTCAGATGAGGAGTCCGAATTAGCCTTGTCTGGTTGTAGTTATCAGAGCTGACAGAGTTAATTAAAAACCTAATGGTTTGCCTAAATGAGACCTATAGGCATGATATCTAGCGGAGCGTACTGATTTTAAAGAGAGGATCACTGGTTTTATAGACAAAAGATCTGCAGATTTTAAACAAACTTATGACTGGTTTTAAACGTATAGATAAAATAGACGAGGTTGATTCGATTGATTATTCCTATAGGCAAGTTATCTCAGCGTTATTGGTTTTAAACGATAACGTAGATGCAAGAGTCCTATAGGCATGGTATCTAGAATGACGTTGATTATTATTAGACCTATGATTGTTTGCCTAATGACAGGTATATGCAGAAGTGCAGAAAAAAAACCTATGATCATGATTTCTATATGCAGAAATGCAGGGACTTAGAGACAGGATTTCTATATGCAGAGATGCAGAAATAAATGACCTGTAGGCATGTTATCTATGTGAATGCAGGAATTAAAAATCCTATAGGCAAGTTATCTAAGATGAGAATGCAGAAATTTATAGGTAACCTATAGGCATGATGTCTATGTGAATGCAGGAATTTAAAAAAATCCTATTGGCAAGTTATCTACCCTTTGCATACAATCACTCCCATCCCTTTCCACTAGCTGTCCCCAATAGTTATTACAAATTATTACAGTCCAAAATGAATCGGAAAAGTAAGGAAATAAAATTACATCAGAAGTTCCAGCTACAACCAAACAGCCTAATTCAGACTCAAAGTCCAACAATATGAGATAAACCAACTTCCAGGATCAAAACTTCCAAAAGCCTTTCTCATCCTTTGGGTGTGTCAAAGTTCCAAGGGGCTTTATGAACTCCAGGCAGTGCTTGCACCCAATTATATCTCAGAATTAAGATTATGGTGCAGTGTGGAATAGCCAGCCCTCGAATGTCCAAGTTCAGAGAGAGCTCCAGGTGCCAAAGCAAGGCTCATAAGAGGGGGCAAAACTTAAGAGTCTAAGAATAAGTGTAAGTGCATGGGGGGGGGGGAATTAGGGACAGCCATGGCAGGCTGGTGGTCATGCCCAGCAATTGGGAATGCTGGCACACCCCTGACCAGTCTGTCAGCCAAAACTTGGGAGTTAGGATCCATTGAGGATCAAGTTCTGACCTGGGCAGTAATTTGGGTACTGCCAGGCCAAGAACCTTAACTCAAACACATAGAGGGGAATGGGGGGTAGGGATTTACAATAGAAACAGATGCAAGTAAGGAACATATTAGCATAAATCATTAAATCATGCGCAGCAAAGTAAACAAGATTGCAGAAACTGTAAGTAAACACATAGGGGCGAGGCGGGAACGTTAAATCAGAACATACCAGTTTCAAAAGAAATAAGTAAAAAACAATAGTCTTGAAAAAGCCAAGTTGCAAGCAAAGCGGTTCCAAAAGATCTCAAGCAAAGCAGAATATCGAATTCAAAACAGTATTGCAAGTGTGCAAGTATTTTAAAGACTAGTGGTGTGAAGGTTGTGTGAAGGATGAAGTCGTGTGTAAAATTGCAGAGGGCAGTCCTTTTTATAGTGCAGAGAAACAAGTAAGGAAGGCAAGGAATATATCATTGAAATCGGTCTCCCTTTGGTTAAGGGATTCTGATTTCGATGGGTAAAAGCCAGTTAAGGAAAGAAATTTTAATTAAAACTTTTCAAAGTAGCACAAAAGGGGTAAATACATAGAAATTATTTAAGGAAAATAATCAATGGTACACGGTTTGTGACAACTGTGGAAAGGGAATCAATCAAACAGCCAGTGAAACCAAAATTACAAGTTCAATTTGAATGAACCAAGTCAGGAAAAGGTAAAGGAGATTCAATCAAAGAAAATCAGTCGGACCTTATTAAGAGGATTTCGGAATCAATCAATTAGTTGGAAAAACCTTTTGAAAGCAGAGTCCTTATATATAAAACACACAAATCAAGAAGAGATTGTCAAATTATTTAGAAGAGGGTTCAATCAAAGAGGGGTTCAGAATCATAAGCAAAAGTGGTACAAGTCCAATTTGTAGACTCACGAGGAGTCTGAGAGTCCAGGGTCCCAAAGAGGAACCCTAACTCGCATAGAAGAATCAAAATTTCCAAGAAACCACCAAATCTTTGGGTTTCGAATTGAGTCAGACAATAGAGATGAGAAGGCAAGCCGCTTGATAGAGGCTCAGGAGTCCTTTCCAAAGACTCATGAGAAACAAACAAACAAGATACACAGTTAAGAGCATGGAGAACACGTTTGAAAAACTCAGAGTTTAACAAGTTCAGAAGAAAAAGATACAAACTTAGGCAAAACAAGATGAATCATGCTTGGTAAGAATACAAACATAGTACAGTAACGCCAACAAAATCAAAGAACTCAATCGTAAACACATATAGCAAAGATTAACATGTGAGCATAGGAGAAAAGAAAGTAAGAAGAACATTACATGCATAGTAAAAGAAATCAGACAAATACACATAAAGAAAGAACAAAAAGAATCAGAAGGGTATTTTGAAGAAACTTTTCGGAAACCCTAAATCGAAATTAAACGATTTTGAAAAAGAGAATTTGGGGAAAACCTTTAAAAAGTTCAATAGAACACAGACAATGTCCAGATCTAAGAGAATAAGCAAGTAAAGAACCTCGAACAGGCTTAGGGTTGTAGAGAAAACCCTAGAAATGAGGAAGATCTGAGGAAAGTCAGATCCTGAGTCGAAAAGTCTCATATTGCTTGAATACACGGGAGTAGTGGCCGGAGAAGCCATAGATCTACAAATCGTTAGAAATCTTGAAGAGAACCATCGAAGTCAGGCTTCAAGAGCCTTGAATGGCTTAGGTCCAATGGCGAGAAAGGGTGAGTACAGACCGTCCATGCCTGAGACGCATGGACCGGTGGAATCACGGTTGTAAAAGGGGTAGGAGAACGATTAGGGTCCAGAGAGGGTCGAGAGAGTTAGAGACGAGGGGGTTCAAAGGCGGCTGATAGGTGGAAGTGATTAGGGTTTGGGGGGGGGGGATTTGAGATTAAAAAAGGAAAGGGGGATTATGGCCGTTGATCAAAATGATCAACGGCCTGGATTGAAATGAGCGGGCGGGTTTTTTAAATTGGGTCAGGGGTCGGGTAATTTAGGGATTGGGCTGGTCCGATTTGGGGACTGAAATTGGGCCAATTTGAGGTTAAAATTGAAATAGAAATGGGCTAAATGTAAATACCAATTTCCCCTTTTTATTTTTATAAAAATAAGCAATAATGATTGAGCCAACAAATACTATATAAATATTAATCTAAAAATATTGGAACTAATTTTACAATTATAAAATGCTATTAATCTTAAAGTAGGCTATAATTGCAGTTATATGCAATTTAGTCTTTTAAATACCAAATAAATTTGTAAAAATATGACAAAAATTTACTTAATTATATTTGGTGCAAATATGAGAATAAAAATAATTATTCACAATGATAATTAATGGGAATAATTATTGGATTTTGTACTGATAAAATAGACAATAAATTTGGTTTTAAAATCTTTAAAAATTAGGAAAAAATACCAAAACTCTTGGGCATGCTTATATATGCATGTACATGCTATTTTGAAAGTATTTTGTATATAAAATACATAGGAAAAATTTGGGTATCAACACAATCCTCTTAATATGGCTCTATGGACGAAGATCAACCATCAATCCTATCAAGTCTCAATGTGCCAAAATCTCACAGTACCATAATCAAAATACCGCACGGAATATAACAACGTGCCATAATGCAGCTCAAGCCCGTGTCACACGCATAAGGACACTAACAACATGTGAGATAACATATAAGAGTGCATATAGACAGACATGCAATCTGCGGATATAATATCATGACTCAAGAATATGACTACGACTAAGACAAATAGCTCCACATAGCAAAAATAGACCTATCACGTCTCAATAAGATAAGAAATAACTTAGACATGATTTTTAGCATGAATAATAGCTCACATAGTCATATAAGTGGAGAAAATACGGTATCAAAGAGGCATGATAGCAAAACAAAGTATATAATTACCTAATGCCGACCCGGATCATGAATAACCATAGTGCATGCACATGTGCTCGTCACCTTGCATATGCGTTATCGCGCCCCTTTTCCTCACGAAATCGGATTTCGACATGTGAAAACTCTTTTAAGGAAGGTGTTAAAAGAGAGAGTCGCCACCTAACGGGTTTGAGGTGCGTTAGGGCACTTATTTGCAAATAACTCTGCTTTAACCAATTTGTGTCACCAAAGATCAGGTAAGGGTTCAAATTACCTCGAAGAGAAGGTGGTAGGCATTCTTCGAGGTCCACAAATATGGGTCCCGGCCGAACTTGAATTATATGAATTAGTCGGATAAACAAGGATAGAGAAAAGCAAGAAGTTTGGGAAGTATTATTAAACGCAAATAACTGATTTTAAAGATAAGTAGGGGGGTCCTAAATTTTTTAGCCTAAAGGATCACCCCGTGCAACATAAATAATATTTCATAACTCTCTCAAGATGGGGTGTTACTCGTATTATTAAGTGGGCACAGACTATCATCTCCTGCTACCCAATTACTATCTTTAAGTTGTTGCCTAAAGCGCACTAGTTGATTCTAAACTGTGCCTTATGCGTGCACTACCCGTCCCATGCCTATGGTCCAATAGGCGTTTGGACCTCTATTTTGGGTGGTTCCAGACTTAACTTAGGTTACTCAAAATAAGAAAAACTAGGCGACATACAAAACAAGTTGGACTTCATATAAAAGCAGTTAAGGGCGCAAGTTAGCCTCCACACTTAGACAACAAATGCACGCAAATAAATTAGGCGTTTGACAGTTTCAGAATTGAGACGAGTTAAAGTCATTAAGCCCTATAGACATGGTTTCTGTATGACCTTGGAATTCAAACATGCAAGCAGTTTCATATGCAAGGTGCTATATTAGAGGCATGCTTTCTGAATACCTATATATATTTTAGGGAATCTGGTATTGCGTACTGATTACTAAAATTACAGATTATAAGTGATTAGACCTATAGACATGATATCTAGGTGCAGTAGTTGGCAGTAATAACCACGGAGATATTCAGAATTACTCAATTTGATCCAATGGGCATACTTTCTAATGATGGCAACAAAACAGTGTTGAAAGTTCAATATTAGCACTTAAAAGCGAGTGGGATTATCCTATAGGCAGGATTTCTACAATTAGTGATTGACACTAGTTTTAGCTCTTATAGGCATGTCTCCTAAGTGAGTAATTGTAACAACATCACATTAACCAATTAAAACCCTACAGGCATGATTTCTAAAAATGCAGATTTGTAGAACATAAGCTAACATGAGCCTATGGTCATAGTGTCTAATGGATATGTTGTAATGCAAATTGAAACATTGGTCACTTTATTTCCTATCGGCATGATATCTAACAAACATGTAGAATCAGAATATGTTAAACGAATTAAACACCTATAGGTAGGTTATCTAACACACAGTAGCAGAACATGTTCGAGCAAATTAAATACCTATAGAAAGGATTTCTACCCGTTTCATGCAAATATTAAAATAAACCTGTTTTCCCAATTTTACTAAAACCCCAATTGTTATTACAACATTATTACAGAACCAATTAGTGAAATAAATTATAGATTATAAAATAGCTATAGGCCTAAAACGGGGCCAATGGTATACCCAACCTAGCCAAGCCTTCAATCTCAAGTCCACATAGTTTCACAACAGCCCAGAAAATAATCTTCATAGCCCAAAACCCAATAGCCAGAGCTAACCGACAGCCATTTAAACAAACCAACTGGTTTATCCAGTAGGTGAAGAAGGGTGCAAAGTTGAGCAATTAGGAAAGTGGCAAAGAACCTTGGACCCTAGTGTGTCAGAGTTCCCTAGGGCTTCAAGAACCCAGGGCAGTACTCACACTAAGGAGGTTAATAGAGGAAACTTGGGGGGGGAGGGGGGGGCTTTGGCTTTCAGCCAGCCCCAGAATTAAACTCATAACAAGAAACAACCGGTAAAGTAGTAGGTTTAGAAAAGCATTTGCAAACTTATAAGACAATAGCATAGTGAACATGAACTAACATATTGGGCAAGGTAACATACAACAAGAGACAAAGAATCTAGGATTGCAAAGTTAACAGCCAAGGACATTGGGCTAATAAAACCAAGTAATGCAACCAATTAGGACTTAAAGAATCGTATTATACCCATCGCAGGGGTTAAACATTATAATACAAACAGTCAGGTAACATAGAGAGTATCAGTCAAGGCAGACTAGTTTTAAAGGATCACAAGTCATTAGGGGTACAGATTGGTCATGGCGAGAACACATATAGTGGTAACAATAGTCATAGGAGCATACAACATTCAGAGTAAGGTCTTAAACAAGTTAGGGCATGCTAATAACATGAATTGGTCATTAGAAGTTCTGGATTAGGCAAAGAAACATGGATTAAACCATATAGTAAAAGCAGAACATTTGAATTATCAGTAACGCTAAACTAAGCATCCTTCATTCTTTCCAATTTAACTAAGCTAGGTGCAGAGACATTATAAGGCTAACAATCATAGGCAGAATTAGGCCGAAGAGAGTCAAAGAAACATATTAAATCATGCAATTTCAAAGAACATGCTTAACATAATAGAGTGAATGCTCCAAGGACTTAGAAACTAACCAGTGATTGTTCGATAAACAAGGAAAAGGATTGCACTACAGACCCAGAGCCTTGAATGTGTCAAGTTCCAAGGGTTTCAAGAACCTAGGCAGTGCTCACATCCAAGAGAGGTCAGAAAAAGTAAAGTTCGGTGGCCTTGGCTTTCAGTCGGCCAGGAGCCAGACAGAATAGAATAGTAAACAAGCACAGAGTAGAAAAACTTCAATTTTTAGTGAGAGAATAGTGATTCCAGTCTGTCCTAAAGGGGAATGGGGAGGGTTTGATATAGCAACAATAATTGGACAAGTATACAAGGAAACAAAATAAATCAAACATAGATTAAGGAAGGAAAGCATGCAAAATCAATTCAGAATCAATTTAGGAGAGAAATCGGGTAAACCGTAGTTCAAGAGGGAGAACATAAATAGTCAGAGATCTCACTAAATCGGACACATACAGCCTGGTACTAAGTGTATATAGACGAAATAATACCAAAAATAAAAGATTCGAGCCACTTTAATCCGATCTCAGAAGCTCTCACTTGCCAAGCTTAGCAAGCACCTAAGTAACACTATAAATGGATGACCAGTAGTGAGAAGAGACTAATAAGGTAAGTATACCACAGGTAGATTCCATCTCTAGGTTGGAATCGGAGAGGAACTAGGGTGTGACGGCTAGGGTTCCTCAGAAGAGATAAGAGGATGAGAGGATTCGAGGGTGGCTGGTTAATAGAAAATGGTTTAGGGTGAGGGGTGAGGGGATATAAAGGGATAGGCAGGTTAATTATGGGTCGTTGATCATTTGAGATCAACGGCCAAGATCAAATGGGAAAGCGGGGCGGGTTATTTTTAAAGGGGTCCGACCGGGTTGGGTAGAAAGGGGTATGGTTTGGGCTTGGGTCACTTGGGCTAGGTCGCTGGGCCAATTACTGGTCCGAAAATTGATTCAAAATCTGGGCTATTATTCAAATACGCAAGATTTATCAAAAATAATTTATAAAAATGATTAGTAAATAAATAAAAATATTATTTATGCACCAAAATAATTAAAATAATAATTCAACATTATAAAAATATAAAAAGTTACTTTTTTGTATAAATAATGTAATTATACATGAGTGTGGGCTATTATTGCAAAAAACGTGCAATTAGCCCTAAAAATACAAATGTAATTATGAATAATGCAGTAAAATATTTAAAAACATAAATGTTAGTATAAATGATGAATTTGGATGATTAAATCACAATAAAAATAATTTGAGGATAATTATATAATATTTATACAATAAAATGTAGAAAGAAATTGATTTAAAACCTTTAAAAATTATGGAAAATTATGTAAAATTCTTGTATAGGTTTATAAGCTAAACGATGATGCAAATATACTATTTTGAAAGTATATATATACAATTTAAAAATATAAGGAAAAAATTGGGTATCAACAACTGCCCATCTTTACTTGGGAATGATGGAAGAATTGTCGGGTAAAGAAAATGATGACCAATTTTGGCCGAATAGAACAAAGAATGATGTAATTAAAAATCGGGGCCGAACCCTAGTTTCTGAGTTGCCTACATATCCCTGGTGTTATGGAATCAGGCCGTGTGTAGTTCTGGATCCAACGATGAACGAAACTGATGGAGTTGTTATAGGAATGGTCATGTGTTTCGGAAAGGGTTCTTTTGGGTGGGACAATATTAGATGAAGTCATGAATGTGAATTTGAAACATCATGGCTATATCAATGAGAAAAATACTTGAACGGTCATAGAATAAAAAGCGGGAATTGATGATGATCGGTTACGTTTCGAAATATTTGCAGGATGTGAACGTGATGAACGGAAACCGGAAAAGATTGCTCCTGTTTGAAGAATGGTTACTTCCTGGATTACCTGGAAAACATAAAACACGATGCATGCAAATATATATGGGTTATTGCGAGAAATTAAACATGATGCAAATTCCATTTGGACCATGAAGGTTGTCTTTGGACGGTGAGGATGATGTCCTTAGACCATGAAGTCCTGGGCCAGGAATCGTATGATAAGGGATTCGCAGGCCATGAAATGATGTTCTCGGGCCATGAGAATGGTGCCTCTAAACTATGACTCCTTTGAATAATGATGTGCAATTTTGAGAGATCCTCAGGCCATGACATGGTGTCTTCAGGCTATGAGGATGATGCCTTCGGACTATGGTACCTTTGGACGAGATGGCGATGTTTCAACCCATGAGATGCAAAGACATGATGCTGGGTCATATAAGAAGCGAAACAAGACAGAGCTTAGTCTAGATTTCAAGTAGCACAGCATTCGGTATTAGGCAAAGAAAGACAGAGCTTAGCCTTATGCAATTATGAAGGCAATGCATAGCCTCATGCAAGAAGAGGAGACAATGCTTAGTCTCGATTCAAGGGAAGGCAATGATTAGCCTTATGCAATTATAGAGGCAATGCTTATCCTCATGAAAGAAGAGGAGATAGTGCGTAATATCGATGCAAGGAAAGACAGTGCTTAGCCTTATTCAATTGAGGAGGCAGGGCTTAGCCTCATGCAAAAATAGGAAACAGTGCTTAGTCTCATGCAATTAAAGGAGACAAGGCTTAGTCTCATACGATGGAAGGCAGTGCGTAGCCTTATGCAATTGAGGAGGCAGGGCTTAACCTCATGCAAAATAGGAGACAATGCTCAGTCTCATGTAATTAAAGAGACAGGGCTTAGTCTCATGCAATGGAAGGCGGTGCTTAGCCTTATGCAATTGTGGAGGCAGGGCAGCCTCATGCAGAATAGGAGACAGTGCTTAGTTTCATGTAATTAAAGAGACAAGGCTTAGTCTCAGGCAATGAAAGGCAGTGCTTAGCCTTATGCAATTGAGGAGGTAGGGCTTAGCCTCATGCAAATGGGAGGTAGTGCTTAGCCTCATGCAAAGAAAAGATAATGAGTGATAGCAGAGTATTTCTTATCAGGAGACAAGTTTGCATTTGGCAATTTTATCATTATGAAGATAATGATTTTGATATGTGTGTATTTTTCAATACTCCTGTTATGTTCATTGTGCATGCATCCAAAGAAGAATTGTGAGTTTTGCGGGGAGGTTGGTTCGTGCCTTCGCCTGCTTGCTTTGCTTTACCCTGGAGATCCTGTTTGAGTTACCCTGGGTAACATCTGGCTGCCATAGAAATAAAGTTTTCAAAGAATACGCATGCATTTGATAAATATAGTTATTAAGAAAACATAGTAGTATACAATATCAAGTAAATTAGACGAACCAATGACTGTGACACTTTAGAGACATTGCAACTTCCTTGCATTAGAATTTTGAGGGTCCTCCTCAACATTCTGCCCCAGTTTAATAAGCGATTCTTCAGTCGTTCCGCATATGATGAAATTGGCTAGACTTGCTCTGGAATTTTGAGGGTCCTCCTCAAAATTCTGCCCCAGTTTCTGACCATGGGCAAAATGAAGATTTTATTAAGATGTGACGAACCCACAGGGCTGCCTACGTATCCCCTCATAAACGGGAATCAGGTCAAGCGTAGTTCAATTACATCAAATGAAAAAATGCAAACAATATAAACATAGTATCTTTTGACTGCGTCTGAGTTGATAGGTTTTGGCCAAATTTCTCCGTCCATTTCTCCATGTATGAGTGCTCCTCCTGTTAGTACTCTATGAACCATGTAAGGACCTTGACAGTTGGGTGAAAACTTTCCTTTGGCTTCATACTGATGTGGAAAGATTCGCTTCAGCACCAGCTACCTCGGTGTGAACTGTCTGGGTCTGACCCTTTTGTTGAAAGCTCAGGACATTCTGTTCTGATAAAGCTGACCATGGCATTCATTCTTTTCCTCTCAATAAGAGCCAATTGTTCATAGCGACTTCTTATCCATTCTACATCACTGAGTTTAGCTTCTTTTATAATTCTTAAGGAAGGAATTTCGACCTTGACGGGCATGACAGCTTAAGTACCGTAGACCAACATATAGGGAGTTGCTCCAGTTGATGTGCGGACTGTGGTACGGTACCCCATTAATGCAAATGGTAATTTCTCGTGCCATTGCTTATGGTTGTCTACCATCTTTCTCAATATTTTCTTGATATTATTATTTGCGGCTTCCACAGCTCCATTCATTTGAGGCCTGTATGCTGTGGAATTCTTATGCTTGATTTTGAAGGTTTCACACATAGCTATCATTAAGTCACTATTGAGGTTGGCGGCGTAGTCGGTGATGATGGATTCTGGTACGCCGAATCGGCAAACAATACGATCCCTGACAAAATCTGCAACGACTTTCTTGGTTACAGCCTTGTAAGATGCAGCCTCAACCCATTTTGTGTAGTCTATGGCCACTAGAATAAACCTGTGCCGGTTCGAAGCGGCGGGCTCGATCGGACCAAATGACATCAAATCCCCAAGCGGCAAAAGGCCAAGGTGCACTTGTTGCATTGAGTTCATTTGGTGGTACCCGTATCATATCTGCATATATTTGACACTGGTGACACTTTTGGACATACCTGATGCAGTACGTTTCCATAGTCATCCAAAAATATCCTGCTCTCAATATCTTCTTGGCTAAAATGAAACCGTTCATGTGTGGTCCGCAAGTTCCAGCATGTATCTCTTAGCAGTTTGGAAGCTTCCTTGGCGTCAACGTACCGTAATAATCCTAGGTCTGGAGTCCTTCTATATAGAATTCGTCCACTTTGAAAGAAATGATTGGATAATCTTCGAAGTGTGCGTTTCTGAGTATGATTTGTATGCTCCGGGTATTCTCCTTTTGCCAAGTATTCCTTGATATCATGGAACCATGGATTCTCATCCGTTTCTTCTTCAACCTGAGCGCAATAAGATGGCTGATTATGGATTCTTACTGGAATAGGGTCGATGAAATTCTTGTCTGGGTGCTGTATCATGGAGGACAAACTGTCCAGTGCATCTGCGAATTCATTATGGATTCTCCGAACATGTTTGAACTCTATCTTTGTTAACCTCTTCATCAACTCTTGCACATGATATAGATATGGTAATATTTTGGTATTCTTTGTAGCCCACTCTCCTAGAAACTGATGTACCAGAAGGTCTGAATCACTAACTACCAGAAATTCATGGATATTGATGTCAATGGCCAAATTGAGCCCCAAGATGCAAGCCTCGTATTATGCAATATTGTCGGTGCACGGAAACCTGAGTTTTGTAGATACCGGATAATGTTGACCTGTCTCTGACACCAATACAGCTCCAATCCCACTCATTTGAAATTTGGTGCCCCGTCGAAGAACATTCTCCAATCGTTGTAAGTTTCGGTGATATCTTCCCCTACAAATGATATTTCTTCATCGGGAAAATACATTTTCAGTGGTTTGTATTCTCCTCCCACAGGATTTTGTACAAGATGATTTGCTAACGCCTGTCCGTTGACCGCCTTCTGAGTCACATAGACAATATCAAATTCACAAAATAATATCTTCCATTTTGCTAGTTTCCCTGTAGGCATGGGTTTCTGGAAAATGTATTTTAGAGGATCCATCCTTGATATGAGATATGTGGTATAGGCACAGAAGTAGTGACTCAATTTCTGAGCTATCCACGTCAGGGCGCAGCAGGTGCGTTCCAGCAAAGAATATCGTACTTCATAAGGTGTGAACTTCATACTCAGATAATATATGGCCTGCTCTTTTTCCCCGTCTCGTCGTGTTGTCCCAAGACACAACCGAAAGCCCCGTCTAGTACGGACAAATAGAGTAGCAAAGGTCTCCCGGGTTTCGGCTGGATAAGGACTGCTGGTGTGGACAAATATTCCTTGATTTTGTCAAAAGCTTTCTGGCAGTCTTACAGTCCAACTTGTCGCATCATCCTTCTTTACATTTTGAAAATTGGCTCACAGATCACGGTCGATTGTGCTATGAAGTGGTTGATGTAATTGAGACGCCCAAAGAAGCTCATCACATCTTTCTTGTTCTTGGGCGGTGGCAACTGCTGGATAGCCTTGACCTTTGACGGGTCTAGCTCAATTTAGCCAACCAGGTAGGACATTTGACCACTCTGTGAACCTTAGCTTTGATCTTCTTGGTGACTTCTTCTTTTATTTTCAGACTTATATCTAGCTTGAACTTTCTGAGTTTCTGCTTTACAGGCGGACATATCGGATTGGTGGGTAGTTTATGAGCCACTATAGACGTGCTCAAACCAGTCATATCATCATAAGACCATGCATGTGACTGGTGAATGCTTATGCGAGTTTCCTTGACTATTTCAGAATCTCCCAAATTGACTATCTCGGTTTCGTCTAGATTAGACTTAGGCTTGTTCTCAAAATTTTGCACTTCTCTGACAATTTCCTCAGGGTATTGTATCTTCTTCTTCTATTTCCTCTGAATCACTATCCTTATTTTACGTTGTCTCATTACATGTCACAGTCGTCGGTTCATCAGGATAAGTAATAATAATGTTGTTGAGAGAAAATGTAAAGGATAATAATAAATACTGAAATAGTAATGCATTAAATAAATCTTGAAAACATCAAAACGAGTACGGCTCGATGACTCGAGCAATTATTTCAATACACAAATTACGTCCAAAACGAAATACTGAAATGTCTTAAATGCTTTAAATTGCTTTTAAAAACAGATCATGCTAATTGCAAGGCTACCCTGGAACTCGACGGGCCCGGGACGATGCAACAGCCCAGTTCATGAGAACAGCTCCTTTTTCCACGGTTTGAATTGTAAGGTCTTCCTCCTCCTCCTCCCCAACTATCATATTGCAGCCCATGTCTTCATTATCCAGAAATAGGTTCCTCAAACCAGCTGAAGCTTCATCTTCTTCAAATACCCATATCATGTCAGTTTGTTGAAATGTCTAGTGCAAATGCGGTATTGGCTGTTCGAGAGGGTAATAAGGACCACGCCATGGTAGTGACCAATTCTGATACTCGTGCTAAGTGTATTCATACCCAAGCCCAAAAGTTGTGCCGTGACGCTTTAGCTGTATCTGTTTGGTGATCCCTTGGAGATTCTTGCCGAGACTCTTGTCGGGTTCATACCTTGTCCATGAAAATATGCTTTCAATCTTATTACTCCACCATTTGTCTTTCTCAATTTCATTGACGCGCTCGATGCGATTGTACGTTTCTCCACCCAACTTCCTTCTATTCTCGACAACCGGAACAGTTTGATTGGTATAAATGGGATTATTCTCGTCCCTGTAGATGATTACTTCCTGATGATTCCATTCGAACTTCATAGCCTGATGTAGAGTGGAGGCTACGGCCCCAGCAGCATGTATCCAAGGTCGTCCCAATAGCAAATTGTATGTGGCGGATATGTCCAATACTTGAAATTCAACGTCAAACCAAGTCGGGCCCGTCAGCAAACATAGGTTGATCTCCCCAATTGTGGCCCTTTGGGATCCATCGAATGCTTTCACGTTCATAGTTCCTGCTCGTATTTCATACAAACCTTTACCCAACCTCTTCAAAGTAGTCAATGGACAAACGTTGAGACTCTATCCCCCATCTATAAGGACCCTAGCAATGAATTTATCCTCAAACTGCACTGTGATATGTAGTGCCCTATTGTGACTCAGTCCTTCTGGTGGCAGCTCGTCTTCGTGAAAAGTGATCTTGTGGCTTTCCAACACTTGTCCCACCATGTTGGCCATTTCTCCACTAGTGATATAATTGGGTACATAACCTTCGTTCAACACTTTCATCAATGCATTCCTATGCGCCTCAAAATTTTGTAGTAGTGATAGAATGGATATCTAAGCAGAGGTTTTGATCAGATGATCAAGCACAGGATACTCTCTTGCTTGCACCTTTCTCCAAAGATCATTCGGGCCAGTTTCATTGATAGGTTGCTTGGAAGTGGCTTCTTTGCTTGTTCCTCCCAGATGTTCGGGTTTATATACCCTACCAGTTCTGGTCATGCCTGGTGCTGCACTAGTTTCTTCCATTTTCCCCCTTTCCTTTCCTTCTCGCCTCTATAGTATAGTCCCAAGGTATGGCATTGGACTTAAAGGACAATATAGGTGCTACCATCACGGTGAAGGGTGTGGTCACTTCCACCTCAAACGGAGTTGGCGTGGCTAAGGATGTTGTTACTTCAACCTCAAACGGAGTCGGTGCGGCTACTTCGACCTCACTTGGTAACTGAATCTGCACCACAATAGGTGTGAGAATGATTGGAGATATTTTAGGTCCATCCCCTTCACGAATGAGCCCGATTGATCCTTCCGGATCCCATTCTTCATCGGTTTCGATTACATTTACCCCATCGCCCCTGTGATCCGGGAAGGGATTGTTGCGGACATTAGGTGCAGCCACCTTTGCTTGTATAACCTTAGTGTCAATCAGCGTTTGGATCTTATCCTTCAAAGTGCGACATTCATCAATGGTATGACCCTTCATGCTCGAGTGTTAGGCACATGTCTTGTTGGGATTGACCTACCGAGAGGAGTTTTCCATGGCAACAGCGGGAATGGGAATGACATAACCGGCAGCCTTCGGTCTCTCATACAACTGATCGATGGGTTCATCAATAGGAGTGTATTGTCTGGTTGGTCTACGGTTGAAATTTGGTTTGGGTTTTTGGTAGTTTTGGCGGGCTGGTGGGGAGTAGTAGTATGCTGACTAAGTGTTATAAGTATGGTAAGTGGCGGCGGGTTGTTGGTATCTGGGAGGTGAAGGCTGATATGTGGGCGGTGGTGTTTGGTATGTGAGGGGAGACTTCGGACCTTGGACTACCATTACTGCACCAACTACTTTCTTCTTAGAGATACCTCCCAACTGCAAGTCATTGTTTGCAGCCTGTAGTGCCTCAATGTACTTTACCATTCCGCTTTTAATTCCCTCTTCTATTCTTTCTCCCAATTTGATGATGTCGGAAAATTTATGGTTTTCAATAACCATCAACCTTTCATAGTATTGTAGATCTTGAGCTCTGACAAAGAACTTATTCATCTGTTCTTCTTCCAGTGCTGGGCTTACTTTCGTAGCTTCTGATCTCCATCTAGTAGCATACTCGCGGAAAGTTTCTGTTGGCTTCTTCTTAAGATTCTGAATATAAAAGACGTCTGGCGCATTTTCTGTATTGAACCTGAACCGATCCATAAAATCTGACGCCATGCTTACCTAGTTAACCCATTTCTTCAGATTTTGACTGATGTAATAGGATAGGGCGTCTCCAGTGAGGCTCCTCATGAATAGCTTCATGCGGATTCTTTCATCTTTACCAACCCTACGAGCTTGTCATAATATGTTCTCAAGTGTACCTTCCGTCCTATCAAACTTTTCGAACTTAGGAGGTTTGTAACCCTCTTGTAGTTCTACGTCCGGCTGAATACACAAATCTTCATAATTCAGACCTTCGATGCCTTTACCGCCTTCAACACCCTGGACTCGACTTGTAAGCTTCACGATCTCCTCTACCATGTTCTTGATAAGCAGGTCCTTCTCGGCGGATTCATGTATGTATAGGGTTTCTTGTAGAGTGTGGGGTAAGGTTTCCACGTATATGGGGTTGCTTTGGTGGACTCTAGGAATTTGGGTATAGTGGTGGTCGTTGGTTGAGTTTTGGGGATTATGAGTAGGTTGTGGCGCAGTTTGAGGAGTGTGGTAGGTGGTGGTTTGTAGATACTGGGTGGGATGGTGATGATATTGTGGAGGGGTTGGTACTAGTTGAGGATTAGGATTTTGAGGAGCTGTGGCATACTGATAAGGTGCGGGGGGATTTTGTTAGTATTGTGTGTTTTGAGGAGGTGCCCTATTTTGAACGTTTGTGTTCTGTCGGTTGATATCGGGGACGTTCAGGGTAAGGGAAAGATTTTCCATCCATGTTTTGACAGCCTGCAACCCTCTTTCTCATTTTCCCTTTAAGCTCCATCAACCCCTGCTCCAAATATTCCAGCCTTTCTGCTGACTTAGTAGCGATTTCTCTCCACTCATTGATTGCTTCCATGTCCACTTTATGTTGTTCCAAATGCCTGGCTTCAGACTCAAAAACCCTTTTGTGAAACATCCTGTATTTGACTTGTGTTTCAGAAGCGTCATCTATAACCATATTTTTTAGATTAATCCCTAGCTTGACATCTCCCGCTATATCATCTACCAACCACGATGGATAGAAATGCACATGGCCGGCGTGATATCGATCTGACTCGATAGTATCTTTCTCCACAATGATCTTTTGATGCCACATGTGTTGTGCCTTGAACTTTAATAGAATGGCGTTCCCCAAGAAGTCTTCTTTGTGCTGAACCATTTTAGGAACTCGTGGTATAACCAATTTTCTCCCAGCTTGCCTCATAACCCTAATAGGAGCATAAGGATAGATCCCCCTCAATCCGATTAGCACTAGATGAGGAGTATCTCTCGCCCTGATGATGAATTCACTTCTAGGGAACCACTCAAACATCCAATGTACCTTGTCATCAGTCAAATTGCTAAAGAGATGTACCCAGCTCACAGCGTTTTCCGGTTGCGCAAACCTGTTTTGGATAAAACTCATTCTATTCGGATGATGATAGGCTATGTGGTCATTCCATGGTCGTCGAAGTTCTTGACAGTAGTCTCCTCTGTGAAGGTGTTCCAACAACCATACTTTCAGCAACAGATTGCAACCCTCAAAATGCCTACACCCCTTTTTGCAACGGTCTAAAGCCCGGTACATATCAACCAAAATCATAGGGACAATAGTGTAAGTTTGCCCCTCAATCCCCTCCATCAAAGTCTTAGTGACCATAGCTAGGCGAGTGTGGGTCCTTTCTCCCTGTATCGGAAATACCAGCATCCCTAGAAAGCAGACAACGAAGACAAAAACTCGGCGGTGAGTCCAACCTAAAGAAGTGATGGCAAACTCATAATGATAGAGGCGATATGATTTGTTGTGCCCATAACGCTCATATAGGAAATCGAATGGTATGTAAGACTTCTTCAGACAGACTAAATTATTATTTTTCCTGAAACCCATCATTTTCAAGAAACCTCGAGAAGTGCGGTTTTCCGGTAACAACAAACCAGGGCTATCCCATGGGAGCCCAGCAAAACCTCCTATTTCTTCTAAAAGGGGAGTCATTTCTATGTCACCAAAATGAAAAACGGCTCTCTTCTCATCCCAGAACACGGTGGTGGCCTCAATCAATGCATTGTTTGGCTGAATGTCTAACATAGAGGGTAAATTCCCGAGGACTCTCTTCACATGGTTTTTGTCACTTGGTGCGAGACCAATCCAGCAGCAAAGGTGGGATATTTTGAACCATGTCGAACCTGGGTACTTCGTGCCTCATTTCTGCAAAAGAAATAGAGTTAGCCTTTCCCCCTCCAGATTTGGCTATTTACACGTTAATGATCAACATATTGGCATCTTTTCTCCGAGTAATGCACAGATCGTAATTGTGCCCATTAAGATTATGGAAATCCTAGCGGACTTTGGACAAGGCTTGTCTTAGCGAGTTATTACGCGGACAGAGTTCTAACCCATACTAGGTTTGGACATGATGCATGCATAGTTAATATTAGAGTGGGGGTTTCTAGAAGAGTCTAGACTGGTACCCTCAAGCGGACAACTTGAGAGGGAAAGGTACGGAACCGTCGACTGCACCGCTGATCGACTAGTTTTACCGCAAATAAGCCTTTCCAAATTTAAAGGGTGATTTAGGAAGAGTGCGGACACTCATCAAGTGCCGCTATGGTATTAGCTACGTACGATTGGAATATGATGTGGAGCATGCTTTATGCAAAGATAAAACAACACGTTGTCAAATATTTTGCATGATGAAAATAGTAAATGCAGTATTGAGTGAGACGCAAAGACATAAAAAGAAAGAAAAATAAGGAAGAAGTTAGTTCGTTTAATGCTGGAATTGTAATAAAGTAGACAAGGGAGTGAGGGTGGGGAGAGACATAATGTAGCAATTCTTAAAAAATGCCTAACGGAAAACGTATGTTATGGCCAAATTGAGCAGAGATTTGCATATCAATGCAAACTCAAATAAGGGAAAACGGGGAAAAGGGTGTACAAGTAGCAATAAAAGGGAAACGGGATCGGGATATTCATGTAACAGCAAAAATAATAAAGACATGTTTATCAGAGAAGACTAATTCATATAGACCATCTTTGTTATGGTAAGAGCCTAAAAATATTCCCTAGCAGAGTAGCCATGCTGTCGCGCCCCTTTTCCTCGCGAAATCGTGTTTCGACACGTGACAACTCTTTTAAGGGAGGTGTTAAAAGAGAGAGTCGCCACCTAACGGGTTTGAGGTGTGTTAGGGTTTGCAAATAACTCTGGTTTAACCAATTTGCGTCACCAAAGATCGGGTAAGGGCTCAAATTACCTCGAAGAGAAGGTGTTAATCATTCTTCAAGGTCCACAACTGTTGGTCCCAGCCGAACTCTAATTATATGAATTAGTCGGATAAACAAGAATACAGAAAAGCAAGAAGTTTGGGAAGTTTTATTAAACACAAATAATATATTTTAAAGAAAAGATGGGGGGGGGGGGGTCCTAAACTTTTTAACCTAAAGGATCACCGCGTGCAACCTAATAATACTTCGTAACTCCCTCAATATGGGGTGTTAATCATGTTATTCAGCGGGCACAGACTATCATCTCCTGCTTCCCAATTACTATCTTTAAGTTATTACCTAAAGCTCACTAGTTGATTCTAAACTGTACCTTATGCGTGCACTACCCGTCCCATGCCTATGGTCCAGGAGGCGTTTGAACCTCTATTTTGGGTGGTTTCAGACTTAACTTAGGTTGCTCAAAATGAGAAAAACTAGGCGACATACAATACAAGTCGGACTTCATATAAAAGTAGTTAAGGGCTCAAGTTAGCCTCCACACTTAGACAACAAATGCACGCAAATAAATTAGGCGTTTGACAGTTTCAGAATTAAGACGAGTTACAGTCATTAAGCCCTATAGACATGGTTCTTATATGACCTTAGAATTCAACCATGCAGGCAGTTTCATATGCAAGGTGTTATTTTAGAGGCATGATTTCCGAATACCTATCTATATTTTAGGGAATCTGGTATTGCGTACTGATTACTAAAATTATAGATTATAAGTGTTTAAACCTATAGACATGATATCTAGGTGCAGTAATTGGCAGTGATAACCATGGAGATATTTAGAATTACTCAATTTGATCCTATGGGCATGCTTTATAATGATGGCAACGAAATAGTGTTGAAAGTTCAATATTAGCACTTAAAAGCAAGTGGGATTATCCTATAGGCAGAATTTCTACAATTAGCGATTGAAACTGGTTTTAGCTCTTATAGGCATGCCTCCAAAGTGAGTAATTATAATAACAGCACATTAACCAATTAAAACCCTATAGACATGATTTCTAAAAATGCAGATTTGTAGAACATAAGCTAACATGACCCTATGGTCATAGTGTCTAATGGATATGCTGTAATACAAATTGAAACATTGGTCACTTTATTTCCTATAGGCATGATATCTAACAAACGTGTAGAAGCAGAATATATTCGAGCAAATTAAACACCTATAAGCAGGATTTCTACTCGTTTCATGCAAATATTAAAATAAACTCGTTTTCCCAATTTTACTAACACCCCAATTGTAATTGAAACATTAGTGCAGACCCAATGAGTGAAATAAAATACAGAAGTACAAAATAGCTATAGTGCGCCTAAAGCGCCCCAAAGTATACCCAGCCTAGCCAGACCTTCAATCTCAAGTCCGCACAGTTTCACAACAGCCCAGAAAATAATCTTCATAGCCCAAAACCCAGTAGCCAGAGCTAACAAACAACCATTTACACAAACCAACTAGTTTATCCAGTAGGTGAAGAAGGGTGAAAAGTTGAGAAATTAGGAAAGTGGCAAAGAACGTTGGACCCTAGTGTGTCAGAGTTCCTAAGGGCTTCAAGAACCCAGGGCAGTTCTCACACTAGGGAGGTTGATAGAGGAAACTTAGGGGGAAGGGCTTTGGCTTTCAGCCAGCCCCAGAATTAAACTCATAACAAGAAACAACCAGTAAAGTAGTAGGTTTAGAAAAGCATTTGCAAACTTATAAGATAATCACATAATGAACATGAACTAACATATTGGGCAGGGTAACATACAACAAGAGACAAAGAATCTAGGATTGCAAAGTTAAAAGGCAAGGGCATTAGGCTAATAAAACCAAGTAATCCAACCAATTAGGACTTAAAGGATCATATTATACCAAACGCAGGGGTTAAACATTATAATACAAACAGGATCAGATAACATAGAGAGTATCAGACAAGGCATACTGGTTTTAAAGGATCACAAGTCATTAGGGGTACATATTGGTCATAGCAAAAACACATATAGTGGTACCAATAGTCATAGGAGCATACAACATTCAGAGTAAGATCTTAAACAAGTTAGGGCATGCTAATAACATCAATTGGTCATTAGAAGCTCATGATTAGGCAAAGAAACATGGATTAAACCATATAGTCAAAGCAGAACATTTGAATTATCAGTAACACTAAACTAAGCATGCATCATTCTTTCCAAATTAACTAAGCTAGGTGCAGAGACATTATTAGGCTAACAATCATAGGCAGAACTAGGCTGAAAAGAGTCAAAGAAACATATTAAATCATGCAGTTTCTAAGAACATGCTTAACATAATAGAGTGAACGCTGCAAGGACTTAGAAACTAACCAGTGATTGTTCGATAAACAAGGAAAAGGATTGAAGTAAGGACCCAGGGCCCTGAATGTGTCAAGTTCCAAGGGTTTCAGGAACCCAGGCAGTTCTCACACCCAAGAGAGGTCAGAAAAAGTGGCTTTTAGCCGGCCAAGAGCTAGACAGAATAGAATAGTAAACAAGCACAGAATAGAAAAACTTTAGTTTTTTGTAAGAGAATAGTGATTCCAGTGTGTCCTAAAGGGGAATGGGGAGTGGTTTATATAACAACAAAATTGGACAAGTGAACAAGGAAACAAAATAAATCAAACATAGATTAAGGAAGGAAAGCATGCAAAATCAATTCAGAATCAATTTAGGAGAGAAATCGGGTGAACTCTAGTTCAAGAGGGAGAACACAAATAGTGATCTGACTAAATCGGACTCATATAGCCTGGTGTTGAGTGTATATAGACGAAATAATACCCAAAATCAAAGATTCGAGCCACTTTAATCCTATCTCAGAAGGTCTCACTGTCACACCTCCCTTTTCACTACACCAGCAAGGGTGTAAAGGAGTTTTTCCAATTAAAGGACAATCGGAACGGGATTTATTATTAATATTCAGAGTCGCCACTTGGGAGATTAATGGTGTCCCAAGTCACCGGTTGAATCCCGATCCGAGGAGATCATTACTCTGTTAACAGTCCGCGAACCAGAAATCCGAGTAAGGAATTCTGTTAACCCGGGAGAAGGTGTTAGGCATTCCCGGGTTCCGTGGTTCTAGCACGGTCGCTCAACTGTTGTATTTGATTTTATCTAATTTCAAAACATGTTCTAGTTTATGCTTTTATTAGTAAACCGCTTTTATTTTTATGTTTAATAAGAATTGCAACATCGTGAAAATGCGTCTCGAACCACGTCGCACCAGTGCACCCGTGATTGTTAACACATTTCGACTTCGTTGAGATTTGGATTTGGGTCACATAAACGTGCACCCGTATTTTGGAAAGTATATATTATTAAAATACGCGCCTAAAGCAACTACGCTTTTATTATCTTTGGGGAAAAACCGCGAAGTTCGCTAAACGGCCCTCCCAAATTCTAATCAGTTTTAACGACCATTTATTGAGGGCCCCGCCTTTGTAGTTTTATTTGGTGAGGCTAAGCTCATTATTTTATTAAAAAGGCAGCCTAAAAACGGACTACGATTCTCTATTTTTTGTACTAAAACAACATTAGGTGTTACCAACTCAATTACAGTTGGCCCAAGAGCCCAATCCAGGTGGTCTGCCACACCTAAACCCATCAGACCTCAAATAGGATATCCTGGGGTCGATTTCCTGAGTCGAGTGTACCAAGGCCCGTTTAACTTTACCTTATTCGAGATCGCTGAACACTACTCCATGCTTAACAACTATCATTTCTAACTATTAACCCGTTGGAAACATTTACAGTACGCTTTCAAACTCAGACAAATTCACGCTATGATTATACGAAATCAGTAATCCATTGCCAATCCAAAAACAACCTGATTTTCCATTTTTTCAAAACTATATGAAAGAGCAACCAATGAGAGATTATGCCAAGCTACCATTAACAAACAACATGTTGACAGAATAAAACAGTCTCAATTAGCACAATGATAGATTAATGTTTCAGTTATGCTTATTAACTACATAACTACTACAAACTATCTACAAATTAGCAATCAGCAGAGGCGAACTTCAATGCATAAATTCGATGGAATTTCTTCATTGTACTTCCAATTCAACAGTTACATCAAATCAGTTTCGGATGTGTACCTGGAATTTGCAAAGGAAACAAGAAGGAAAGAGTCAGCAGTAGCACAACAAGGCAGCAGCAATGGTGTTAGCCCAGGAATAACTAAAATAACTAGCCGGATACAGATTTGGACAGCAGAACTATCAAATGACCCTCAGCAATCAATCAGGCAACCAATGCAAGGGTAGATTGAACACAAAAATACCAGAGATCTCAACAATCACCAACAGCAATAACGAATAACCCACAACAGCCACTTAAGCCTCAAATACTACTCGAAATGCAAACAAACATCCTCGAAAGCAAACTTAATTTCTCCTGGAGCTTTAATGAAACAGAAGTCGACCAAAATCCAACCCCAGACCAGCTTGAAATAACCAAAACCAACGGCAAACTAACAGTCACACTTCAGAAGAAACTCAGCAAACAGAGGAGAAGAGAACTGGTCAAAGTTGGCTAACATCAATGTAACAGTACATAATTCTGATTTTTTGCAGGTTTTGTTGTTTTTGGTTTTCTTATTTTTTGAGTTTCTACTTTCAAATCTGGGAACTGAAGAGTACTTTTGGGGGTGGGAATTCTAGGCCTCTAAACTTGTGAATCAAGGCAAATGAATGCCTATTTATAGATGAACTTAGGGTCCAGTTTCAGATTTTCCTTTTACCCATTAGTCCCTGTTTTAATTCTATTTTTATCCTTTATTTTCTGACTTGTTACACAAGTAACTACCCTAAGTTTACTGAAATCTGCACTATAGTCCGTCCT
>NC_032000.1:27439944-27443679 GCF_001879085.1 Nicotiana attenuata | reverse complement strand
AGGATTAAATCAACCCAACAAAATTAAGCTAAAGCTAAGAACAATTACAAGAGCAGGATGAAAGCACATACAGAATCAAAGACAGAATCGAACAAAACTTACTGATGTTGAGCATTCGACTGACTACGGGACGAACTCTGACCAGCTATTGTTGTTTGAATCCTCCGGGATTCTTGACACGTAACATCCCTAATCGTGTGTTTTCAAAATAAAACACGTGATTAGGGAAATTACGGTCCAAAATCCCCAAGATTTTCTGAGCTAGGGTTCTGCCGGGATTTGGGATTCAGAGTTTATAATGTTCCGGGCAGATTCGAGGGTTTCTAAGTATGAGTTAATGATGAGGGAGGTCTGGTGGTTAAAGAGGTATCGATTTTGGGAGGATTTGGGGACGGCGCCGCCATCGGAGGAACTTGTGGCGGCGCTAGAGTTTTGCAGATTCGAGGAACTCCGGTGTGATTTGAGAGAAGCTGAGGTCGGAAGGGGAAAGAAGGGGGGGAGAGGGTGCTAGGGTGTTAAGCTGGGGTGGTTTGGAAGTGGTGGCGTTCACCGGCGGCGGTGGTTCCGGCGCTAGGGTTTGAATTATTTGAGACGTTTGGGTGATGTTTGAAAGAAACCAATACTAGATATGGAATGGGGAGGTGACGAAGAGGACATGGTGTAAATTTCAGGGCCATTGGACAACCGCCGCCGGCGGAGGCGATTTCCGGCCGGCAGCATGCGGTGGTAGGCGACGGAGGGTTCTCTGAAGTGTGAGAGATGAGAGGCAGGGGGGTCTGAAGGGGGGGTAGGGCATTCGGACATATATATATCAAATGCCCCTAAGTTAAGAGCCGTTGGATTAAACTACCTCGACGGCCCAGATCAATTACGACCTAAACGGGGTCGTTTCAGTTAAGGGGAAAGACCGGACCGGGCATGGGCTAATTGGGGTGGGGCGTTTTTTGTTTGGGCCTGGGTAATTTGGCCCAATTCTTGCCATTTCCTTTCCTTATTCCTTTATTTGTTTTCTTGTATTTTAATCACTTTGCTTTTGTATTTTATTTTTTGTATTTTTGTATTTATTTATTTTTTCTGATTTTACAAAATGATAAAACTAAAATGAAACCTAATTTATTTCCAAAATTAAGCTAATTAATTCCTATTTAAAATAAACTCAAGACAAATTCAACAACTAACAATTGAGAAATGCAAAAATGGACTATTTTTGTTATTTTCTTTAAATTTTATTCTAAAGACAACTTAACCACTAAATAATCCTTAAATATGGAATTAGATCCTAAATGCAAATGTCAGGCATATATTTTTTATATTTTTCATATGAAATAAAAATGCACAAACAAAATGCAAACAATTAACAAAAAATAACACAAAATTCAAAAAAGTGTAAAATAATGAAAGAGAAATTATTTTGTTTGAATTTTTGGGAATAATTCATATATAGGGCAAAAATCACGTGCTCACAGCTGCCCCTCTTTGCTCGGGAACACGCAGAGTTCTCGGGCAAAGACAAGTGAGCGGAAATGAGCGATTTCTGCCCGTTTGCATATTCCGTGTGAAGCATTTTGAAAACCGTCTGACCGAACCCTGCTTCAAAGGTTGCCTACATATCCTTGGCTGTAAAGGAATCAGGTCAGTGTAGTTCTGGAGGGTTTGGTAGCTGGGACTACCAGGAGCTGTGATTTCATTGTTGTTGCTGCTGTTACTGCTCGCTGACCTCCTTATTACACCGAGTAAAAATAAAGAGAAGCTAGCCTAAGCTATGAATTACAAAAAGGGTCCTATCTATGTCTTCAAACTTGCTCTTGTGTTGCCTTGAACTTGTATTCTTCTGATGGAATCCTTGGTGTTGCCTTGCATTATGATCAGAAATGTTTTGCCATTCCTCCGAATGATGCTTGACCGCTGAAATTTGAGATATATGCTTCTATTCTCCAAGCGGGCTCCTGATTGCTGACGCTTGAAAAGTATTCCCTTGTTCTCCAGGTGGGCTCCTGACTGCCAAAACTTGGGATAAATGCCTTTGTTCTCCAGGCGGGGCTCCTGATTGCTAAAAACTTGAAAATAAATGCCTCTATTCTCCAGGCGGGGCTCCTGATTGCTAAAAACTTAAAAATAAATGCCTCTATTCTCCAGGCGGGCTCCTGATTACTAAAAACTTGAAAATAAATGCCTCTATTCTCCAAGCGGTGCTCCTGATTGCTAAAACTTGAAAATAAATGCCTCTGTTCTCCAGGCGGGCTCCTGATTTCAAAGATAGACCAACAACAAAAGAAAAGACTTTTCTGCCCCAGTTTGGTAGCCGGGTGCATCGCGTTACCAAACACTACTAAAAATTTGGAAGCTAAAATTTGAATTGTACTTCCCTTATTTTCCAGGTGGGCGCCTGATTACTGAACTTTGAAACGTATTCCCTTGTTCTCCAGGTGGGCGCCTGATTGCGACAACTTGAAATGTATTCCCTTGTTCTCCAGGTGGGCGCCTGATTGCTTAAATTGAAATGTATTCCCTTGTTCTCCAGGTGGGCGCCTGATTGCTGAAATTGAAATGTGTTCCCTTGTTCTCCAGGTGGCCGCCTGATTGCTGAAATTGAAATGTATTCCCTTGTTCTCCAGGTGGGCGCCTGATTGCTGAAATTGAAATGTATTCCCTTGTTCTCCAGGTGGGCGCCTGATTGCTGAAACTTGAAATGTATTCCCTTGTTCTCCAGGTGGGCGCCTGATTGCTGACACTTGAAATGTATTCCCTTGTTCTCCAGGTGGGCACCTGATTTCAACAGAAATAGACAAAACAAAGAAACATTTTCTGCCCCTGTTCCAATCAAAGAAAAAAAATTTGTTAATGTAAAATGGTGGTTAGCTGTTGGCATTCTTGTTGGCCATGCTCCCGCTTCCGACTTTGCTCTGATTTGCTTCTTCGGACTTGCTTTGACTTGTCACGATTTCCCAATTGACTTTCAACCCTCCGATCTTGATGACCCACATGTTTTACCTCGTACCACTGTTTGGTGTTTCTGTTCCCTTCTTGTGAACCTTGTTTCTCCCTCACAACCATCTGATTATTACTCTGATTTCCATCGGTCCTCTATGTTTTACTCTCTTTTGACATGTCCCCACCTTGTTGTGCCATCTAACTGGGAGGCTGGTAATTAGCTTAGACATCCTTCTTTTGTTTTTGAATAGAACTGACACTAAAGCATCTTATAGACAGACTTCAAGAGAATGAAATGCAATGACCTCGAAGGTTTTGAGGGTAGAGAAACTCTGAAAACGAATGAGTTGTAATGAAGAGAAAAAGGATAGGACTTATCTGAGCGGAAAGGCTGATTCCGTTGATCACGCCATGCATTTTGGGTTCCAGCCTAGTCTGTCCAACCAATCAATTATCAGTTACCACATTTGTTGTCTCATACTTTCACGCCCGACTCTCACTAAACTCAAACCTTGCTTGTTTTTCCATGTTTCAAACAACCTTCAACCACAGACTTCTTTCATTTGCCCAACTGAAAGATCTCACTTTCGCCTTACAGTGCCCGTGAGGGTTTTCACCAATAACACTCTCTCATTTTAATATCTCTCAAACTCACCTCGCCTTACGGTGCCCGTGAGGGTTTTCACCAATAAGACTCTCTCATTTTCATTTCTCTCAACTCACATCGCCCTATGGTGCCCGTGAGGGTTTTCACCGATAAGACTCTCTCATTTTATCCTTTTCCTTCTGTCACCAGAGTGTTGT
>NC_032000.1:27434143-27437999 GCF_001879085.1 Nicotiana attenuata | reverse complement strand
ATGAGCGGTCCCTGTAGACTTGGGGTAAGCCTGCCTTTGGCTTGAAACCGATGCGGCATGATGCATCTCAACAGTGTTTTTTTATGTTCTATCTGCCCCCAGTTTCGCTTGTCTTGGGCGCGAAGTGATCTCAAAATGCCTTTACCTATTTCCCTTGAACATTGTTTCATTGCTTCATTACTAAACTGACCTCTCTTTTTTTTTTTTATTTAAATAGGCTGAAAGTTATGCGTGCATGTCACGTCACTAGAACTAGCGTGAAAAGAATTGCAGAGGGAGAAGGGAACTAAATAAAATGACTAGAAATGGCGGGAACTAAATGAAATGACTAGAAATGACTAGAAATGCCGGGAATTGCATTAGACTGACAGTGAAAGGGTTTAAACAATGGAACAAGCAAACTAGATTAGAGTTACAACCCTTGGACAAACCTAAACAAACTACACAAGCTGCTACGACGGGACAAACAAGACAAACTGAAAGGATAGACGGGTTTGAGTCACAAGACAATATCCGGATTACAACCCTGAAATAACCCGGACAATAGAAATGACAACGAAATAAACCACCAAAACTCCAAGTGATGGAGCGTCTTCCCAATTACCAAGTACGGCGTCTTAGCCACTGAATTTCATACCAAGATTGCTGAAATTTTCACAGGACTTCCTCACGTTGTTTTGAGTAAACTGCTTCTGGGTTTCTTCTGCCGGCTCATTCTCGCAATCAATCATACCCACCATATGCGTTTCATTGTGCACAGGAGATGGATCTTGGCCAGTGTTTGTTGCATCTGGACTTTGCACGACGATGTCACCTGCATCAATAAGCTTTTGAATTGCATTCTTCAGATTCCAACATTTCTCTATGTCGGGCCCCAGGGCACCTGAGCAATATGCGCACCGTTGAGGAGGATCAAACTTCTTTGGAGGAGGGTTCGGCACTTTTATCTGAATCGGCTTCAACATATCCAGTGTCCTTAACCGCTAGAACAGACTGGCGTATGATTCTCCCAACGGAGTGAAGTCTTTCTTCTTTCGTGACCTCTCATTCTTAAACGCTGGATTGGGCCGAAAACCTAAGCCGGGGTGTTTTTGGGAAGCTCGTGGGGATAGATGGGCCTTTTGAGGAGCTGGGTACTGAGAATGTGATGTGCGACTTTAGGATTTCTGTGGAGAGACGCAGCATCGAAGAAGGTCATCTAATGCACCAGGATAACCACAGGGACGATGTTGAGGCCGGAAGTGTTGCTCAGGAAAACTTATCGGATCGTCCTTTCTGTTCCTCTTTCTTCCAAACAAGCTTACTGGTACGTTCTGACTGGCTTCCGAACGACTCACGATTTTGCCTGACTTGATTCCTTCTTCCACTAGCTCCCCCATTTTTAACACATCATTGAAAGGCTTACCCAAGGCCGGGATCCAATGACTGTAGTAGGTGGGTCCCTGGGCCTGTAGAAAAAGCTTAACCATTTCTTCTTCGCTGATCGGGGGACTGACTCGAGCAGCTTGCTCCCTCCATCTGAGCCCAAATTCATTAAAGCTTTCCTCCGGCCTCTTTTCCATTTTATATAACGAGGTGCGGTCTGGGGCAACACTTGATTTGCATTGAAAGTATCGGACAAAGTCTTGAGCCATGTCACCCAATGTAAGCCACTCATCAACATTTTGACGACTATGCCACTCCAAAGCTGCCCTAGTTAGGCTTTTATTGAAATATGCCATCATCATGTCATCTTTCTCTCCAACAATCCTCATTTCGTTGCAATAGACCCTCAGGTGGGCTACCGGATCTCCACGCCCATCATACAAGTTAAATTTTGGTACTTTGAATCCTGCGGTCAAGCGGGCATCATGTGGCACAATCAGTTCTTTACAAATCATGCTACCCTGGCCTCCCACTCTTCGCTTGTCCCCTTAAGGACAGTTCTATGCGTTTCAGCTTCCTGGGCGTCCCATCTCGTCCTCCTCTTCTTGTAACCTTTTCATTTCTAGCACGGAGCTCATCCCGTGAGCTCTTCTTGTATGAATCAAGGACCCTGTGGGCAACCTCCGGAGGGTGATATTGGGCATTACGAGCTTTGGATAGGTGTTCATTGTTTGGGGTAATGGATATGACAGGAGGGCAATTTTGGGGAGTAGTAACTGAAGGATGAGCGATGAAGCTACTAGGGTAGGTGGGACGAGTGTGATAAGCGGGTATATCTGGAGAATATGGAGGATCATCTGGTATTGTGTTGGGAGTTTGGGTAAAGGTAGCGTCCGGGAAAATTGGTGGTGGCGGGGGTGGTGCCTTTCCAGTTATCCAGGCTTGATACATATTTGTCATGTGTTGTCTCAACATCCGCACCTCTTCAACCAACCCATTATCCCGTTCCACCAACTGTTGTCGAACATCGGTATCAAGCAACTCAGTTCTGCTGTTCTCTGCCATTGCCTCTTGCCTCTGTGTTGCAGGGAAAAATTACTTTTAAAACCACAAACCAACCACCTGTCTGAAATGATATGGCAAAATGAAACCATCACGTTAGCGTTAGGGCATTTAACACATAGGTAACAGCTTTTGATCGGGCGCATGCGTCATCCCGGCTTTTCCTTATTTCCAATTGCAAATTTTTCCTTTGTTTTTCATCTTTTTCCCCCTTTTTTTTCACTCTTGCCTTTGTCCTCTCTCGTTCCGATTTTCTTCCTTTCTTGAGTTTTGCTTTTCCGCTCTTTTCTTTTCTTTTTGCCTTTTGTGGTTTTTCCTCTCTTTTCTCGTTTTTTTTGGAGATTGCCTACGTATCACGACCCCGCGTGAATCAGACCGAGCGTAGTTCTTGCAGAATAAATGTAAAGTAGAAGCAAAATATTTTTTTTTTCAATTTTATAGATGGAAAATACGTCTATTACAAAGACTCAAAACTGACAGATTAAACAACTAACAGACTCTAATGCAGAAAAGAACTACAGACTCCATCATCCCTATTCTACTTTAAACGAAAATACAGACTTAATCAACTGACTGACTTTTACAGACTCCAGTAAAAAAGGAAATACAGACTCAGAAGACAATCATGAATACATTAAAGCTCCTGGCGCCCGCGGGACATCATTCGGTCTCGCCGCGGGCCTATATGCAAGCTCCCCTTATTTTGAATCGTGCTCATCCTGCACATTTATTAAGGTGATTTAATCACTTATTTTGACCTAAAAGAAAAAAAATGACACTATTTTTGTTCAAATTTCTAATTTTAAAACAAATGGCCGGTTTTGCAGTTACGGCCTTTCAGCACTTCGGGGAGAAGATTTTAAGGCTGTGTCTGTTAACCGTTGAACTGACTCAGGGTGGCTGTTCTTGCAAAAACAGCCTTCCGGCACTCTTTTTGGGACATTCGGCTTAGTTTAAACAAGAATGGCGGCACCTGACTTATTCATGACGAAATTAAAAAATTTGGCATTTTTGGCTATTTTTGAAAAGGGGAGGTTGGACCCGATGAGGGTTGCCTACGTATCTCACGTCCGGTGAGAATCAAACCAGCGTAGTTCGGGCAAAATAAATCTAACTATTTTTGAAAACAGACTCTTTTTTTTTTTTTGTAGGCAAATTACACTATTTCTGAAAGCAGGATTCTTTTTTTTTTAATATTTTCTTTTTCAGTTGGCAAATAAAATAAACTAATTTGAAAATAAAACTCTTTTTAGTTTTACTTTTCCATTTGGCAAACTAAAAAGAACTTTCTTCTGTTTTTTTTTTTACATTTTTCAAAAATTTCGGCTAGTCATTTCGGCACTACTTGGACATTATTTTTGGTATAGGTAATTAACTCTCTATACTGCTATTTTCTCTTTTTCTCTTTTTGTTTTTTCCAATTTTTTCC
>NC_032000.1:27420653-27430594 GCF_001879085.1 Nicotiana attenuata | reverse complement strand
GAGGTATCGATTTTGGGAGGATTTGGGGACGGCACCGCCATCGGAGGAACTTGTGGCGGCGCTAGGGTTTTGCAGATTCGAGGAACTCCGGTGCGATTTGAGAGAAGCTGAGGTCGGAAGGGGAAAGAAGGGGGGAGAGGGTGCTAGGGTGTTAAGCTGGGGTGGTTTGGAAGTGGTGGCGTTCACCGGCGGCGGCGGTTCCGGCACTAGGGTTTGAATTATTTGAGACGTTTGGGTGATGTTTGAAAGAAACCAATACTAGATATGGAATGGGGAGGTGACGAAGAGGACATGGTGTAAATTTCAGGGCCATTGGACAACCGCCGGCGGCGGAGGCGATTTCCGGCCGGCGGCGTGCGGTGGTAGGCGACGGAGGGTTCTCTGAAGTGTGAGAGATGAGAGGCAGGGGGTCTGAAGGGGGGGGTAGGGCATTCGGACATATATATATCAAATGCCCCCCAGTTAAGAGCCGTTGGATTAAACTACCTCGACGGCCCAGATCAATTACGACCTAAACGGGGTCGTTTCAGTTAAGGGGAAAGACCGGACCGGGCATGGGCTAATTGGGGTGGGGCGTTTTTTGTTAGGGCCTGGGTAATTTGGCCCAATTCTTGCCATTTCCTTTCCTTATTCCTTTATTTGTTTTCTTGTATTTTAATTACTTTGCTTTTGTATTTTATTTGTTGTATTTTGTATTTATTTATTTTTATTTTTTTTGATTTTATAAAATGATAAAACTAAAATGAAACCTAATTTATTTCCAAAATTAAGCTAATTAATTCCTATTTAAAATAAACTCAAGACAAATTCAACAACTAACAATTAAGAAATGCAAAAATGGACTATTTTTGTTATTTTCTTTAAATTTTGTTCTAAAAACAACTTAACCACTAAATAATCCTTAAATATAAAATTAGATCCTAAATGCAAATGTCAGGCATATATTTTTTATATTTTTCATATGAAATAAAAATGCACAAACAAAAATGCAAACAATTAACAGAAAATAACACAAAATTCACAAAAGTGTAAAATAATGAAAGAGAAATTATTTTATTTGAATTTTTGGGAATAATTCATATATAGGGCAAAAATCACGTGCTCACACTCACTTGCCAAACTTAGCAAGCACCTAAGTAACACCATAAATGGACGATCAGTAGTGAGAAGAGACAAATAAGCTAAGTATATCACAGGTAGATTCCATCTCTAGGTTGGAATCGGAAAGGAACTAGGGTGTGACTGCTAGGGTTCCTCATAAGAGATAAGAGGATGGGAAGATTCGAGGGCGGCTGGTTAATAGAAAATGGGTTAGGATTTTGGGGTGGGGGGATATAAAATGATGGGTAGGTTAATTTGGGTCATTAATCATTTGAGATCAACGGCCAAGATCAAATGGGAAAGCGGGGCGGGTTATTTTTAAAGGGGTCCGACCGGGTTGGGTAGAAAGGGGTATGGTTTGGGCTTAGGTCACTTGGACTAGGTCGTTGGGCGAATTACAGGTCGGAAAATTGATTCAAAATCTGGCTATTGTTTTAATACGCAAGATTTATCAAAAATAATTTATAAAAATGATTAATAAATAAATAAAAATATTATTTATGCACCAAAATGACTAAAATAATATTTCAACATTATAAAAATATAAAAATTTATTTTTTTGCATAAATAATGTAATTATACATGAGTATGGCTATTATTGCAAAAACGTGCAATTAGCCCTAAAAATACAAATTTAATTATGAAAACTGCAGTAAAATATTTTAAAACATACATGTTGGTGTAAATGATGAATTTGGATGATTAAATCACCATAAAAATAATTTGAAGGATAATTATTGGATATTTATACAATAAAATGCAGAAAGAAATTGATTTAAAACCTTTAAAAATTATGTAAAATGCTTGTATAGGTTTATAACTAAATGATGATGCAAATATACTATTTTAAAAGTATGTATATACAATTTAAAAATATGAGAAGAAAATTGGGTATCAACATGCGTCACCCCCAACATATAGAAAACATCATAACCTACGGTGAAAATACCCTCCAGTCAACCCTAGGTAAGATACTCACCTCGAACGAGCGAGAACTAGTACTCCAGGGATCCCTTGCCTCTCGAATCAGCCTCTAAACGGGTCAAATCTAATCAAATAACACACCGCAGTGTCAAATAATGTTAAAAGAAACAACTACATATCATTAAGGCACAATCTTTAATCAATTACACAAAGTCAACCAAAAGGTCAAACAGCTCGCTTCCTGAAACCCGACAAAATCACAAATTTTGACTACACATTCGAATATGAGTCCAAATATACACGTCATCCAAATTTGACTCCAAATCAAGGCTCAACTCAATTTTTCACTTTCCAAAGTTTCTTACAAGAACCCCAATTTTACTTCCTTAGATTCATCGATGAAATTCCAAAATCGAAGATAGAATCATGAATAATAATCAAATATGAGTTGGGAGCACCTGCCCAATCCACGTGGTGAAAATTAGGTGCGGCGCACCAGAACCATCAATACCAAAGAATTTCTAAAATTTTCCAAAATCACCCTGAAACTCACCCGAGTACCAACAAGTACGAATACATCATACAAACTTATCCAAATGCTCAAAACCTTATGATTAACATCAAACCAAGAATCGACGATCAAAATCAATCTCTTAAGTTTCAAACTTTCCAACTTCACCGAACATGTACGAATCATCCTAAACATTTTGGATTCTAACCACCACTTCGCACACAACTTTCAAAGCACTAAATGAACCTATTCCAAGTCCTGCAACAATAATCCGAGTCTGATATCATCATAGTCATCTTTCGGTCAAACCTATGAACTTTTCAAACCTTTAAATATCAAACTTTCGGCAATTAGAGCCAAAACATCCTAATAACCTCCAAACCCAAATTCGAAATTAGCAGTATACTTAGAATCTTTCTTACGATTTTGTTAATAACGATGATTCCTCCAAGACAGATTAATTCTTTGGTAATCGTAGTGAACTCGGTATGCATCTCTTGGATAGTAACCCTCTCCTTCATCATAAAAAGTTCATACTATCTTCTGAGCATGTCAATCTTAGGTTATTTGACATGGTACGTACCTTCATAAGCAGTCTGCAAAGCATCCTAGATCTGCTTAGCATTAGTACATGAAAAACTCTAATTGTACTCATAAGGTTCAATTTTCACAGATTAAAATCTTTTCGGCTTTAGCATTCTTCTGAATAGCCTTGATATCTTCATCATTATATTACTCCCTGGTTTTGGGTCCACTTACTTCACCCTTATCATCTTTTTCCATGGGAATCTTAGGACCCTTTTGAACAATATTCTCCGGTTCTAAATCTTTACCTTTTAGAAAATCTTGTATCATTTTTTTTCACCAACCATAATACTTTTCATTGAACGATGGCAACCTTGTGGTTAATTGTTCTTCTTGAACGATGGAGGTAAAACCATCTCAGACCTTTCAAGGTGTTAACCTTCAGTTGAATAAATTTGCTCTGTTACCAGTTATAATTTTAGAATGCACCAAGACACAAGACTAGAGGTGAATTATGCAACTCCTGATTTTCGCATTTTATGAACCTAGTTCTTTAACCTAAGGAATCTAGACACAAACAGAAAAATAAAGTATAGAAAATGAATAACACAATGACTCTTACATGGAAAACCTTCTTGCTCAAGGGAGTAAAAACCACGACCTACCCTCGTAGGATTTGCCTCAAAATGTTACTAACTTCAAAGAGCAATTTCAAGTTACGATTCAATAACCAAAGAGAGCATAAACTCTAGTACCTTAACTCTATAATTAGCTCAATTGTAGCTACCTCTTTACAAACTACAAACAGTAGCATATAAAGCTAAACAAACTCTTCAGATTTGTTTACATATGATTACACTTCTCAATGAGTAATATAGGTTATAATTAAAGAACAATTGACTCAAACTTAAACAACTTAAGAACGCCAGTAACTTTGCCTTCTGGAACAGGTTCTTTAGTTTAGGAGCTTGAATTTTTGAAAGCACCTTTTTGCTATTGGTCTATTTGCCTTGATTAATTCCTTGAAGTTGTGCGAATACTGTTAGAAGAGTTAACCTATCATATATAGCAGCAACATGATGCTTAATATAGGATTGGGTTTGGCTGAAAACTTCTCCAATTAATGCTCCAAAACTTAGGATATTTCGGTTAAGAAAAATAATACCTCTAGGATTTGGTTACCATATTTCTTTTCAACTCCACACGCATTTTTCATTTTCCACGTACTTTTTCTTTTATGCAAGTGTAACTATATTAATGAAACTTTGTTGATCATGAATTCCTCCTACCAACATAATACTTATAGCCCACAAAATAAATCCTTCAAGGAATACAACTTGCACTAAGAATCAACTTCCCGCTTCTGATCAACAGACTTCAAGGAAACCTAGTTCTTTCACAGTTGTTTGTTTATCGTTAAAATCAATATAAAGCTCTGCCCAATTGTTGTGTTGAACACATGTTTCTCCAACCTTTCCATTTGATTGAAATTCTGGTAGAATATTACATTTTATTTTTCGAAAGTAGTAGATGGTTAGGTCCTCAGATTTGTATGCATAGAAGGACTTCATATATCACACACGTCTTTTTTAGTAATAAGGGGTTAAACACATAAGACCTCGATAATAGAGGGTCATGTATGAAAAGTTCTTAATCAAAGCACTTTTACATTAACGGGTCACCTTAAACCTTTTGTAATTTATAGGAAATTTGCCTTATTTTTTATGTTACTAATCTCACTTATTATGAACGATTTGTAATTATCTTTTAAGTAAATTCATAGCGTAAATTTCTTTTTAGAGTATCAACGTGTAGAGAAGTTAAAAGTGTATTAGGTTTGGGGATGGCCTTAACACAATTAATAAAAGCCTTATAATATTAGTCTTCAGCTTAACAGTAACAAGCCTTTTAAGCATATTGTTACATTACTTATTTAGGTAGGAGACCTTCGTGTTACAGCCAAAGCCACTACCGTAACACACACACACTTTAACCATACATGATAGCATCAATTTATCGTAATTTTATTCCTCTAAATCCTTAAGAGCCCAGTTGAACTTCTGGCTCTGGCTGTACTGACTAGGGTGGCTGCCACCATATCCATGACCATGATAATTCGTCGACCCCATGCCCATGGCTGACGACATATGGGCAGATTGCTGCATTCCACTACCATAGCCACCATCACTATGGACCATATTGGTGCTGCTTGAAAAGTTGGTGGCGTCATGGGGCATATGCGCCCCATGATGTCCATAGCTACCATAGTGTCCGCCATGGCCATGGCCATGACCACTATGGTGTTGGCCACCATGACCCATCATCATGTGATTGTGAGTGGACTGACCGTATGGCATGGTGGAATAGCCCGAAGGCCTTGTCGTTTGCATAGAGCCGCCATGGTTGTTGTCGGAATAGTAGTTTTGCTCGTGAGCGTAGGATTGGTGCTTGTTCAACCCAAGTTGAGTTTGGAGAACCATCTTGAATATTGATGCTACTCCTAACGATGTGAAGTTTTGAGTTTTTGCTTGGTGAGAATGTGATCTTGACTTCGTTATATATATAGGGTTTTGGGCAGATCACGAGTACTAGAGGATTCTAACTAGATATATTACAAATTAACTAGAGGATTCCAATTAGATAAGAAAGGCATCTGATTCACATTGGTGCTATAGAAAGCTAAGATGTGGCGAATATTTCACGGTTGACATAACTTCTTAGGCATTCAAAAAGGCTCTTAGCTTTATTCCCCATCGACCAACTTGTACACCGAATCCAGTTTGCTATGCGTTCATCATTGATAAACTTTGGCAGTACGTATAGCAAATTACATTGAGTAGTACGCGCATTTTAGCGAGTTGCACGTAGCTCGTGAAGAAAAATCAGAACGCTAACCGAGGATTTGCCAATCATAGTAATTGGAAAGTCACTCTATATATATGTATTTAGAAGTTTTTCAAACCTATATAATCTGTATCCAAATTCCATTGTGGAGGAACAAAATAGTAGGTATAAAAGAAGTGCACAGCCGTTGACTAAAATTTTTATTGATCAATAGGATTTTTTTTCTTCATTAAGGCACATCTATGATGGGGTTGGGCATGACTCCTACTAAGATTCAAAACCGAAATGCATGTACAAGAGATATGACGATCTAACCTCTCCAAACGTCATAAGAAACGTAGACACGCTTAAACTTTACCATTTGGGCATTCTCACTGCCTATAATTAAGCTTATCTTTAGGCGCATACTGTGTTGTGTTAGTGGTGAGAGGACTCCTTTCTATTGCAAATGTAAGTCTGCAAAAAATTAACTATCCAAAACATATCTTTTTTTACGGGTTCGTGTGACAATTCAAATAGGTCGCTTTGAGTACTAGTTCATTTTCTTTGTTTCGAGACCTCCTGTATCTTTATTTTATGATTTATGACTTGCATGTGGTCCGTTTCGTTTTCAGAAAGCTACTACGTGAAATTTTAAAGAAAATATGATTTTTGGCTTAAAAAAAAGATTTGAGGTGACCACGGTAAACGTTATCGATAAATGACCTCGGATCGGTGTTTTGACGATTCCGACATGCTCGTATGATATTTTTGGATTTGTACACATGTTTGGTTGGGGTCCCGAGTGACCCAAGGGCATTTTGGCACATTATGTAAAAAAATTAGAAAATTGAGTTTCAAAGTTGAAAATTTTGAGTTTTGATGATCACGGGCAACTTTGGTCAGCTTACCAAAAATGAAGCTTTGTTTGCATTTGCGAGGGAAGGGACCATTGCAAATGCAAAAGCTTTTTCGTATTTGCGATAATTATTATGCTCAGGCACGTACTGATTGCAATTGCGATTAGTGGTTCGCAATTGCGATATATACAGCTGGGTAAAAGTGAAATTTTTTTGGGACATAGCTCATTTTACGCTATTTTTTAATCCTAGACTCCATAGAGGCGATTTTTGAAGCGCCATTTCTTCCCTAATTCATTAGTAAGCAACTTTAACTTGTTGTCAATCAATTTCAACTACCTTTCCATGAATTTTATCATCAAATCTATGAATTTCAAGGTAGAAATTAGGGGTTTTGGGTATAATTTGGGAATTTTATAAAATTGAGATTTAGTCCTCGAATTGAGGTCGAAATTTGAAATAAACACATATCCATGATCGGGGGTGAATGGATAATGGGGATTTGGTCCGAACCTCGGATTTCAACACGTGGGACAGGGTTGACTTTTTGATGACTATTTTAATTTAGTTAATGATTGAACCTTTTGATTGGTGGGTAGTTTCTAAAGCTTGTTTTGGATTGTTTGAACGATATTTGGCTAGATTCCGTTGGTTTGTAGTCTTGTTCTAAAGGGAAAGTCGTGGTTGCTTGTTGATTTTATTTCAAGAAGAGGTAAGTGTCGTGATTAACCTTGATTTGAGGGAATTAGTACTTAATTGGCCATTTGCTACTTGATTTATGTGTGGGAGTAGTATATATACAAGGTGACCACTACTAGAATCCCTGTAAAAAGCAACCAAATATTAGCGACCAAATTTGGTCTGTCAAAAAAAGCGACCAAATTTGGTCGCCAAACTGCCGAAAATAATAAAAAAATATTTGAAATACTTTAGCGACCAAAGTTGGACGCTATGTGGTCGCAAATTTAGTCAAACTGTTGACTGGACTGGTCAGACTTGTTTGGTCAAAGATATACTGAGATTAGCGACCAATGTTGGTCGCTTAAGCGGGACCCACATAAATTTTTTTAATAATGTTATTATTATTTTATAAAACTTATAAAATATAAATATATATAATTTAAAACTTGCGACCAAAGTTGGTCGCTAACTGAAGGATAAGTTGATAGCGACCAACATTGGTCGCTAAAGCGGGACCCAGTTATTATATTTTAATAAATATATATTTATTTAAAATAAATTATAAAATATAAATAAATATAATTCAAAAGTTAGCGACCAAAGTTGGTCGCTTAACCAATAGAGACCAATGTTGGTCGCAAATGTGGGACCCAGTTCTAACATTTAATAATTTTTATTATTAATTTAAATATTATATAAAATATAAATAAATCTGATTAAAATTTAGTGACCAAACTTGGTCGCTAAATTAAATTCATGTACAGTTAGTGACCAACTTTGGTCGCTAAATTAAATTCATTTACAGTTAGCGACCAAGTTGGTCTCTATATGGTCAAAATTAAAAATCACTTTTATATTTACTATGTAAATAAAATAAATATAAGTCGTTAATACTTTTGTAATACAAGGGATGAATAGTACTACGAAGTGGGCGTGTGTGTCTATATATATAATATATATATATATACTTACGCTATATTATGCACTAAGTATAAGTGTATTAGGTAATAGCGTATCGAATATAGATTCAGACAATGATTTGACTGACAAATATCACCAACATCCCATTAAGCTTGTACAGATCAGACTTGGAAGAAAGTTGAGAACAAAACTTCCTATAATCTTTGTCATCGTAGAGTCTTATTATCTCCGTTTTATGGGAACTGCCATGACCAACAGAAAACATTCCATCACCATCAACCTTGTCACTCCCAATTAAACTCCTTTTCCTCTTGGAAAATGAATTATAGAATTCCTCTATTACCTCTTCTTTTATCTACTTAGGAAATGTTTGTCACGACCCAATTCCCACTCGGTCGTGATGGAGCCTCTCGTGAAGACAAGGCCAGCTAACAGAACAATCAACACTGCTTTTGACGATTTCTTAGCATAACAGGTTTAAACCATAGATACTGATTAATTATAAGTACGGAAATAAACGTAACATAACGGGAAAAAAAACCATCCCAAACTCAGCCCGATAATCGGGGTGTCACAAGTCACGAGCTACTACAGAGTTGATGAAAATACTACAAGTCTGGAAACATAGTCTGAAGATGAATAAGATATGCAGAAGATAAGGAAGAAACGGGGCTGTGGACGTCGACAGCTACCACGTCTCTCCTAGTCCGCCTGGTCTGGAAGGAAATCACCGCTCAGGTACGAACTCAGCTGTGCCTGTCTCTGCACACATGGTGCAGGAAGTAATGTGAGTACTCTGACCCAGTGAGTAATAAAATTAAATAACGACTGAGAACATAAAATCCCACAAGGGCACAAATAATGCTATCTCAAGCAGCAACATCAGATAAACAGTAGAAGCCATTGAAATATAGGAAGAAAAATCTTTTTGAAAACAATCAATAAAACAAGTATGCTCAAGTATGGTCAGCCATTGTTACCTGACCGGTCAGCCATTGTCACCTGACCAAACGCGTATTACAGTGCCATTGTTACCACTGGTCAGTCATTGTTACCTGACTGGTCAGTCATTGTTACCTGACCAAACGCGTATAACAGTGTCATTGTTACCACTGTTCAATATTTAATCACTCTAGATGGGTACCCGCGCTCACTGTGGGTGTGCAGACTCCGGAGGGGCTCCTACAGCCCAAGCGCTATCAACAAGGCCTGAAAGCCTGAACAGTATCAATACGAGGCCTGAAAGCCTCCTCATCTCACTCATCATGCCCTCACATAAGGCCCTCGGCCTCAATCAGTCCAGAAATAGTCAACAGCCCCTCGGGCAACAGTAAAGCAATAATACTCACCTCAAACAATAGTTCAAATATCAGTTTAAAACTCCAAGTTTGAGTAAATATGGCTGAGTTCAAGAAACGGTGTAAATCACATGGACTGAGTTCAAATAATATTTCAAACAGTGAGGAAAACAGTGATGATAGTTCATAAAGAGTTCAAATAGTCGACAATAAGCCCCAAATATGGCAATAAGCCCAAATCATAGTGAAAACAACAAGTCATTGCTAATACGCGGTAAAATATCATCCGGACTGGAC
>NC_032000.1:27417615-27420553 GCF_001879085.1 Nicotiana attenuata | reverse complement strand
TGTTATTTTAAAATTATTAGACGTATTTATGCTTCATGTTGTACTTTGTTATTAATTTATTATGCATGCCAATTTAGTTTTACTATTGATTTGTTATTTTACATTTTCGTCAAACACTTTAATAATTAGATTTCTATATTATATATACCACATATATTTATATAGCCATGCATAAGAGCAATTTATATATATACATACACATACGGTTTACAAGAAATTGCCCTAAATAAAAAAAATTAAAAAAAAAAGCCCGGAAATAAAAAAGCCCGTTAGGCCCGTTAAGCCCACGAGCCCGGCCCATTTAGCCCAGGACCATATGGGCTTAGGCCCGTCACGGGCTGGTCCTACCCGTTGAGCCCACGAAGCCCGGGACCGCGAAGCCCGGGACCGCCAGAGCCCGGGACCGCTAAGCCCGGCCCGTTTAGCCCATTTAGGCCCGGGCCCGGGCCCACATACAGCCTTAGTTCTCCATAGCCTAAAATATGTAATTAGTGCTCCAAATACTTTTTTTTTTGTCCTTGTAAGATACAATAATTATAGCTAATGGGGTTTGAGCTAAGTCGACAGTCTCCAAAGCAGAAACAAAATATTTGATATAGAACTGTAATACTTACGAGTGTCGGGTGAAGCTCGACATTTGAGCGTCTGAGACGCTGCAGGGTTTCTTATCAAACGAATACAATTTTTCTATGAGATTTTTACATGCTTAATTCTTTATTTAATATTATTTTCATTAATAATATTACTCTTCATTTATTTTATAAATGGCAATTTCTTTTACATAGCACATTCTACAAATAAGCTGATCTTCTAAGGAGTTAGTTTTATTCTAATAATATTGATATCATTTCCCTCTCATTATCGTGGCAAAACTTTCCTTCTTTTTTTCCACTCTTTTGTAACGGCAAAACACCCCTCCCCCCCTCCCCCCCTCATCTTCCTTTATTGTTGCTATCTTCTATCTCCATTTATTTTTGGGAGAATTAAGTTCCTTGTCACTTGGCCCAACAACTCATTAAAAAAAGGCCCACGTTTGAAGCTCTTACCTGATATGGCCCAGGTTGAACATAATCTGAAAATTATTTTTCACCAGTTAGCCCACCCAATTTTTTTTTCTTCTTCGTTCTTCTTCTTCCTCTTTCACGACTTTACACACCAAAATTTTGTTGGGTTTTTAAGGTATTTAATTAATATATTAAATACTTAAAAGAGGGTGAATGGGAAATGGAGGGAAATGAAATTTTTGAGTGAAATTTTAAGTTCCCCCTCCCTTGGCAAATGGGCATTGTCCCATATTGGAAGATGAAGAGGTTTTTTATGGGTATATAAGCAATTGCTCTTCTTCTAGCTCTTAAAGAGTTGAGAAGAAGGCAAGCCTCGCGCCGTCGTCGTTGTCGCTCGCTCGGCTCGGCTTCGGCTTCGGCTTCGGCTTCGGATTCGGATTTGGTCAATCGATTGATTGATTAACTTTTTGGACCAAATTTATTTGTTAATAGTAAAATATTAACAGAAATGTTATTAAATATTTGTTTTAATAACAAAATATTAATATTAAATATTAATATTAAATCCAATCCGTTTTTCTGTTTTGGTAACAGAAAAGTAACTACCCTCTTTATTTTCCCTCTTTATTATTGAGTAAATGGCCATTTATGTAATGACATTTATGTTGTGGGCGTTTTGCATAAACAGCCATTCTGAAGAGACCCAACTTTGGCTATAAATACAACACTATTCTGCTCAGAAAAAAAAAAACTACAATTTTCTGAGTTTCCTCTCCTTCTTCTGCATACTTTTAGCATCAAAACAAAGCAAAAAGTAAGTGTGATTTGCTACCGAACTTTGTGTTCGCTGAAACACTGGGGTTTGAAGTACCACTACACCAGTGTGTAATTCGTTCTATCCTGGGAGGAAATAATCCATAACCTTGGGTACTAGGAGGGATTAAATTCCTTAAGGAAACACTGTGAATTCAGTGGGCTCGAATTGGTTTATGTCATTTCTGTTTATATTCATTACTGTTTGTATTCATTTATATTTCCTGAATTTATTTTACAAATACAGTGTAATAACAAGCTTAAGGAATTTAATAATTTATTTTCTGTATTTGTACTTACTGTTTCTGGAAGAGTAAAACCTTTGTGGTTTTGTACTCTATTAAAATCTACGTGATTTTAACGTTTGTGTCATTCTTTTACAGAAATGACTAATGAGAATGAGAACCAAGCGGTTCCAATGGTGACTGCCAATGCGTCAACAAGCCGAACGACACCGGCAGCATTGGCACCGGCGGAGAAACCCGAAAAATTTTCCGGGATTGATTTCAAGCGCTGGCAGCAAAAGATGTTCTTCTATCTGACTACTCTAAGTCTCCAGAAGTTCATCAAGGAAGATGTTCCTGTGCTGTCCGATGAAACTCCAGAAACTGAACGCTTTCTCGTAGTTGAGGCATGGAAGCATTCAGATTTTTTGTGCAAGAATTATATTCTAAGCAGGCTGGAGGATGGTTTGTATAACGTCTACAGTGGTGTGGAAACGTCAAAGGAACTGTGGACTGCGCTTGAAAAGAAATACAAAACCGAAGATGCCGGGTTGAAAAAGTTTGTTGCTGCAAAGTTTTTGGACTACAAAATGGTAGATAGCAAGTCTGTTATTACCCAAGTCCAGGAATTGCAAGTGATTATTCACGATCTCCTTGCTGAAGGTATAACTCAATTTAATATTGATGTTGAAAGTAGTAATCTTAGTATTTTTACTAATAGAAATTTCATTGAAGGTCTTGTTATCAATGAAGCATTTCAAGTAGCAGCGATGATTGAGAAGTTGCCTCCTTTGTGGAAGGACTTCAAAAACTACTTGAAACACAAACGCAAGGAGATGTCCCTTGAAGATCTCATTGTTCGGTTGAGAATCGAAGAGGACAACAAAGCTGCGGAAA
>NC_032000.1:27406489-27416879 GCF_001879085.1 Nicotiana attenuata | reverse complement strand
GTTAGGGGTAGTGAAGTAGGTCGGTTAATTACGTGATTTACGCCCCTACTTGCCTATGCTTTGGTTATAAATTGCTACAAAATAGTCCCAAAATGCTCACAAGTTGCGCTTTATTGCAGGTTTGATCGACAAAGCGGCAGAATGTCAAAGATCGACTCAAAAAGGAGTAAAACCTTCTTAAGTGTCAAAGACTAAGTAAGTTGAGGAAAAGAGAACCTAGTGCGGACCGCGCAAATGTGAATGCGGCCGCACTAGGAGATTCAGAGGATGGCATTTTTAAGCTGGAGGCAACGCGGCCGCGCTACTCATTAGTGCGGTCCGCGGTCAGGCTCCGCGGCCGCGCTACTCTTTTACGCAGTCCGTGGAGCAGAGACTCAGAGAGCAATAATTTTGCCAATTCCAAGCAATGCGGCCCGCGCTCGTTTCAGTGCGGCCGCGCTAACTTCCACCCCGGCCGCGGTGCACTTTCACGCGGTCCGCGTTCCTCAAGTTCAGAAAAGCATAAATTGAAGTCCAAGAGCCAGTGCGGCCGCGGTCCATTTTGCGCGGCCTGGGCTGACCCCGCAGGGGTATTTTTGTCCAATTTTTCCAGCCTAGTATAAATAGGACATTTTACCATTTTTAGGTTAAGTTTGATATCTCAGACATAGCTGCGCTCGTAAGACTCGATTTTGTAGCCATTTTCGGCACTTTGGCTCATTATTAACGATAGATTATTGTAGTTTCTTTTTAGTAATCAAATAATATGCTTAGTTCTTCATCTATTTCTTCAATTTCTGTATCTAGCATGACTAGCTAAACCCACTAGCTAGGGTTGTGGCCCAACCCTAGTGTTGGTAATTGATGGGTGTTGCCACCTAGGGTTAGATTGATTATGGGTGTTTGCTATTTGGGTTGATTTTATGTTTTTATTTAAGAATTTGTGGTTGCAAACACTGATTCAAGCTTTGTGGGTTTGACTCTTCTTGAGAAAGAGAGTTTATGACCCCAAAATTGACCCAACAAGGAATTGGGATGGACTCATGAGAAATGATAGTCCTAATTAACGGGTTAAATCTCGAGAGAGTTATCACCCTATTTGAACCCTAGTTGCTTGATCTAATTGGCCTACCCAATTGGTCTCGAGAGAGTCAATTGGGCAAAATCACTCTCTCTACCAAGAGGTGTGAGAGTGGGTACAATTGTGCAACGGTTATAGCACAAGCCCCAAATATGTCAATCTATCCTTAGTAACATCTACCCATCAATTAGCCACCTAGGTAATGCCACGACCCTAGTGCCCTTCTTCCCATTAGATACAACTTAGCAACATTCTAGTAGCATAATTTAGCGTTAATCAGTAGTTTATTCATAGTAGTTATAAAATCAAAAACCAAGAATGTTTGAAGTGACATTAGGAGTACAAACACATCTCTAGACTAGACAGAAAATCCAACTCCACTACTAGCTCCCTGTGGAAATCGATCCCGACCACTATTCGGGTAAAAGCTATTGCGACCCGCTCTTCCTACCTTGGTGTAGTGTCGAGTTGGCATCAATCAACTTTTTGGTGCCATTGCCGGGGAGCTTACGGTGTTGACTATCTGTTTGGTTAGTTTTGTGTTTTGCTTCTCTTTCCTTCTTGTTTACTAATTTTGTTGTGTCGATCATTCAGGTACTATGGCTTTAAATGCTAATGACCCTATTGGCAATGCCATGGAGGGGAGGAGGTAGAAGATATTGATCATGATGAGGTTCCGGTACCTCAAGCTCCATGTAGAGGCCGTCAGGCCAATGACAACAATCCTATTCCAGACCCTCCTCCGCCACCGCCAAGAGCAGTCCCAAGAGTTCTCCCAAATCAAGGGTACGCGAGTGCTATTGTTCCTCCCCGATTCCGGGCGGGGAACTTTCAAATCACAAATGTCATGTTGACCTTGCTCGAGCAACGAGGATATTTTACGGGCGCCTCCGATAAAAATGCATACAAGCACTTGAAGGAGTTCGTAGATACATGCTGGGGCAGCAAACAAACAAACGTGTCAGAGGATGCGTTGAGATTGAGGCTTTTCCCGTTTTCTCTTCGGGGTAAAGCTTTGGATTGGTTAGAAAGGCTCCCAAATCATTCTATCACCACATGGGATGAATTGGCGGACAAATTTATTGCCAAGTTCTTTTCTCCAAGTCATATGGCGGCTCTTTGGGATGAGATTCTAGCTTTCAAGCAAATGCCAACGGAACCTTTGCACGAAATATGGGAAAGATATAGAACAATGGTGAAGGAGTGCCCTAATAACGACATGACCGAGGCGATGATACAACAAACTTTTTATCGGGGCATAAACACCACGAATCAGTGCATTGTGAACCAATTGGCCAGAGGGAACTTTATAAAACTTTCTTACCAAGAGGCATGTGAAGTACTTGATGAAATGGCCGACACCTCTTCGGCATGGCAAAGCCGAGAGAATGTACAAGGTGACCCCACGGTCATCCATTTGCACAAGGAATTAAACGATCATGGCCAAGGTATTGCCGAGCTTACAACAACTATGAATCAATTGGCGATGGCGCAATTGCAACAAGTCCAAAACCCGAATGCAATGGAAGGTGTTTCTATGTTAAAAAGGAGGCAAAGAGGGCAACAACAACCTCAAGGAAATTGTGAGCAATTTGACAACAACAATGATGGTGGTGGTTATTCGAATGAGTGGTATGATGATCAAAGCGAGGAATGTCAATATGTCAATAACTACCAAGGGAATAGAGGAAATCAAGGGAATCAACAGTGGCGCCCCCAAGGAAATTGAGGCAATCAACAAGGTGGCGGTAATTGGAATAATAACAACCAACAACAAGGTGGCGGCAATTGGAACAACAACAATAGGGGTAACCAAGGTAACAATCAAGGCAATTGGAACGGGAACAATAATAATTAGAATAACAACAATGGTCAAGGCGGGTGGAATAACAATGGAAATCAAGGCAACCGGGGGCAAGGTTTTCAAAGGCCCCCGATGTATCAACAACCGAACAATCCGCCTCCGTTTCAATCTCAAGGGTCTAGTTCTTCGGGTAGTGATAGAAGAATAGAAATGATGTTCGAACAAATGATGAAGAAGAACCAAGACTCCGATGCTCAATTGGCTTCCCACAATACCTCTATTCAGAATTTGGAGGTGCAATTAGGCCAAATCTGTCAATCGTTGAATACTCGACCTAAGGGTGCTCTACCAAGTGACACGGTAGTGAACCCAAAGGGAGGTAACAATCATGTGATGGCGGTTACAACAAGAAGTGGGAGAGGCGGTGATGTGCATGCCTCGAAAGAAAATCAAGTTGTGGATGATAATGTTGGGTTCCAAGAAGATGTGGGTCCTTTGGTTGTTGAAGATATGGTTGAACCAAATGTGAACAATGAGGTGAGGATAGATATTGATGAGCCTGAGGTGGAAACTCAAAAGGTCGTGAACCCGTCTAGGGAGTACATAATCGAAATGCCGGAGCCGGTGGTGCCAAAAGCCAAGGCACCTTTGCCTAGACCACCTCCACCTTTTCCTCAGCGGTTAGCAAAGCAAAAGAGTGACAATCAGTTCAAAAAATTCATAGATATGATGAAAAGCCTTACAATCGATGTGCCTTTGGTGGAGGCACTTGAACAAATACCGGGCTATGCGAAGTTCATGAAGGATTTGGTCACAAAGAAGCGTTCCATGGATTGTGAAACAATAAAGATGACTCACCAAGTCAATGCGATAGTGCATTCTATGGCCCCGAAACTTGAGGACCCTGGAGCTTTTACTATCCCTTGCACTATTGGTAGTGCGGAGTTTGCTAAGGCCCTTTGTGACTTGGGGGCTAGCATTAATTTGATGCCTTATTCAGTCTTCAAGACTTTGGGAATTGGTCAACCTAGGCCCACCTCAATGAGACTTCAAATGGCGGACCGGTCGATGAAGCGGCCTTTGGGTATAATTGATGACGTACTTGCCGGGTGGACAAATTCTTATTGCCGTCCGACTTTGTCATATTGGATTGTGAAGTGGACTTTGAAGTGTCGATTATTCTAAGAAGACCTTTCCTAGCTACGGGGAAGGCCTTGGTTGAAGAGTCTACAAGCCTCGTCAAAAATGAAGGAAGCTTCTGGGTCGGGGCCATCGTCAAGCCTTGCAAGGCATTCTCGAAAGATGTCATGTCCTTCACGGCTTGCCTCCACTTCAGAAGACCTCATATTCTGATCATCTCAGATTTGCCCGTCGGAGAACTCGGGGCCAAGAGGTGAGTCATCTACATTGATTACCCCAAAAGATACACTCGGGGCATTCTCTTTATTCTGAAGAGGCTCGGGACTGGGCCGTTCGGCCTCACCCTCCAGATGGCCTCCTAGGCGAGGTGCCTTTTTTCTACACGACAGCTTAAGGGCTTTATTTGAACTCCCCTCGAAAATTTCTTCGATTCTGGAATGCGCCGCATCGACCTTTACTGGCTCGATGGACTTCGAAGCATCGACATTTCTTCTTTCACGGGCTACTAACAGGCGGTCGTCTTCTTCTTCTTCCTCCTGGTCTCGAAGACGTTGGACTGTTTCCGGAGATTAGGCTGTCGTATCAACCTTGGACCTTCGATCCATGCTCTTCTTAGGCTTCGGGCGATTGGCGGGCATCTCTCTTTTTCTCTTTCTTTCTTTAGGGGACTTCGGAACTTCTTCTTCATCATCCGGGGCCGGCCGCAAATCAACGGCGTCTCCAAGACCTACATGAAACCTAAGTAAATATCCCATAGCAGAAATAAAAGAAAACAAACAAAAGAACTCACCATGGTTTTTGGCCTCCCATCGACCCTTGTCCAGATCTCGCCAGCAACGCTCCGAATAAGAGGATGCGGAGGCTAGCTTACGGACCTAACCCTCGAGGTCTGGGACTTCACCAGGAAACCAAGTAGCGGCTACACCATCGTAAATGAGTTAGATCAATGAAAAATATAAAGCCTGGGCAAAGGAAAGAAAGCAGGGTGTAAGCCTGCTACGTACTCACGTTTCATGTTCCAATCCTCGAAGGACGACATCCAATCAGCAGGAATCAGATCGGAGGTTCTGACTCGAACGAACCGGCTCATCCATCCACGGTCTTTGTCCTCATCGATACTAGAGAAGAGAGATTTTAAGGATCGGTGCTGCAATTTTATGAAACCCCCACGATAAATTCGGGGACTGTACAATCTGATCAGATGATCGAGGGTAAAGGACATCCCCTCAACTTGGCTCGAAAAGAACCTGATTAAGTAAACGATTCGCCAGAAGGAGGGATAGATCTGGCCAAGCATCACTTGGTATCATTGGTAGAAGTCAAGAATAACTGGATCTATGGGACCTTGAGCCGGAATTGCAGGACACAACATAAATGGGTAGGTATATACGCTCAAGTACCCCGTTTTGTATGTAGTCATGTCCTCCTCAGAGGAAGGGATCACTATTTCTTTATGTCCCACTTGCAATCCTCCTTTACTTGCCCGAGCTTGGCCTTGGTCACCAAACAAATATATCGAGACATGGGCTCGCATCGGCCTAGTGTTATTGCAGGTTTCTCGATTTTGAAATCAGATGTTATTTCACGTGGCGGGGGGATGCACTCCTCAATACGATGGGGCACTGCCGGTTTACTCTTGGTCGATCGAGAAGACGAGGAAGCTTTTCCTTTTTGGGAAACCGGTACAGAGGTTTTAGCCATCGCAATGTGGAGGAGCCAGGAAAATGAAGAGTGTTGATAGTGAAGCGAAGGGAGAGTTCAAGGAAGTTGAAACGAGCTAATGAGACTTTGAGAGCAATATGAGAATAAAGTTTTTAAATTGTGAAATTCGTCTATTTATAGAGTTCACTTATGCATGCTGGGGAAGCCAAAAGGTCGACCGTAAGCCGCCTCCAATTAATGATTTTGGGAATCGCACAAAAATTAAATTTTCAATAGCTTCAATCGTTGATGTCATGATATTGGCATCAGGACCAAGACATCAATGATTAATTCGTCAAAAATCATGAAGGACAGCCTATAAGTCTAGTTCGACTATCCGAGTTTGAGGAGTTTTCTCGCTCGAGAATTGTGAAAAGGCCAAAGAGCTATCCTTATTACAAGCTCGAGCGAATGCTTGCGCGATTGCAAAGTCCAAGGGCTACCCGGGTTGGAGAAATTTCTCACTCGGAGACTACAAAAAGATTTAAGGATTAACTTCATTTCGAGATCTCGCTCTCACCAAACTCAGGCTCGGGATTCACAATGTTTTGAGTTCACATTTGAGCTCAACTTGAGGATTAACGAGAACCTCGAGGGGTATTATATTGATCAATTAAAAACCTAAGGGTTTACTATGCCCTGAGCTCGATATTTGAGCTAGCCATTAAAACCATATTATCGAGTCTTTTACGAATAAAGATAGAATAAAATTCAGCATGGACCGAAAGTCATACAAGGATCCTTTTATACTTCCAAGAAACATTTACAAAGTATAACTACGGCACCCACGAAGGATACTTACATAGGAACAAAGAAGCAAAAAACAAAAATCAAAGAACCTAATCTACTTTTAAGACCGCGTCCTCGAGAGCATCATCTTCGGAAATCCTCCTCCCGGGGGCACCATTTCAGATCTTAAGAAATGTTTATATTGGGCAGAAGGCCCTAGATAGATGCAATTATATCCCCAGCAACTGAGATTGAGCATTCCGTTGAAGTTTTGGGCCACAATACATTAAGAAAGAACAAGCAAAAGAATACAAACCAAAAGGGATTGCAAGACGCACAAGCAACAATCCAAGAGTGTCCAACCTCGGAACTCTGTTCCGGTGTAGGATGCAAAAGTTAGTAGATGATAGTGCCACCTCATTCCATGGAAAGCAAAAGGAATGAAGCGCCACACCAGGTTGAAGTTAAGAGAGATGAGCAGCAGTGTAAAGTTCGCATATCTTCTGATACGGGAAGGATTCGATGCCTTTCTCTCGTTATCTCGAGCCGAAGCTGTGAAAAGGGAAGCCTTGGCGCAACTGATAAAGTCGCTTCCATGTGACCTTGTGGTCACAAGTTTGAACCATGGAAGTTGGTGATTAGAGGAAGAGGTAGAGAAGAGAAAGGACTAAAAGTAGATGAATAAGGAACAAGTGTAGTTTTTGTTCATCCAAGTAGCCTCTTATTTGTAGAAAGCCGACGAACGGGACCGGCGGCGCAAGTTGCCGACAAAAGTTGAAACGTATTTGATGTTTTGGGGAAGCACGCTGACATGACATTTCCGATCACTTCAAGCGCCTACGTCACGGGCATGACGTCATCACGAGAGGTTCGGGGAAATCGAGGTTCAAACCGTTTCTTATTATTTCATTCTAAGAAATGCGGGGACTATCTGTATACGGTAGAAATCGGAGAGCTCGATTTCTATGGTTAGATCACACTCCGAGTCTGAGTTCTGGAAGCTCGAAGTGAGTCGGGCCCGGATGAGCGCACCTCGAGAAGCAAATCGGGACCCGTCATGATCAGCCTCGAGGGCAGTACAATTTCGAGGACTCTCAAGAAAGAGCAGGAATTTCTCAAGGACACATGGGTCAGGGCATAAATTATAGGATAAGATTTGTACAAAATAGCAAAAGTCCGTACTAGGTTGTTATACAGCTGTACTAATAGAATTCTTTACCATAATTGGAAATGTACCATATTAGGGTTTTCCCCTTCTATATAAAGGGACCCCAATCTTTGTGAAGATATCTGATTCTCTGCAATAGAAGATTCTACTCTGCTTTTCTTGTTTAACGTGCTAAACAATTGTTCTTCAGCTTTATTGTCTTTACTTTATTGTTCATGCTTCATTGTTCTTAGATCACCTCGAGGCCCCTGAGATAATCGAGCTCGAGGTCCTTATTGCTCTAACAACACTGGTTTGGTTCATCGATTCTTTTTACTTAAACTTAATATTATTCATATATTCACTAGTATTGGAATAAATCATATATCTTTAAAACCACAAATCATATTTAGTTATTACTCGCATTTTTCGAGGTAAACACTATCTCTCAGCAAGATTTTTGTAACGATCTGATCGGTCGTTTTGAGCTCTAGCGCGTCGTTCGGCGGTTTGAAGCCTTGAGTAGCTTCACTTCATGTTTTATGACTTGTACGTGTGGTCAATTTCGATTTTCGGGAAGTTCGGAGTTGTTTGAAAAGATAATATTCAATTCGGAAGCTTTAAGTTGGAAGAGTTGACTAAGATTTGACTTTTGGATAAACAACCTCGGAATCAGGATTTGCAGGTTCCAATAGGTTCGTATGATGATTCTAGACTTGGGCGTATGTTTGGGTTGAGTATCGGATGGTCCTGGAGCGTTTCGGCGCCTAATGCGGAAAGTTGGTATTTTGAAGGTTTTAGAATTCTCTAAGTTCGAGTTGAAGTGGACTCTGGTGTTACTGATGTCTATTTGGGTTTCCGAGACTCGGAATAGGTTCGTATTGTGATTTGTATCTTGTACGCAAAATTAAGTGTCATTCCGGAATGTTTAAGTGTGATTCAGACACGTTGGGCGAAGGATGAAGGTTTGAAAGTTAATAGAGTTTAAGAATGCGAGTATAATTTTTAATTCTTCGTTTTGATGTTGTAATTCGTGTTCTGAGCCTTTGAAAAAGTTTACATAAGGTATATAAACTTGTTAGAATGATTGGACGAAGTTCCTCGGACCTCGGGTCAGTTTTGGGGTGGTTTCGGACCACTTTTAGGCCCTTTTGAACTACTGATATCTGGTGCCAGGGATGTGAATTGTGATCATGGAGTTCTGGGCCACGATCGCGAAGAGCGAATTGTATTCCATGCCTTGTGAATCGCGATGGCGAAAAGAAGGCCGCGATTGCGTAGAAGGAATTTCTACTGTCAGTGGTCTGACTTCGGGAGCTTATATCCTGCATCATATAAGGAATGTGGAGATGATCTCAAAATAAAAATTGTATCCCTTTGAATCTAGTTTTTAGGAAATTAAACTGTTAGTCATTTGGAATTTTGTACAAAAAGTTATGATCATTATACTGAAGTGTGTCTGTGAAGAAGAAAACACAAATTGTACATTGCAATCGCGACATTCTGGCAAAGATCGCGGTGAAGGAAACGATGCTGGAACTTTTATTGACTACAATCACGTGGCTAATGACCATGATCGTGAAGAAGGAGGCCTGGCATGTGTATTAAACATCTAATTTCAGAATTTTGAGCTTATTTTTTCACTTTTAAGTTCTTGAAGCACATGTGGGTCCATTTGGAGGTGATTCTTGAAGATCATTTTCGCCATATATCATAAGGTAAGTTATTCCTACTTGTTTTGAGTTAAATACATTGGTTATATATGGATTTTAACATGACATTTGATAGAAATTGTGGAATTTTAGGAAGAAAACCTAGAAATGGTATTTTTGAATTTTGACCTCGAAGGACATGAAATTGAAAATAAATTATATATTTGAGTTCGTGGTGCTATGGGTAATAGTTATCTTCAAAAATCTTCGAAATCCGGGCATGTGGGCCTGGGGTTGACTTTGTTGACTTTTCGAGCGGGAATTGAAAACTATTATAATTAGATTAATAAAGAGTTTTTTGGTATATTTTTGATTGGTTTGCATGTTGTTTAACTAGTTTCGAATCGGTTGGCATTGGTTGAGGAGTTAGAGATGCAATGAAACCGGTTATCGAAATTCAGAGCGAGGTAATTGATTTGGGAATATATAAGACCGAGCTAATCACCTTGAGTTGTTTGGCGAGATATTTGATAGATGGTAAAGTCATGTTTACTTTATGCTCCTGTACCTGTTTTGCAAATATGTGGCTCGTAATTCGATAAGTTTCTTCCTTTCCCATGGATCGTGCCGAACGCCTCGGCAGTAAATTGAGATGCATTTCTAATTTGCATCGGTCGACTCTGGGCGGTGCACACACCACTCTGGATCGGGCCGTACGACCTCGGCATAATCGTGCGTGATACCGCTAGGAGTCCGAATATTCATGAGATTACCCTTTGATTGAGACCTGTCATTTATATGGTATTCCTTATCCGTTTGAGGTTACACTTTATATTTCTGATCTGTTGAGATAGTATATGAGATTTGAGAGATTTATATCGCCAAAAGAAATGTTGGAGGATTATGTTAGTCACAATTTTTACCTCATTGTTATTGTTGTGTTTCATATCTGTTTAAAATTTATTATAATATTTTATTGGTCCACTAGTAAGTGTCGATATCGACCTCTCTTCACTACTGTTCCGGGGTTAGGCTAAATACTTACTAGGTACGCGTTAATTAACGAACTCATGCTACACTTCTGCTCTAAATGTGCAGGATCTAACAGGCTCATTTGGTGGTCATCTTGGCGCGTAGGTGCAGCTACTGGGGTGGGG
>NC_032000.1:27392701-27406469 GCF_001879085.1 Nicotiana attenuata | reverse complement strand
TACTGGGGTGGGGGGGGGGGGGGAGGGGGGGGGACTTTATGGTGAGCTGCATTCCATGCCATGTGTCGCAGCCCACAAAGTCTCCATCATATTTATTTACTTTATCCTGTCTAGTTTACATTCCAGACAGATGTTGCATTATTGTTGTACTCCTTAGTAAATGCTCATGCACTTATAACACTGGATTTTGGGATATTCTAGTACGTGTTGATGGTTTTGCATTAGTATTTTTACCTTTTATTATATATCTTACTAATATTGCATGTATCCATGATTTTAAATGCATTTGATTCTTTATTTAATAGAACTTATGATTTCAAAAGTAATAAAATGAATAGTTACTTATATGGTTCACCGTTGGCTTGCTTAACGGCGTCGTTGGGCGTAATGCCATTACGTCCTATAGTGAATTTTGGGTCGTGACAATTGTATTTAAAACTTTTCTAAATATTCTTAACAGTAAAAGTTGTGATTATCCTAATTTTTATGTTGTTAACTACAAGAATTATTCAGAATTCATGTTATATCGAAACTTAAAAACTTTGAGACTCTAATTAATCAGAACCTTTCATAGAGATAATATTTTAAGTTGTCAACAGTTGATACCATTGTTTGACGAAATGCAGAAATCGATTAGTAATTACGCACTGGTTAAATTACAATCATCATTGTCAGATATGATTATGTCTGTCCAACCTTTATTTTACTCACTACTGCACATATTTGGGGATAAAACAAAAAAAATTGTGTACTACATTGAACGATTTGAAATATTAAATGCTTAAATTACTAATTTATTTATTTATTGTTCTTGTATATACGTATATACTAACACTTTTCTATTTTAATATATGCCTAACTATGTAACCTCAATTTGTTGAATTAAGAAATAATATTATCATTAAAAAAATAAACTAAAAAGATCTTCATGATTGTGTGGCTTCATAATGATTAACACCAGGCGCTCAATGTTTTATTATTAAGGTACTTAATATTCTAATACAGCAAGATTTCAGCATAAATACCTTAAACATGTAATATAAATTAATACGAAAGTAATAAAAAGTAGGGGGAATTTTCCCTGAAAGTTGATAATTGATATAAAGGCTGTTAAAGTCGGAATTGCTTTCTGAAGAGGGGACATTCATTTAGAAATCTGAGCAAGAGAGGGCCAGTATCTTATAATTACAAGACCCATGTGGGTTTTAATTATCTATTTATCTAATTATTTCTTCAACTAGAAATGACTAAATCAGTATCAGAAATAAAAAGGGACTAAATTAACTGACTGAAGCCATGAGAATGTGAGTCTCCTTTTTAGTCCAAGGGGAAAAAAAAGGAGGAATGTGATTCCCGTGTTTCATGCTGTAGTTAAAATTCAGAACAAAATTATTAGAAAAAGAGGGAATCTATGTTAAAAGAGTTAGCAATATGATTTTCGATTATGAACAAGTGTCTTGTTTTTAGCATATCTTTCGTTTTTAGATTTTAAAAAAGGTTATTATTCTTGAAATTCTTGCTTATTAGTATAATATGGGCGGATCTAGAAAGTTGGTTACAGGTTTATGTAAATTCAATAACTTTTGCCTACACGATGTATAGGAAAATTATATATGCAAACTGTAATAGAAGCAAAGAGATTAATAGAGTTGTTGCTGGTTGACAGATGGATGGTCCCCCAGACCAGAGTATATATGAAACACGCTGGTTTGTTTTTACTATTGTCCAAGTAAACACTTTTTAACATGCTCCCACCCATCTTTTTTAGTTACGATAGGTAAATTTGATAAAGTAGAAGAGGAGTCAGATTACTGGCTGTCGCGTGATATGGGTAAAATTTGTTTGTTGATTTTAATTTATGAGTTTTGGTGTATTCGGGTCGCAATTCCATCCAGAAAAGCTTGGTGCGACCCGAAATGAAAGGAAAGAATGGGAATATGTGTTGGTATCAGAAGTTAAGGGCTGATAGTATGTGTAAGTACTAAAGAAAAAGGCTCAGGATCAAACTTATTAGTAGCGTAACTGCGTAAGCTCAGGGTTCGTTCGGTGCGCGATCCCAAAATAACTTGTGAGAGTTGCGCGGCCGCAGAGCAACTCCTGAAAGTTACATGGCCGCGCAACTTGAATCCAAATCCTATTAGTATATTTTTTGTGTATTTTAAAAGCTCATTGACCTTGTAGGATTAAAAAACACTTGGGGTACTCAAAGAAAATTGTAATTGGAGATCTCATGTGCTATCTTTTTCTTTTTTTTACAATGTAGATTTGGTAGAACTTCATTTAATTCTTGTTACTTCTTTTTTCAATTTCTCTTCTATGCACTATTTGTTTCTGAGCGAACTTTTTACATCTACTAAAACCTGAGTCACAATAGAATATAGTAAACCAATAAAACTCCATGTTAATACTGAACGAGTACAATAATGTAATAACAATTTGAAAAACATTAAGCTGTGAGACGTCTTTCGAAAAATAAACATACAATTCCTCATAAAAGGATTGGAGAGCCAACAATTGTATGGTGTCAGAATGATCGAGGGCGACTGAATAGTTGTAATGTTTTGTATACTGATCAATCCATTAGTGATACTGTTAATCTATTAATTAGGTCGTGCACGGTTTTAAAACGATTTACGAGAACTCAAGTCTTGTTTTCTTATATACCCACCTATCTCTTCCGTATTTTCTGTTAGATGTTATTTTAATAATGAAAATAATATATTTATTTTTTTTGTATAGGAACTCATGGCATTTAAGATTGAAGGAATCAATCAGAGAAAATCGAGGAAAGCATCCAAGATTGAAGGAATCAATGATAGTGTCCAATACTGACGGAATCAATTAAGGCTAGACTGAAAGAATCAATCAATCAAGAGTATCGAAGATCTTGCAAGATGATCAATCAAGTATGCTAAATCTGGAAGGACCAAGATTCAAGGAAGGATATCCGGCGCTATAAAGTCATGTATAAGGGAAGTCATTAAAGCCCCCTCGTCAAGACAAAGTCGTTGCTGAATAACCTTATTCTTAGAAAGAATCAATCTCTTTCTGAGGATCAAATCTATTGGGTTGGCAAATCTCTTCAGAAATCAAGCCTCTCTCAAAGTATTTAAACTCGTCTATGTACCTTAGCACATATACTTTGATCGAACCAAATACCCTCTTTTTGTTCTACTGCAAACAAACATTGTAGCTCTACTAGATCTGCTGTGTAACAAGTTAGAGAAGAAAGAGAGAACAACACTGGTGAGGCATTGTATTAAAGAGAAACGAGTGATATAGGAACTGAGCTATCGGTGTAGATCACACAATTCACTGTGTACTCAAGAAACTTATTCACTGAAAGAGAACTCCCTTGCAACCCAAAGGGACTGGACTAGGATTCACATTGAATCTGAACCACTATAAAAATTTTGGTGTCTTTAATTCCTGCATTTAATTTCTGCATCTTAAATTCAGTCCTTACTATTATCAAGTTATTACATCTAGTCGACTAATTAGAAAACTAGTCAACTGGTAGCGATTAATATTTAAAAATAAACAATTCATCCCCCCTCTTGCACTTTCAATTGGTATCAGAGCGAGACTTACATTTTTCTTTTGCTTAACAGCTTGTGAGAAAAGATCATGGCAAATCAGTTATTATAGGAGCACTATTCCAAAAAGGAACTTCGCAAGTGAGGCCACCATATTTCACCAAAGGTGTAGGAGGAAAAGAGCAGCCTATGATGAAGGGGTAGGCGCAAAGGGCACAATACCCCCTACGGTGAGTGTACACTTCATCGTCACCTGCAGGTACAAGTTCCACCTGGTCGGAAATACCATATTTGGCCTTAAATTCTACCAAGCGCCTCACCATTACGTCTTCCTTATTTTATTTCTCTCTCCCGATCCAAGAAGGATAGTAATATATGATTGTTCATCACGATCCATCATTTTCAAAAAGACATCTGGAAAACCCATCCTTGTCGGGTTATCCTTGTCTAATCTACTGTTTGAAAGTTATTTATTGTCATTTATTTCTCTCCTTTATATTTTCGGGTCATTATTGCTCATTAATTATTCCTAGTTATCTTCTTCAATGCTATTCATTAAATATTCACCGTAGAACACCGAATCTGTCATTGGACATCAATATTGGCAATAATTAACCCTATTTTTCAATAAATTTAATTGTATAAAACCAAGATATATTTTTTGGGTCATTGTAACGATCTGACCGGTCGTTTTGAGCTTTTGCACTTTGATCGCCAGTTCTCAGGCATGACTTGCCCCGTGTTATGTATTATGACTAATGTAGATCGTTGGTTTTGGTTTTCAGGAAAATTTGGGATGAATTTGAAAGAACAATTTCAGTTGAAAGTTTTGAATTTAAAAAGTTTGACCAAGAGTTAACTTATTTGTATATGAGCTCGGATCGGAGTTTTTATGATTTGGTTAGCTTCGTTAGGTGATTTGTGACTTAGGATCCTGATCGGAGTTGGTTTTGGAAGTCCGGTGTAGAATTAGGCTTGAATTGGCGAAGTTAGTATTTTGACGATTTCCGGTTGTTAGGTCAGATTTTGATCCGAGGGCCGGAATGGAATTTTGAGAGTTGTAGCTTTGTCATGTGATTTGGGATGTGTGTGCAAAATTTCAGGTCATTCGGACGTCGTTTGGTTGAGTTTTTGATCAAATGCGTGTTTCGGAAGTTTTTGGAAAAACTTAGGCCTGAATTCGATGTGAATTGATGGTTTTGGTGTTGTTTGAGGTGTCTTGGTGATTGGAACATGTTTGAATGAGGTTTTAGGATGTGTTGGTGCTTTTGGTTGAGGTCCCAGGGGCCTCGGGTGAGTTTCGGACTGTTAATCGGACCATTTTTGGAGTTTGGAAGTTGCAGAAATTAAAGGTTCAGTGTTGCAGAGATTTATCTTTTCGCGTTCGCGAGAGGAGCCTCGCGTTCGCGTAGAAGGAATTTGGAAGGCAGGAATTTAAGCCTTCGCGTTCGCGCTTGAGGTCTCGCGTTCGCGAAAGGATGGGAGTTGATGCTTCGCGTTCGCATGAGTGCTCTCGCGTTCGCATAAGTATTTGGGGTCCAGTGGAATTACTCTTCGCGTTCGCATCAGGTGCCTCGCGTTCGCGTAGGTATGGGAGCTGAGGCATTGCGTTCGCAACCTCTATGTCGCGTTTGCATAGAGTAAATTTTGGTCAATGCAAGATTGTGCTTCGCGAACGCGAGGGTTTGACCGCGTTCGCGAAGAAGGAAGGGTCAGACCTGGGCAGAATGTTTTAAAACATTTCATCCGCGATTTTGGGGCTCATTTACTCCAGTGTTGATCTTTTTGAGAGATTTTTGAAGGAAATTGAAGAGGGATTCAAGGAGAATCGATTGGAGGTAAGATTTTTGAACTCAAAAACTCGTTTTTATTGTGTAATCTACCTAGAAATTCATGGAAACTAAGCCTAAAATTGAAGAACTAAGGCTTGAGATTTTAAAATTTGATTTGGGGATTTGAAGGACCATTTGAGGTCGGATTTGAGAAATTTTGGTATGTATGAACTCGTGAGGAGATAAGGAACGTATTGCCAATTTCGAGATTTTTAATATTTTTCGGTTGTTTTCGATTGGGTATTGCTCCATTGGCATATTGTGACGTATTCGTTCTGGTTTTGGGTAGATTCGATGCGCGTGGAGGCCGATTTGAGGGGCAAAGGCGTCGCGAGCTAGAGATTTCGCCGGCTCGAGGTGAGTAATGATTATAAATGATATCCTGAGGGTTTGAAACTCCGGAGTTGTGCACCATAGTGCTATATTGAGGTGACTTACACACCGGATAACGAGCGTGGGGTAGAGCACCGTTGGGGATTGTGACTTGGTCCGTCCCGATTAATGATTTTTACCGCGTATTTGATTGGAACATATTTGTTAATATCATGATTTGGGCTGATTGCCATATTTGGGCTTTGTGCCAATTATTTGAACCCTTCGGGGATTATTGTCACTGTTTCCTCACTGTTTTGACTTATTACTTGAACTCAGTCATATTGTTTCTCCACTATTTTACAACTCAGCCACTTTTACTCATATTTGAGTCTTAAATGATATTTTAAATGATAATTTGGGCTGAAGAATACTGTTTTACTAATGCCCGAGGGGCTTGTGATGATATTCTGACTGAGTGTGGCCGAGGGCCAGATGTGAGGATATATTGAGTGATGTGAGGCCGAGGGCCTGGATGTGAGGATCATACATGGATCGGGCTACACGCCGCAGCAGTATATTATATGAATCGGGTTGCACGCCGCAGTAGTATGTATATATTGGATCGGACTGCACGCCGTAGTGATATAGCGCTTGGGTTGTAGGAGTCCCTCCGGAGTCTGCACCCGCACAGTGAGCGCGAGTACCCACATGGATCGGGCTGCGCGCCGCAGCGAGCTATGGATCGGGCTGCACGTCTCAGCGATATGTGAATCAGGCTGCACGCCGCATCGGTTACTATGATACTGTTCCGAGAGTGATCTGAGAGAGGGAGCCCGAGGGGCTGGTACCGTTTGAGATATTGCCCGAGGGGCGAACTTTTATGTGCTCATCTTGCATACTTATTTGCCTTTTTACCTGTTATACTATGATATCTGTGCCCGAGGGACGGATTTTCTGTGCTTATCAGCACTAACTGTTTTGAAATCGTTTTCGTAATTATTGAAAAGATCATTTTCAAAAGAGATTTGAACTGAGCCAAGAGATTTCCAAAGAATTTCACAGATTTCACTGTTTTCTCAGAAAATTGTACCCGGCTTTTATACAGCATGTTGGTTGCTTTACGTGATTTCTTGCTGCTCAGTTATTATTTACTTTTATTACTCACTGAGTTGGAGTACTCACTTTACTCCCTGCACCTCGCGTGCAGATGCAGGTATTTGTTCACCCGACAGCTGGTTTTGAGTTGGTTGAAGATTTTGCTATCGTAGCTGAGTAAGGTGACCGCCAGCGTTCGCGGCACCGGATTTCTTCCTTTGATTCTAAATTCTATTCTGTATATTACTGGCCTTGTAGTTGTATTTAGCCTCCCCTAGATGCTCGTGACTTGTAACACCCCTGTTTGGGCTGTGTCGGGATGGTTCTACCATTATTATCTAAGTTTCCGCAAATTATTGTTATTAAATCATGCTTCATAATTGCTTAATAGTGATTAACTGCTTAAAAGAGTTGTTCTATATTGGTCTGGCTGGCCTTGTCTTCACGAGAGGCGCTATCACGACCGGGTTCGGGAATTGGGTCGTGACAGTCATACAAAAACGTTAGACCACTGTCTAAAATTTTGTAAGTAATTGCAAATTTGGATCACAATTTAATATTTTATGAGCAAACTGAAAATTATATAAGCAAACATTAAACCCGAGTCTAATTTTGTCCTAAAGAGATAATTTTTCAAGGGCTATATTTACATAAACTCTTAACATAGGGACAAAATCTAAACAGTAACCTAAATGGCATTTTCCATATGTGGCATCCAGGGTCCAATTAATAAGGGACCATAATCCTAAGTTGTTAAGAAACTTAGCTAAAAGAAATAATATGAAACAAACAAATAGACAAGAGATATAGGGAGAAAGAGAGAAGAGATTCTTATTTCTTTAATGTAATCAAGTGTGTACAATGTGATGTCCAACCCCTCTATTTATAGGATGACATTGAGGTAATACAAAGGGATGTCATGAACATGGTATTAACTATTGAGAACATGTGGGAAGATCATGGGGAGGTTATGGAGGTGTGGGAGTTACAACTATAATGGTGAGAAGTAGTGAGGATTATCTACATAATGAAGAAGAGTAGTGGGAGTTATATTTGATTAGTGGACATCCATATAATATGTATTTCATAACACTCCCCATTGGATGTCCAAAGATCATGTGCCTCGTTAAAACCTTACTAAAAAAAACCCGTGGGAAAAAATCTTAGTGAAGGAAAAAGAGTACACATATCTTGTAATACGCATTGTATGCTGCCTCGTTAAAAACCTTGCTAGGAAAACCCAGTGGGATAAAACCTCAGCTAAGGAAAAAAAGAGTGCAGCGCGTATCTTACTCCCCCTGATGAAAACATCACTTTATTTTCAAAAATGACGCATTCCAATCCCGTATACAGGTTCTCAAATGCTGGGGTTGGTAATGATTCATTGAAAAGATCCACCAAATTATCAATCAAATAAATTTGTTGAACGTCTATATCACCAATCTGTCGAAGATCATGTCTGAAAAGAACTTTGGTGAAATGTGCTTTATTTTGTTGCCTTCATTATATCCTTCTTCCAATTGAGATAAGCAAACAACATTATCTTCAGTATTATTGGAATCTTCTCTTTAAAGAAAAGTCACATGTTTGTTGTGTGTTGAGTCCCTTGCTTTATCGATTGCTTATCTTGGCATGACTTGAATAGGTATCGACAATTCACTGCCTTGTAGAATAATAATATGGCAGTACCTTCACATACAAATAGATTGTTTGAAGAACGAACTTCAGGAAAATAACTGCATTTGCATAACCAACAAAATCTTGACAGTATTTGTTAGAATAAACAAATTTACCAATGATTCTCTTCTGATATATTACTAATTGCATTCCAGTATCTCCATATCGAATTAAAGTTAAATCTTGCTAGTATAATATTATACTCAAGGTTCTAGCAAGAAACATAAGTGCACCCAGTGCACTAAGATACAAAAATAAATCATATATGTCATACATGGAATGTTGAAGCAAATTTTTCGGGAACCTCTATATGCTTCAAAACAGTTTAAATCCTTCAAGATTTTCATTATATGCATATCAAATGTATTGTCATGTATTGCCAAATTAAAATCTGAAAAGGATTTCATCCACCATAGGAGAACATATCTCCATATAACTAATGCCGGAATATTTACAAGTCGTCTTTATGTCTATCGACTTAATTTTTCATTTTACTTTCAGGTGTTGGGACTATCCGTCCAACTTCACATTTTTCAAGTGGAATCAATTTTCATTACGTATTTTTCATTTGGCCAATTATTTATCTGTCCAAATTCCATGACAGATTTGAGCTCAAGATCCTCATCAATATTAATAATATTGAACGCTACATTATATCAACAATATCGTCGACGATCATTTTTTATCGGTTCCATCATCACTCAATAAAGACATAACTTATCGAGATCTCATTATTTTCAGGTACCTGAGCCTCTCCCATGAGGTCTTATGAAGTGTTATGTCATGGTGCTCTTATATAGCACTTGCCTCCTTATTATGACCATCTTGAACATTTGCTCCTCTCCTTCTTCAAGGAGTTTTATCTTTGGAACCGATTAGTCTATTACGCTTCATGCGTTCCATAGACTATGTCCATCATGGACTTTATTCTATTTGGAGCATTAGTAGCAGAAATATGATATTTAGTTTACGTCAGCAAATGCGCATGTGAATTATCACTTGAACTTCAAGTTCATAATTTCTTGTACGAGGATCTAAGTGTACTCATAATAGTTCATTCCATGTATTACTTTTTCAGCTGCTTATTTTCTCCGCCTAATGTTGGGATCACCAACACATATCCCCAACCATCTTTGGGGACTAATCTTTGTGCATTGTGGTGGCACAATTAAATCATATAGTATATCCATATTTCTATATGAAAATATTTGGTTCCTGACCCTGAACCAGTTGTGATGGGGAGAGTGTATCATAACTTGTTGGCTAGATGCGTACAAGTGTTGTTGTGTATTAAATAATACACTTCATACAAAATTTATATTTGGATTTTTTTTTCTCATAACCAATGGTTTAGCTATAATTGGAGGCAAATAGTTTCTACTAAACCAACTTGGATTTAAACCAGCATTATCATCACAATTTACATTCTGGAATTGTGCTCTAATAATTTCAGCAAGCAACCTTGCAAAAGCCAAATTGCAAGTTGATAACCAACGCACATGTGACCATATAATAGATGCATCCATTAAAATCATATAATAGTAACCGGTCCACATGGCAGGTGACTGGGCCCATATATATCACCTTTTATACGTTCCAAAAATCAGAGAATACAATCCCAACCCTAGTTGGTATAGTAATCAATTTACCATGAGAACAAGTCGTACATGAGAATTCTCGAAGAATCTCCTTATTCTTCAATTTATGCCAATGTGAATTCTCAATCATTTTTTGCATCATAATTAAACTGGGATGGCTAACCGGTCATGCCAATTGATATTTATTTCAGTAAACATCGAATTTACTATGGCATGAGATTCCGTCATCATGCTTATATTTGTGTAGTACAAATAGAAGAAAAATCGGGTAACCTTTTATATTTACCCAGTTTGACTTTGATGATAAATAATGGAGTACCAAAGCATCTATGGGTTGAAGCATTCACTACTACAGTGTATTTAATCAACAGATTGCTACTTTCTGTTATCAACATGCAATCTCCCTTTTCTTCTCTTTATGGTCGTGATACTTTTCCGGGGGAGATCACTACCCTTTCTGAGACATCTGACTGGGTTACTTTAAATCAATCTTCAGAGCACTCTTGATTTTCTTTTTCAATTGATTTCTAAGGGCTCTGTTGTCTTGGGGAGCGTTGAAGCTTGCTTCTTCGGAAGACTTTTCTTGGTCATCAATACGAGGCTGCTTGAACTTTCAAACCTGGTCAGGTCTTGGAATCGGGCTAGGAGCAGCTAAAGATTGGACTATTCCCTACCGAGACAACATAAACTCTTCAACGGATCCTCCTTTTTTCAACTAGTAGATCGCCTTTTCTTAAGGTTTCGTACTACTACTCAAGTGATACGTGAATTGCTCAGGAGAAGTGATTATAGTAATATGAAGATATTAAATCTTCCTTTCATTTATAGTCTCAAATGCCAATCACTTTTGCTAATATATTTGAAACTCAAAAAGTTTCTTTTGAGACTTACTACCACCAATGCCATGAATAATTTTATTTATTCGGTAGTAACAAATTCGCTCTTCTGGAGCTCTCAATATTTTTGCACTACAAGATCTTTTATAACACCATCCAAGTGGTGAATTTTTCCTCCATGGAGAAAACTATCTTATCATAATAATTATCATGGTCAAAATCCTCATAAGAAAAATCTTTTCTTGCTTTAATTTTGCCTTTAATAACTTTTTATAGGCATGTCAAAATATTTTCGGCTTACAACATGTACACGACCAATGACATATTCGTGTAACTACATAGTAATGTTCATGATCTTTCTTTCTCTCAAACCTCCCGTAGAGGTGAATTGTAGTATTTATTAAACCATGGATAAATACATTCTTGTGCACAATTTGTATCACATATATATATTTTCACACTCACTTCAGGAATGAGTCTGCATCCACAATGCTTATCACAAGTCGCATTCTTTCAAAAAAAGGGACTATAATCGACTGAGTGTGCCTCATATTTACAGACCATATTGATACACAATTCCTTCACCTTTGAAGGGTTGTTTTGAGAACCCTTATTGTTCTGCTTTTTATAATTACCATAATGATGACTATTATTATTTTGGTCTTTGGCACGCCCACGTTCATTAGTCAACCACTTGTCTTCATTTAGATTTATTATGCACCGCTATCACATTCACTTCAAGAATGGAGCAAATCAAGTGGGACAAGCTTCATGCTTTTTCATGAAAAATACATTATTTTTCATTAGTCATCATTAGATCATCAATATGGTGCATTGTGACTCAAACCCAATGCCTTACCCACATAAAGGCATGTTAGACCATAATGCATTGAGGCTCGAACCCAACGTCTTATTATCATGGTGCACTAGGACTTAAACCCGGTGTCTTACCCTCAAGGTGCGATGGGACTTGAACCCACCGTCTTACCCTCAACCAATAGCATAATAGGCCAAAGTGTAACTGAGATTCACCTTTGAGCCTTTAAAAATTTATGACTTTAGAAAATACATGGGTAAATTGTAAGTCTATAACGTTGCAGTCTTCTATATCTGCACTTAATATGTTAGCTGAAAACACAAGAATAATTTAAAAACCATATACTGATAGTATGAAGAAAAACCTATGTATACTACACAAGTATGAAGGAAAAGAAAAAACTCCGAATAAGTAGTAGCACCAAAATTACTAAACAGAAACTTATAGCTTTTAAGATTTTCACTAAAACTTTGATTTTGGTTTAAGAGATAATTGTGTTCGTTACTGATAGATAGGAGTAAAATTTTATCGATAAAAACTTCATGTGAGGTCTAATTTCTTAGGATTAAAGAAAAAAAACTAGATATTTTTTGCACTAATATTAATGTATAAACTCTTACCATTAAGATCATGAATAAAGTTACATGCATGCCAAAATGGTATGACCAGAGACGAAGTTAAAGAGAACCTACCACAACATCTTGACGTAGAAGATCATGAAATGAGCAATTCGTGCTGATAACGTGTTAAGGAACTTAGCTAAAAGAAATAATATGAAACAAACAAATAGACAAGAGATATAGGGAGAAAGAGATGAGAGATTCTTATTTCTTCAATGTAATCAAGTGTGTACAATGTGATGTCCAACCCCTCTATTTATAGGATGACATTGAGGTAATACAAAGAGATGTCATGAACATGGTATTAACTATTGAGAACATGTGGGAAGATCATGGGGAGGTTAAGGAGGTATGTGAGTTACAACTATAATGGTGAGAAGTAGTGGGGATTATCTAAATAATGAAGAAGAGTAGTGGGAGTTATATTTGATTAGTGGACATCCATATAATATGTATTTCATAACATAAGTAATGTATTTGAACAACATTATTTTACCCCTCTCATAATTACCCAACAACAAGAACCAAAGGTACACTTTAAGTCTCCAATTAAGTCTTTAGCACTATCTTGAGAATGATGATTACAGGAAGAATGTTTTATCGAATTAGGTCAACTCTCCTAAGTCTAATTTAATTTATATTACTTTCATTAATTGTGATGATCTGTTCCGAGGCCTTAAAAATCTCTTTTAGCATCGCCTCGATTTGCGTGCGCAGTCCGCGCGCGTAGCCGGAAAGCTTAAATGAGAAAATCTGTGAAAGAAAAGATAAATATTGAAGAACTCCTTCACCATAACCTCATGGGTAAGTAATCTTTGACTTATTTTCTTCCATTTTTATCAACACCCACTAGATTTCTAGGCCTAAAATATGAGATTAAGGGTAGAAATTAGGAATTTGGGTAGAGTTAGGACTTTTTGATTATTTGTAAATTTGACCTCGTTTTGGGGTCGGATTTCAAAACAAATTATATATTGGGGCTCGTGGGTGAATGGGTGATCGAGTTTTGGTCCGAACCTCGTGTTTCGACCAAGTGGGCCCGGGGTTAATTTTTGACTTTTAGGGAAGAATGATTAGAAAGCTATATTTAAGTATTGGGATTGGATTGTTTAGCATATGTTGATGTTATTAAGTCGATTTTGTATAGATAAAATTAATTTGGAGCCGAATTCGAAAGGAAAGGCGGTGTTTGAGGATTGAGTTGGCCGTGGAAGTTCGAGGTAAGTGTTCGGTCTAACCTTAGCTTGAGGGATTAGGAGTTGATTCCTATTTGTAATTTGCTTCTTGTTGAGTACGACGTATAGGCATGGTGACGAGTATCTATACGTTGGTGTCGAGCATGACCGTGAGTCTTAAATTGATATTGTTGTGTTCTTAAATGATACTACAGATGCATTAATTGGCGATTCTCGATATTGAGCAAGGATTTAGTTTATTTTCGT
>NC_032000.1:27354351-27392676 GCF_001879085.1 Nicotiana attenuata | reverse complement strand
TATATATATATATATAGATCGGGTTGCATGCCGCAACAATATTAAATATGGACAACAATACTAAATATGGATCGGGTTGCACGCTGCAACAATGTTATATTGGATCGGGTTGCGCGCCGCAACAATATTATATTGGATCGGGTTGCACGCCGCAACGTGGTAAATGATAAACGATCGGGTTGCGCGCCGCAACAGTATTATTATTGTTTTGTTGTAGATTCTGAGTTGTTCTCTCATATTTCTCTTAAGTTCCTGCTGGATTTGACATTTTCCCCGTAGCATGTAACCCCCCCTCCTATTTAAATTGTTTATTCCTGTTATTTTTTGCTGTATATTATATATCTGCACAGGTTTATCTGGAGTCTGGTCCTAGCCTCGTCACTACCTCGCCGGGGTTAGGCCTGGCACTTACCAGCACATGGGGTCGGTTGTGCTGATGCTACACTCTGCACTATGTGCAGATACCGGAGCAGCATTTGGACAATAGCACTCGGGGAGCCAGCCTTCAGTCCATCCAGAGATCCCGAGGTAGTCCTACAGGCGTCCGCAGGCCCGGCGTTCTCTTCTATTTCATTATGTATTCTGTTTTCATTAGATTTCGAGACATATTGTATTTCTTTCAGACATTTGTTGTAGTAATCTTAGTCAGTCCGTGAATATTGTGACACCAGATTTCGGGTAGAGGAGTTCATTGGTATTGTAGTACTGGTTTGGTTATTTTTAGCCGTTTAAGTCTTCCGATTCTTTCTGTAATCGTTAATTTTAAAATATTGATTACTTGTTAACTCAAGTTGTTAAAAAAGGATAAAAATGAAGGAGTTAGAATTTCTATATTCCGTGGCTTGCCTAGCTTCTACGAGTAGGTGCCATCACAACTCCCGAGGGTAGAAAATCCGGATCGTGACATTAACCATGTCATTACATAAACATAAAAAGAAAAAGAAAAGCATTGCTACCTTAGTGATTACTTTGCTGTATTTCGTTGACTTGAAAAATGGTGAAGAGACTTCCTAATAGCCTAAAGGTTCTTCCTAACCTTTCCGCCCCTATCTTATCCCGTTTTAAGATTGGACATAGATTCTCACGAAACCAACAAATTTTCACGACTTATAAGTCCAATTGTACCAATAGGAGTATTCCAAAATCCAAGTAACAAGTGTGATTTCAATTCACATTATCACTTTACCCTTTTCCGATACCCCAATGGAAAATAGAAAGAGAAAACAAGCTCTCTCAATGATTAGTTATTGAAAAAATAATAATATATAACAATCGAATATATATATATATATATATATATATATATATATATATATATATATATATATATATATATATATATATTTATACATTTTTGTGACTATTGAATATAAATAATTTTTGCCGGAGCTAAAAGTAATATTTGCCCTTAATTATTTCACGATTAGTGATACAATTCAAAGTCACATTCCATAAGAATAAGAGAGAGAAATCAATGAAAATTGGAGCACGTGTATGGTTTATAGAATATCGGCTCAATGTTTAGTATGACTAACTATTGTGATTATTCGTTCACATAGTTAATAAGGAGGCGAAGAAGAGCTCAAATTATAGAGAGAGAATGAGTGAATTCTCACTAGATAATCGAACATGAGATCAAATCTGAATCTCACTAAAGCCTACTGACATAATCGCAAACCCAATCCCTCCTGCATCATCCTACAAGGATAAACTTCTGAAAAATGAATTATTTGTTACTAATACAGACACAATGGATAGGACCTCAACAATTCCAATAGAGATCCAATTATCGGAGCCGGAAGCAACTAAGCTAGGAGAATTGTTACAAAATGTGAGACAAATAATTATAACGGAGGACGACAGGCAACCATTTACATTCCTTGGAGATACTCAGTCATTATAGAGCTTATGGGTAAGCGCCTAGTGAATCACTATCTAAAACAGAAAATACAAGACTTGTGGAAGCCAAATGAAAATTTTTCATTAATTGACCTCGGAAAAGACTGCTATACTGTTAAGTTTGCTAAAGAAGAAAATGTGATCAAGGTGGTTCAAAATGAACCTTGGTTTATAAATGGTTTTTTCTTATCAGTACAAAAATGGGTGCCAAATTTCGTAGCTAAGCAAGCACAAAATAGTTACACTGCAGTATGGGTAACGCCTTCCACAGCTTCCCACGAAATTTTTACGATGGAATTATCCTAACAAGAATTGGAAACAGTATTGGAAAATTACTTAAAATGGATGCCTGTACATCAGCCACATTAAGGGGAAGATATGCAAGGTCGTGCGTGGAACTGCCATTGGAGCAGCCATTACAAAATCATATAATGGTTGGACATCACAAGCAAGCTATCCTATACGAGGGAGAAAAAATACTCTACAAAGCCTGCTGATCACGCCCAACTATGCCTTATAAAAAGGACTCTGCGGACGTTACAAATATAACCCGAGTATTACGCCCAGGGTCGAATCCACAGAGAGTTAACCTGTCAACTGCTATCTTCAGACCCACTAAGTCTTCAGAACCAGCTTCCCAAATATTCAAATCTCAGTTGAGTGTTCTTTAACAACTAGCTTGCAAATAACTAAATGGCTGTAGCTAAGTAAAAATAAAGGTTGTAAACAATTATGAGAAAAAGCTAAGGCAATGATTTCCCCTATTGATGGAATCCCTTCTGTTTATGCTCACACAAATTTACTCATACATCTCTATCAATCATGACCACTAATCTTACCGTAAATCTCTCCCGAGTAATCACAGTAATTTACTATTGCACTCTCCCGAGATACACTAGCTTACTTTATTTAGCACGATTCACTTTAGATTACACCCAAGGCTTCGTTATTCCTAATCCCGCCTTTAAACCCGCAATCATAGATTCCTCTAATAATCTAGGAGTGGTGTTGTTCAACAATACCCTAAATATGCACTCTTTTCCAAGTTATGCACACTAAATAGGCACAGCTAATTGAGGATCCTGTCAATTAACTACAACGAACACGAAGTTGAACAAATAAAGATTAAACTAGCAATTTGTATTCACATAAACAAGATGTTCATCACCCAATAGGTTCTATCAACGCCTTAGACAAGGAATTTAGCTACTCATGGCTATGGGAACATAAACTAAGCTTGCATTCATCATAAAATCAAAAGAAAAGAAGAAAGATGTTTAGAGTACTTTCTCACAATTGTTTTCCTTGCTAAGAAACCTAAAAAATTAATACATGCCTCTCTTGGGCGAAGTCTCATGTTTTAAATAGGGTTTAGGTCTAAAAATCCCGTAATTGACACTTTGGTCCCAAAAGTTTCTGCGCCTGCCGCGGTTCTGCCGCGGTCGCGGTAGAACCGCGGCCAAACACCCTCGCGGATTCTCACAACTTCTGCAGCTGCTTCCCACCGCGGTTCTGCCGCGGTCGCGGTGAAACCGCGGTGGATCCATTTCTCTGAATCTTCGGCCTGTTTTTGCCCGGGTCACTTAGGAAATTTCACAGTTGGCCTCTTTTTCATCACTTTTGACTCCAAAACTGCTCCTTAGCCGTCTTTATACATATATCACCTACAAATCATGAAAAGCACTAATAAGAGCATTTTGTCATCACTTTTAGCATTAAAGCTACGCAAGAAGGTGATTATTTAAGGTGTGATTATAGTCAAATTCACCTATTATCACCTGCAGAAGGATAGAGCATACATGCCACAATTGTTCCTACTCTAATCAACCAATCAAGGAAAGGGGAGAACAACCACTATTGGAGACATCTCAACCCGTGCAAGCAGCAGCTCAAGAGTGGCATACGGTTTCCTTCCCCAAAAAAGGCAAGATTAAAATGTCCAAGCACTCCAATAATTTTGCAAGCTCATCAAAGGCCCCAGGTATCTATGATGCTTCCACTGGTAAGTTCCTCAACACACAACATTTAAAATATGTCAACAAACAACACCTTGAAGATACCTACGATGACTCAAAAAATCCATTCTACAACTTCTGTTAACAATCAAAATAATTACAAAGTTTTTATTGAAAAACCACTTCATGATGATAGGAGCAGTATTGACAAGCTACATGAAGAGCACATGGTTTTGAAAATAAAAATAAAAATAGTAAAGCCTCTAAACACATGCATGAACCAAAAACTACTGACATTACAAGTGTCAATAACGTGGCAAAAAATGCTGGCTACACTAATAGAATTAGTCCCACGCTTAACCAAAATAATTTGATAAACAATTTATTAAACACCAATCGGACACACCAAGAGTATTTCAATTACCCTACCAGTAATGATAACTCTACTACCATGGGCTTAACCAATAATAATCAACATGCAAAATACCCTTCTTCCAACCAACCAAAAATCCAACACATGGAAGATAATACTAGTCAAGTGGCGGAGGCCATATATCCATGCAAGATTTGGATAAAAACCTTACGCTACTTTTCTCAAATCCCATGCAAATAGAGTCCATCATTACAATCTCTCCCGATCTCGTAGACAATAGCCCCAATATAAAACAAGAATATCACCAAAATTCTAAGAGTGCCATTAACACTAAGAAGGAGGTACATGCTCATCCAACTTTGCTACTTCTCTCGACATCAAACCATGAACAATCTTTTACCCCTACCTCCTCACTTCCCCTCAAATCTAGTGATATATGCCCAGCCACCAAATCCAACGAATCACTAACCACAATCGTGGGTGAAGTTAGGTCTCTTAGGCCATGCAATCTCATTCAATCTGGAGATCAATGGACAAGAATCCATATTGATAATCCAAAATATTCACTATCTTGCACAACCAATCTCGGAGGGAATGAACCTAGCATTGAACAACAATGTAAACCAAATGTGGATGAACTACATCCTCCAACTACTTGCACCCTCATTGAACCAAAACCTAGTTCACACCATGCAAGACATGTGGAATATACCAAACATCTCTAGTCAACAGATTCCACAAAATCCACCACTAAACCTCCCATTCTTTGCACCGGAGGAACTAACACTAGTGAACACAATATTTACCCAATGGACTGCACAACACAGGGATAACTAACCGATGTCTCCACAGGTAGACCCAATGGAAGATCAAGCTCAACCACCAAACATGCAAAATCAGGAAGGAATTCAGGACGAAGAGGAGGATGAGGACATCATGCCCAATTGGGGGAACCATCAGTAGCCTTTTCAAGTCTAAGCGAGGTAAAAATACTAATATTCAAGGAGATGCTAGACAGAAAATCTATCTCAACCTGCCCAGTGACACTCTACAAGTGCTCACTAGACATAAGGCCTCCACAGGACACTACAGTAGGGAAGAATGTGGTAATATTGGTTCCATCCCTCAGGAGGAATCCCAACAACAACCTAATCAATAACCCAATGATGAACCAACCAAATAATTTTATAATTTGAAATGTTAGAGGAGCTAATAACGACAACTTTAGGAGGAACTTTAGAGAGCTCATGGACACCTATAGGCCATGCCTAGTTGCTTTGTTGGAAACTAAAATGGCAAGTCACACAACTATTCTGGAGGATTCCGACTTCACTGAGATGATTGAAGTCCCCAGTGTTGGCCAAGCTTGCGGTTTAGTTATCTTATGGAACCATGACATGGTGACCGTCAACAACTTCACTAAAAGGGGGCAGAAAATTCATGCAATGATTGAGGTAAAACCCAAAAAACTTGTTTGCCTTTTTAGTACAATTTATGCTTGTAATGACATACTAGATAGGAATACTTTAAGGGATAACTTAAATAATATTAGCAATTATTATAAAGGTCATGATTGATTGATGGTGATTCTAATGAAATTATTGACTCTATGGATAAATTTGGTAGGCATATAAATCAGAGACGTGTCAACTCTCTTATTAACTGCCTAAATTATTGTAACCTAGTAGACTTAGGGTTCAAGGGCTATAAATACACTTGGTCTAACCACCGTAGAAGAAAAGATAGTTTAATCATGAAAAGATTGGATATGGTATATTCTAATGTGGAGTGGCTTGATGCGTTTCCTAACGTTACTATAACTCACCTCCCTAAAACTCATTCAGATCATAACCCTATCCTACCAACCTTAATAATAAAATCAACACCAATCAAGATAGACCTTTTAGGTTAGAAACATTTTGGTATTCCCATCTTGACATTGCTAATCTTGTATCATATAGTTGGGAAAATAGGAATTTACTAGGTGGCCCAAACTTCTTCAAAAATAATGTTATAGAATGAAAAAAGAAAACTTTTGGAAATATTTTTGTTAAAAAAAAATAATCCTTACTAGAATCGATGGAATACATAATTCTCTAAGTTGTGCCACTAGTAACTACCTTAGGGATTTTTTAACAAACGCTTATTGAAGAATATAATACCATTCTGAAACAGGAGGGAGACTATTGGAAATTAAGTCAAGGGTATCTTGGCTAAACGATGGCGATGAAAATACAAATTTTTTTCATATTAAGGCTAACAGAAAAAGGAAAAACAACATTATTTTCTTCAAAGATGATTACGGAAATTGGATAGATGACCAAATTTCTCTAATGAACCATACTCTTTTTTCTTTTTTACTAAGAATAGATCAGAAATACAAAATTCACAATGAGACAGTGGTGAATTCATGCATATGTAACCAAATAAGTCATGCTGAATTAATGCCAATATCGGCCAAACCAATCAGATGCATAACTCTACTTACATCAATGTCGAATGATGAATTCATGTAAAATACAGCGGTGCACTTGCCACCATCAAATCTTGGGTTCACCTATGCATGGAAGAGCTTCCTCTTCTTGAAGACAACAATCTCTTATTGTTCTAATGCAGTTGTACTGTAAAAAGTTGACGAATTAATCATTTGTTATTAATGAAATTTGATGTTTAATATGTTAATTTCGCCTGAGATGTCACATTTTTATTTTTATTTCAAAAAAAATCTAANGTTATAACAAAAACCATTACCAATCGTATCAAGTCCTTCCTACACCGACTTATCAACCAATAACAATCTAGCTTTTTATAAAATAGGCGGGTTAGTGATAATGCTATCATTATCCAGGAAATCATGATGAAGATTAATTCATCAATGGGCAGGCCTAGCTTAATCCTTAAGATTGATTTGGAAAAGGCTTTCGATAAACTAAAATGGTCTTACATTTACAGAACTTTAAATTTTTTTGAATTTCTTCCAAATATTTCTTCTCTAATTCTTAGCTGCATCTCAACTAGTACTATATCCATTCTAGTGAACGGAAACAAAACAAAAGAATTCATCCCTACAAGGGGCATAAGATAAGGCGACCCCATGTCTGCATACCTATTCATCTTATGCATGTATATGCTCTCCAAAAATATTGAAAATCAAGGGGTAAAAATTCCATATTGGAATTTGGAAGCTTGAAATTCTTGTTTGAAGGTGAAAATTGAGTTAATGATATTGTCAAATCGTTTGAATATTGATACTTTGTGCTTAAGTTTTGTCGTTTAGCCAATAATTTGGTGATTTATTAAAAAGCTCAACTTCATTATCGGTTCTTAGAAAGTATTTTTTTTGTAACTAAATAATTTTTATTAACCACCGGTAACTTTACATATCTATAGCCTGCAACAGTTGTAACATTATAAAAATTCAAAAGTCATACATTAACTGTCTCTATTAAAACATAAAATGTTAGCACTATGCTACTAATTTCAGTGGTGACTCTCACGTTACATATGTAGGCTANAGAAACATTTTTGGATTCCCATCTTGACATTGCTAATCTTGTATCATATAGTTGGGAAAATAGGAATTTACTAGGTGGCCCAAAACTTCTTCAAAAATAATGTTATAGAATGAAAAAAGAAAACTTTTGGAAATATTTTTGTTAAAAAAAAATAATCCTTACTAGAATCGATGGAATACATAATTCTCTAAGTTGTGCCACTAGTAACTACCTTAGGGATTTTTTAACAAACGCTTATTGAAGAATATAATACCATTCTGAAACAGGAGGGAGACTATTGGAAATTAAGTCAAGGGTATCTTGGCTAAACGATGGCGATGAAAATACAAATTTTTTTCATATTAAGGCTAACAGAAAAAGGAAAAACAACATTATTTTCTTCAAAGATGATTACGGAAATTGGATAGATGACCAAATTTCTCTAATGAACCATACAAGGAATTATTTCTTAAATATTTTTACTACCTCCCATGTGAAAACTGATTGGTCGATTATCAAAAGTGAGAAGGAAAGCTTTCATAATATTGACCTTTCAAGCCTTGATGATCCCTTAAGAAATCATGAAATAAGAAATGCACTCTTCTCTTTAAACTATACAAAGCTCCAGGCCTGGACGGGTTGCACCCCTTTTTCTTCCAAAAATATTGGCATATTATAGGAAGCAAGTTCATAAATTTGTGCTAAAAAAATTTCAAACAAATATAATGCCATCAGACATCAATAACACTTAACTGTGACTAATCCCCAAATTCAATAATGCAAACAATCTTAAGAACTTTCGGCCTATAAGCATATGTAACACCATCTATAGGGTTATAACAAAAACCATTACCAATCGTATCAAGTCCTTCCTACACCGACTTATCAACCAATAACAATCTAGCTTTTTATAAAATAGGCGGGTTAGTGATAATGCTATCATTATCCAGGAAATCATGATGAAGATTAATTCATCAATGGGCAGGCCTAGCTTAATCCTTAAGATTGATTTGGAAAAGGCTTTCGATAAACTAAAATGGTCTTACATTTACAGAACTTTAAATTTTTTTGAATTTCTTCCAAATATTTCTTCTCTAATTCTTAGCTGCATCTCAACTAGTACTATATCCATTCTAGTGAACGGAAACAAAACAAAAGAATTCATCCCTACAAGGGGCATAAGATAAGGCGACCCCATGTCTGCATACCTATTCATCTTATGCATGTATATGCTCTCCAAAAATATTGAAAATCAAGTAGACATCAGGAATTCGGATCCTATAAATTAAACCCTATAAGCCCTACCCTATCTCATTTATTCTTTGCAGATGATTTAACCCTAATGGGTCAGGCAAATGAAAAAATAAGTCACACAATCTAGAAGAGCATGGAACGTTTTTGTAACTATTCTGGGCTGAATATCAATAGAGAAAAATCGAAGCTAATTGTCTCCAAAAATTGTAAAGCTTCAACCAAAAACCTAGTGACCAGTATCTTTCATATAAAAATTAGTAATAATTTTGGGATATAGGATTCCCAATACTCAATAATAATCCAAAGCACAAGGATTATCAATTCTTGATTGATAAAATGAGAGCAAAGCTAAACAATTGGAATACTAGGTGGTTAAGCATGGCTGGTAGAAGTACCTTAGTATCATCTACCCTCAACACCATTCCAAATTACCTCATGCAAATATCCATCTACCTAATAAAACACCGAAAGAAATAGACAAAAATACAAAGAGACTTTTGATGGGGTACTACTGCGGAGAAGAAAATTTTTTACTTAATTAAGTAGGACACAATTACCAGAACAAAAGATCATGGTGGCTATTAAAAAAGCTATGTCCAAAAACTTAGCTCTATTAACCAGCCTGGCATGGAGAATTCTTAATAATCCATCATCTCTAAAAGTCCTAATTGGTAAATACTGGATAACTAAAAACACTAAGAGTGGTTCACCTACTTGGAATAGTCTCCTAAAAGAATGGTCTTTTTGCTTTAAAGGCATTAGGTGGACAGTAAACCAACACTCTGATTTAAATATTTGGGATACAAATTGGATTCCAAACATCACTAACCTTAGGAGCAATATTACCGGTCCATTAACAATGAAAAGAGAGCAATTTGAGAATTAAGGATATCTGTGATAAAGGATATTGGGATTTGGGGAAAATTTCTTTTGAACTTCCAGAAAATATTATTACTAACATTAATGCCCTAACACCAAACAAACTTGTTAGATCTCCAAATAATCTCCTACGGAGTATAAATTCTAGTGGCGTATTTTCTACAAGTTCTTGCTACAAGTTAATTGACGATCAAGAATCTCTTAATAATAACTTCAATTGGATATGGGACTTAAAATGCCGCAATAAAATTAAGTTCTTTATGTGGAATTGCTACCATAACAGACTTTCAAGCAGGGCTTACCTTAGTAAAATTGGTGTTAATATTGATTCTAGTTACCCAATATGCAAGAACACAAATGAGACAATAGCCCACGTCTTCAGGGAATGTAACATTGTGAAATTATATTGGGAATTAATGGGATAGAATATAACTCCTCAAACTACTACAACACACTGGGTTGACAGACTCAAAAATGCCAATATCAACATAAAAACAAGTATGTAACATGGGAAGAACTATTCTCATTCACCTTATGGACTATATGGAATAATAGAAACCATAATAACCAAAATAATACCAACAACCGTATTAATATAAAAAGAATTATTGACCAAGATATAGAATACAAACTCTTAACTTCTAGTCCTACTACTAATAATTTAAAAAATAATATTAGCATCAACTGGCAGGCTCCTCTAAAGGGTTGGTACAAAATCAATATTGATGGTGCTTTTAAAAGGGATAGCCTACAGGGAGGAACAAGCGGAGCCATCCGAAACAGCAAGGGCCGGCAGAAAATGGGATGCCACAAGAAAACACATGCAGCAGCGCCAAGATCATGAAGGTTTTGTTTGTGTAAGAAAAGTTTTGAATATTTTATGTTGTAAGTTGGTTGTCTTAGGTAATGATAATGTCCTAAGAGGCATGCATAACAATAGCCCATCGAGGCACTTGTAATGACGGTAGTTCGCTACCGCCCGTACTCTAGTTACATAAATAAATAAATATCTTTTTATGCTAAAAAAAAGAGGCAAAGAATGTTCAAACGTGACAAAGTATAGTAAGAATTATGACCTTTCAACCTCTGAATTATCCTTAAGGAACTAAGTATTGGGATAATGGTGTTGGGATCGAAAATAGTTGCCGCCATGCAGAAGCAAATAAACTAGACCTCGAAGGCGATAAGTCAGATGACAAAGAGAAGTACACTAAAATTGCATAATATACTATATGAGAAAACTAATATAAAAATATAAGGAACAATGGAGAGAATAATCTCCCCCTAAACGAAACTCTCTTGAGGACTACATTATGGATGCTCTTGTTGTTACTTTGAAGGAGGGATTCTCAATTTATAGAGGTCACAACCTTTTTCAACAAGAAAGAGATTTGTCTAATATGAAAGATATATATTTTTCTTTTAGTAAAACTACAATCAATTATGGTAAATATTTTTCCTTCCTTTAAGAATCCAAACATGAAAAGAAAATTAGGAAAAAATCCCAACAAATGGGATTAGGGTCCAATTTTCTACACTTTTTTTGGGGGTGGAGGGATTTGGTCATAAGTATTCTCTTTTTTTGTAAGACCAAATCTCTTTTATAGGTCCCTTCAACAGCTAGCAAGAGTGATACTATTAGTAACATGCTTACCGCAAAGTTAAAATCACCTGCTAATTGAGAATTGTATATTGTCGTTCTTTAGATATTTCTAATTTTGTTTTCTTTTCAACAAAAATGGATCTTGATCTTGTCATTAGTTGATAATAGGCTAGATTCATGTAATTTGGCGACTGTTTATGCCCCAGCTTGATTATGTTTCACTGTTATAGGATAGTTAAATGATGATAAATTGGCTCTAATTGTGAATTTTATGTTTTGCAGGAGCAAGTTGCGTGTATGAGGACTTAGAACTATATTTGGAGCTAAAACTGAAGCAAGGGAAGCCCCTCGGAGCTGAGTACGTTGAAAGAAGAGAGAAAGAAGGGTTGAAATGATGACCCAGACTAGCGCGCCCACTAGCGCAACCGCGCTAGCCCAGGAGTTTGAGGCAGAATGTTATGCCATATGCGCGGTCAGTAGCGCACCCACTAGCGCGACCGCGCTAGTCCAGTTCGAAAAAATATAAGTCAGGGTAAACTTGGAAGTTCGGGGGTAATTCCACTTAACCTATAAGAGGTCCAGCTCGCCCAAAGGGAGAGAATCAAGGTTTTTACAGCTGAGTTGAAAGCAAAGAGAGGCAAGAGGCAAGGAGGATAATTCAACATCGAGTTCTTCCTTTCTTCCTTTTGTACTTTACCATTTGTGATGAATTTGGCTATTGTTATGATGAACACTAGTATGAGTAGCTAAATATTTAGTCTAGGGTTTTGATGGAACATGTTGAAGGATGAACTTCGTGTTATGTTAATATAGTTTGCCCAGTTTAATCTCTATTTGTTCAACTACGTTCTTGTTGTAGTTAATTGATAGGATCCTCAATTAGCTGTGCCTATTTAGTATGTATTACTCGGGAAAGAATGCATATTTAGGTAATTATTGAACAACACTACTCCCAAAAAATATGAAATATCAATAACCGAGGGTTTAAAGGTGGGATTAGGGATAACGAAGCCTTGGGTGCGATCTAAAGTGAGCTGTATTAAAAGCCAGCTAGCATAACTCGGGCGTAACTTGGGAGAGTGCGTCTAGTAAATTGTCTTGATTACTTGGGAGAGATTTACGGTAATAAGAGTGCTCATGATCGATAGAGACGATTAGGCAAATCTATGTGAAACATAACCGGAAGGGATTCCATCAATAGGGAAAATTATAACCTTAGATACTTCTCTTAATTGTTTACAACTTAATCAGAGTTAGTCTTTATTTACTTAATTGCAAGTTATAGTTAGTAAAAATATCCTCAATTGTTATTCAAAACGTTTGGGAAGTTGATTACGTAGAATTTAATGAGTCTTACAAGAGTAATTGATAGGTTAATTCCTTGTGGGTTCGACTCTGGGCTAAATACTCATATTATGTTTGCAACGTCCGCTTAGTCCTTTTTATAAGTCATAGTTGGGCGTGATCAAATTTTGGCGCCGTTTTCGGAGAATTAACGGTGTTATCATTTACAATTGAAAGAAATACAAAAATTCTTAGTGTAGTCAGTTTTCTTTATTTTCAATCTACACATTGAAATTTTAACGTTTGTTGACTTGGTTGTACAGGTGCATGCCTAGAAACTCATCGAGAACTGGTGAAGTATTTGAAGCATTATCAGATCCTGAGAAAGTTTTCAAGGCCTTGAATCGAGCCAATCGGAAAAAGAAACAACAACAAACAACTGAACAATTCGAACCAGACATGGGGGATAACGTGGTAGACCCATTAGCGCCAGTGGCACCTCTTGTGCCAGAGGCCGCTCTATATGACTGGACACAACCCACAGCAGAGAATTTGGCCACAACGATTTTAGTTCTGCAGATACAGGTTGAATCGTTTCAAATCACGAACAACATGCTGCACTTGTTGCAAAACAAGGGACTATTTTCGGGGTCACAAATCGAAGATCCTCAACAGCACTTGAAGAATTTCTTGTCAATATGCAAAACTCAAAGGCAGCCCAACGTAACTCAGGAAGCAATAAAGCTGTTGTTGTTTCCATTCTCAGTGACAGGAGCTGCCCAGACTTGGCTAAACTCACTCTCCATTAATTCCATAATGACTTGGGAGGAGCTAGTCAAGTAATTTATGAACAAGTTTCATCCACCCAACAAGACTGCTCAACAAATTGATGAAATTTTGAGTTTCAAACATAAACCAATGGAGACACTGCAAGAAACATGGGAACGATTCAAAGGGATGTTGGTTATATGTCCGCACCACGGTATTCCAGATCAGATGTTGGGGCAGCGATTTTACATGGGTTTGGCAGATAGCGTGAAGGGTAATGTTGATGCTTCAGCTGGTGGAGCATTTTTGAGCAAAACATGGAGAGAAAGCCAGAGTCTGCTTGACAAGATGGCATAGAATTCGGGGTGGACAGCCAGGAATGCACCAATCACTCCAGTAGTTCACTCAGTGCCCCTAGATCCATCCAAGACTCTTGCTAAAAACATGGCCACATTAATGACACAGATGAGTATACTCACCAAAAAGGTGGAAGAGTCAAGGCAGAAGCAGCAGGTACACATTTTAGATACTATCAATGGGGGCTTATGCGCATCTTGCATTAGTCAGCCAATTGGTAACCAGTGGAATGCAAAAAGTGATCATCATCACTACCCTGAGGACATGAATTATGTGTCTAATTATGGAGGCCAGTGACAAGGTGGTCAAAATTGGGGCCAACAAAATCAGCCATACAGACCAGTCCCGCCACAGCTCAACAATGGCAACATGGGAGGTATGAGACCTCACAATAATATGGCACCTTACCAAAGGCCACAAGGATATAATAATCAAAATCAGCAGCAGGTTATCATCCTCCTCAGCAGCAGCGTGGGGGAAGACAGGAAGATGGGTTTGCTAGACTCGAGGCAATGATCCAGCAGGTTATTGAGTCAAATGCAAAAACGAGTGAAAGAGTAGATGCACATGAGTCAGCTATTAAGAATATTAAAGTGAAGATGAGCCAGATCTCGATGTCTTTGAATAATCGTCCTCTTGGGACATTGCCTGCAGACACGCAGGTAAATCCAAAAGATCAAGGCCTGAAGCAGCTGATAGCAGTGAGTCTACGTAATGGCAGAGACTTAGACTTTGAGCAAGAGAGGGCCCGAGAAGGCAGACAGGCTGAGACACCTATACCAGTGCCCATTGAGCTAGATGATTCAACGAAACTGACAGAGGTGAAAGTGCAGCCTGCCCAGGAAGAACATAACACACAGATTGAGGCTGAGAAAGAAGCTGAGACAACCCAGGAATCGGTAGTTGAGGTCGTGTCTGACGAAGAAAATACCCAAATCATTGGGACGAAGAGACCTCCAGCACCATTCCCACAGAGACTGGTCAAGTACCAGAAAGAGGAGCAGTATAAGAGATTTTTGGAAATGCTAAAACAAACCCAGGTAAATATTCTATTTATTGATGCTTTGAAACAGATGCCTAGTTATGCAAAAATGATGAAGGACTTGATGTCCCAAAAATTCGATTTCCAAGACTTGGCCATAGTGACTCTAACTCAGACCTGCAGTGCTGTGGTAACTAGACCAGTTGCGGAGAAGTTGTCGGACCCAGGGAGTTTCACAATTCCCCGCACTATTGGTAACTTTGCTTTTACTAAGGCACTTTGTGACTTGGGGGCTTGCATAAATCTGATGCCCCTAGCGATCTATAAGAGGTTGGGGATTGGAAGAGCTAGACCAACATCTATGTTGTTGCAGCTAGCTGACAGGACAGAGAAAAGACCTTCTGGTATCTTGGATGACGTGCTGATTCAGGTAGGGAAATTTGTGTTCCCTTCAAATTTTGTGATTCTAGATTGCAGATGGATGAAGAAATTCTCATAATTTTGGGAAGGCCGTTCTTGTCCACGGGAAGAGCTCTCATTGATTGTCAAACTGGGGAGCTCAAGATGAGATTGAACGATGAGGAGATAACATTCAATGTGCAGAAATCTGTGAGGCGACCGAGTGAATTCGCCAATTGCTCTCTTATTGATGTCGTGGATGCAATCGTAGAAGCTGATGATGAAACGTTGACTATTAAGGACCCTCTTGCTGCATGTCTAGTAAATTTAGATGAGGTGAATGGGGAAGAATTGGCAGAATGGGTGTTGGCTTTAGAGGGCAGAGGGTTTTGGGACAAAACTCTTGAATTCGAGCCCCTGCACTTAGAAAACAGAGAAACTCCTCCAGCCAAGCCATCCATAGAAGAACCACCAAAGTTGGAATTGAAGCCACTGCCCGCCTATCCCAGGTATGAGTTCCTAGGACCTAACTCTACATTACCTGTTATTATCTCATCTAGTTTGTTAGATGTGCAGGCACAACAACTTTTGCAGGTACTCAAGGAGTGCAAGACTGCCATTGGGTGGACCATGGAAGACATTAAGGGGATCAGCCCGGCATATTGTATGCATAAAATTCTGCTCGAAGAGGGACACAAACCTTCCAGGAAGCACCAAAGCAGGCTGAACCCCAACATGAAGGAAGTGGTGAAGAAAGAAGTGATTAAGTGGTTGGATGCGTCAATTATTTTCCCAATCTTTGACAGCAACTGGGTTAGCCCGGTGCAATGTGTTCCTAAGAAAGGTGGCATGACGGTGGTCAAAAATTATAACAAGACCACTTCCCACTTCCCTTCATTGATCAGATGCTTGATAGATTGGCAGGGCGTCTCACTTCTGTTTTCTTGATGGGTACTCGGGGTACAATCAAATCTCCATTGCACCAGAGGACAGAGAGAAGACCTCCTTCACTTACCCATATGGCATTTATGCTTTTCGGAGGATGCCCTTTGACCTATGCAATGCACCCGCCACATTCCAAAGGTGCATGATGGCCATATTCACTGATATGGTCGAAGATATAATGGAGGTGTTCATGGATGATTTCTCGGTGGTGGGGAACTCATTCGACGAGTGCCTTATCAATCTGACCCGAGTGCTGAAAAGATGTATTGAGACTAACCTGGTACTTAATTGGGAGAAGTGCCATTTCATGGTACAAGAGGGCATAGTCTTGGGACACCGGGTATCAAGTAAGGGAATCGAGGTGGATCATGCTAAAGTTGACGTGATAGCAAAGCTGCCACCTCCCACTTCAGTCAAGGCAATCAGGAGCTTCCTCGGGCATGCCAGTTTTTACCGGAGATTCATACGAGACTTCTCAAAAATCGCCAACCCTCTCTGTAAGTTGTTAGAAAAAGATCACCCCTTCTTGTTTTCTGATGATTGCAGGGTAGCATTCGAGGAGTTGAAGAAGAGGCTAGTCACAACACCCATCATTGTCGCCCCCGACTGGGAGCAACCATTTGAACTCATGTGTGACGCCAGTGACTATGCAGTAGGGGCAATGCTGGACAACGGAAAGACAAGCTAATGCACCCAATCTACTATGCCAGTAGAACGCTGAGTGGAGCCCAGCTAAACTACATTGTGACTGAAAAGGAGATGCTGGCTGTGGTGTTTGCATTCGAGAAGTTCAGATCATACCTGATTGGCTCTAAGGTAATTGTATATACTGATCATGCAGCTCTCAGGTACTTGATTGATAAGAAGGAGTCCAAACCGCGCCTGATTCGTTGAGTGCTATTACTGCAAGAGTTTGGTCTTGAAATTTGTGACCGTAAGGAGACAGAAAACCAAGTCGCTGATCATCTATCACGACTTGAAGGAGCTGAAAACTCAGTTGAGGTTGAAGATATTCTGGAAACCTTTCCAGACGAGCAGCTACTCGCTACAAGTCTTGAGGAAGTGCCATGGTATGCAGACTTTGCAAATTACCTGGCAAGCGGTATAGTTCCCTATGACCTTTCCTCTGTGCAAAAGAAAAAGTTTTATCGTGACTGCCGCATGTATTATTGGGATGAACCTTATTTGTTTCGAATATGTGTTGACAATATAATCCGAAGGTGTGTCCCCGAGATAGAACAATCTTCTGTTTTGTAGGCATGTCACGCATCAGCGTATGGAGGGCATTTTGGAGGAGTCAGGACGGGAGCGAAAGTGCTAGAAGTCGGGTTCTACTGGCCAACAGTGTTTAAGGATGCACATCAATGGGTGAAGGGCTGTAATGAATGTTAGCGAATCGGGAACATTTCTCGTCGCCATGAGATTCCCATGAACCCAATTCAAGAGGTTGAAGTGTTCGATGTCTGGGGGATAGACTTCATGGGCCCCTTCGTCAGCTCCTTCGGCAATAAGTACATACTTGTTGCTGTAGATTACGTGCCCAAATGGGTGGAAGCTGCAGTATTTCCCACCAATGATGCAATAGTGGTGGTGGGGTTTTTGAAGAAGAACATATTCACCCGTTTCAGGACCCCAAGAGCTATTATCAGTGACGGGGGCACTCACTTTTGCAATCGAGCTTTTGAGAAGTTACTAGCGAAGTACGATGTGCGCTACAAGGTGGCAACACCATATCATCCTCAGACCAGTGGACAGGTCGAAGTATCTAATAGAGAGATAAAGAGTGTACTGACCAAAACTGTGAACGCCACAAGAATGATTGGGCGAAAAAGCTAGATGATGCACTCTGGGCCTACAGAACTGCTTTTAAAACACCAATTGGTATGTCACCATACGAGAATTTTTATGAAAGCATTTCATTAGACATTGAGGTTGCGGCCACAACGAGAGTCACAAAATTTCATGAGCTCGACGAGTTCCGATATCTTGCTTTTGTGAGCACAAGGTTGTACAAGGAAAGAATGAAAAGGTTGCACGACAAGACCATTGTTAAGCGACATTTCAACCCTGGGGACATGGTATTGCTCTCTAACTCAAGATTAAGGCTATTTCCGGGTAAGCTCAAGTCATGATGGTCTGGACCATTTCGAGTGGTCGAAGTATTCCCTTCAGGGGCTGTAGAGATTGCCTCAGAGAAAGACTCTCATACATTTAGAATCAATGGGCAGAGATTGAAACTATATGTGGGCATGAATGAACCAAAAGAAGTGTCAGAGATCCACCTGACTGAACCTCAGAGGTCTAGAGAGCCTTAAATGCGCTTATCTGCACGTGCCGCGACGTTAAATCAGGCGCTGCATGGGAGGCAACCCATTGATTTGTTATAATCGTCGTGCTACGACATTAACTAAGGCGCTGGTTGGGAGGCAACCCAATGATAGTAGTATTTGTTAATTTTGAGTTTGGGAAGTACTAAACAATGCAGGCGAGCTTGGGGAGGTGACAAGTCCATCGGACGCAGAAAGAGCAGGTGAAAAAATGAAAAACAATCGTGCCCAGGAGCACGCCCGCGATATAGGCCGCGCATATGGGCAAACATTGTGCCTCAACTCCCAAACACTAGCGCGACCGCGCTACTGACCGCGCTTGTGACCGCGCTAGAAGCGCGACCGCACTAGTGGTTGCGCTAGTGACCGCGTATATGACCAAGTGTTCTGCCGGACTAGCGCGACCGCGCTAGTACCGCGCTACGACCGCGGTAGTCCCGCCCATCTGACGCGTTTTTTTCCTTTAACTTAATAATAGTTTTTTTTATTTTAATTTTTTTCCTTTAGTCTAATTCCACCCCCCCCCCCCCCCTCTTCAACCCCAGATTTCCCCCACGCTCAAAGCAAAACAAAAGACCCCCAACCCTAACCCCCTTCTTCTTCAAAACTCCATCTTCTTCAACTCCCCTTTTCTTCAATTTCCCAACCCACCTTCCCCAAGTTTCAAGCCACGCTCTCCCCTACTCTTCTTCACTTCTCCCCACATTCTCTCGCTACAGGTATGATTTCTTTGTGCCATTTTTCTTTTTTTTTTCAAGATTTTTATTTTTCTTTGTTTCATTTATGTAGTAGCTTTTTCTTTTCTTTTCTTAGTAGAAATTTGTAGCATATGTTGTAGTGATTATGGGTGGTAAGGTTGGTGGAGTTGTAGTTTGAATTAGTATGTGATTTTGGGGACATTGTGGTGGTATTGGGGTTGTAATATGTTTGAAATGGGGCGTGAGTATATAATGCCCACAAGGTGTTTGTTTAAATGCCTTAGTGAATATATTTGAGTAATTGTGACCAATTGTGTGCGTGAAGTCTGAGTAAGCATTGCGTCACAACTTTTTTGGGCAGTGCTAATGTTATTCCTTTTTCCAGGTACTATGGCTCCATCTAGGAAATGCCGCACCACAGGTGCCTCTTCCACCAGTCAAGCTGGATTGTCCAGGGCGCGCGGGTCAGCTCCTGTTCGTCCCTTTTATAGTAGCAGGTTCGTATCTGCCAAGGCTCAGGACCGCTTTGCGGATAAGGCCCCTAAGAAGCCGATACCGGAAAGGGGCATAAATATAGGGTCGGTCCAGCTGGGCTACCCTCACATGTATACTGAGCTGGTAAGGCGGGGGTTACAAACCTTCATTGACTAGCCGAGCGAGGGGAATGTGATGGTTGTCCGTGAGTTTTAGGCCAATGTGAAAGAACATGCGAATAGCGTCGTAACTGTGCACAGAAAGGCGGTGGATGCCTCTGTGGAGGCTATACGGAGGATGTACTAGCTGCCCCCTCCTGTGGATCCATATGAAGATGGATATGAAATGTATGGCAGGTCACACACGCAGTGGGCGATGTTCTTTGAAACAATCTGTGTACCCTGAAAGGAAGTTATATGGATGAAGTATGGTCAGAAGTTTCACTCCGCGTCGCTAACCTTTGAAGGGAAGTGCTGGTTATATGTTATCAACAACTGCCTGATCCCGTCTTCCAACACCATGGAGATTAATGGTCCTCGAGCGGCTCTGATTTGGTGCTTCATTAATGGTCACAACTTTGACGTGGCCAAAATGATTCATGAGGAGATGTTCACCCGTTGTCCGGTGAAACGGTATGGGTTCTTCTTCCCTTCCTTGGTTACTAAACTTTGCCGGGCAGCTCGGGTGCTGGAAAATTTGGATGTGGATGGGAGAGTGCCAAGAGACCACAAGTTCCAAGCAAACAAGGTTACTACTGGTAAGGAGCAGGTGGCAGCAGGTGGTGATGATAGTGGTGAATCTGATGACTCTGAGGATGAGGAGGCTGAGCAGGGGGCCGAGCCACATGCCCGTGAGCAAATTGCAGCAGCTGCAGCGCCATTTGGGACTGCAGCACCATCTGGAGCTACCCGGGTTACCCGGTTCACAGCTTTGGAGCAGGAGGTGGCTGGATTGCGTTCCTCGGTCGCTGACTTGGGTACACGTGTTGACGCGGTGGCTGCCCAGCAGGTGAAATCGGAGAAGAAAATATTGGGCTGGTTGAGAGCTCTGGGTCGTGCTTGCAATTTGAACCCAGACACGGTCTCCGATCAAGAGTGATATTTCAGGGAAGTTCCTTCACCTCACTATTCTTTATTTTATATGCCATGAGGACATGTCTTCCTTTTAAGTGTGGGGTGAGGGATACCTCAATGTATGTATGTATATGTAACAACTTGACTGTTTGATGTTTTCTTTGTTTTTCTTGATTGTTTTTGGTAGTTTTGAGTAATAGTCAAATTAGGTAAGTATAAAGTAGGTAAGTTGACTTGTCCCGACGACAGATCTCTTTCGACGGGGTTCTTGAGGGTCTAAGTCGACGTAAAAAAAATAGGAATATGTTGGATTCTTCCTGATGACGGATCTTCTAGACAATTTTCTTGAGGGAAGTAAGAATAAAGAAAATACCAAAATTTTTGTTTTTGTTTTAGGTAGTGTAGTAACTCCCCCTTGGTTTTTCTTTGGGCCACGGTTCTTTTTCAAGGGTTTTTCTTTAACCGGGTGTAGTTAGTTTTTGTTTATTTTGTTTTTAGTTTTTAGTTAGTATTGATGGGCTACGAGCTGAAATAGAAAGAGAAACCCTTGGCGTTGATACACCTGAACACAGTAGACACTAGAGTGTAACGCTTAGTCTTAGTGGTTGATTCTTGCTAGAGTGCTTTAAATTGTATGTTTGTAACTGACTTGAATACTCAACTAGAGTGTCTTGATAAGCCAATCTGGAGTGAGTCAAGTGCCATGTGTGTGTGAGTTGTACTGTATTCTATGCTCTACATTTGATGCCTAGAACTTGCCCCGTATGTTTGCAAAGAGAAATGGTAGCTTTATTTAGTCTTCGAAGTGATATAGGCATTTCTTTGTTAAGCCAGATATATAATATAGACCCACCTAAATGTAATACATCGTAGTCAACCCCGTTGAGCCTATAAGACTGTTTCTTTGGCAACCACATTACGAACCTTACCCAATTGTTTGAATGGCCCATCTATTTGAACCCTTTTACCTCCCATGAGCACTTAAATGGTCATGAAATATGCAAAAGCTAAAGTGTGGGTTGGTCGTTTGGTTTTGAGTGGAACCGATGAAATAGAGGAAAGGTGCAGTTTTTGGAAAAGTAAAAGAATAAGCACCACTTAAAAAAAAGAAAAAAAAAGAGAATGAGTAAATGTAGTAGTTGATAAGTGGTGACTTGATACAATTGCACCTAATGGAGTGGGATGTTATAAATAAAAATGCGGTGGAATGTTTGGTTGACATAAGTATGGTTTTGAAGGTTAATGTGATGGTATTAAAAGTGCTTAGAGAGGTTAGTCACTATATTCAAATATATCATACCCGTCCCTTAGCCTACATTACAACCAAGTGAAGTCCTAATTGACCTTAGACTGAATGGGCTCGATTAGTAGAGTATTACACTACGGGCAAGCCTATGGTGCATCTTTGTGGCATGTAAATGTTCTTTTTGAGAGTGAGCGAATTTTGTCTATCTGAGTTCCTAATTGTTCTTAATATTATTATTTTTGGAACTACTCTCTTGTGTGATGTGAGGGCATGTGATTCACGAAGGAAAGGTAAGTCTTGACTTCTGTATAGAGTAATTTGAGTAAGTACGAATATTGCACGGCACGTGAGAGTCGACTTTTGAGGCAAAGATTTTTCACTACTAGGCGCAACTTTGGTGATTTGTTCTTGGTGTGATACATTAGGGGAAAAGCTTAGTGAAGGAACCTTTATAGAGTGTGGTGGATTGGTCGAGGACTAGCAATGATTAAAGTGTGGGGTGTTGATAATAGGCTAGATTCATGTAATTTGGCGACTGTTTATGCCCCAGCTTGACTATGTTTCACTGTTATAGGATAGTTAAATGATAATAAATTGGCTCTAATTGTGAATTTCATGTTTTGCAGGAGCAAGTTGCGTGTATGAGGACTTAGAACTGTATTTGGAGCTAAAATTGAAGCAAGGGAAGCCCCTCGGAGCTGATTACGTTGAAAGAAGAGGGTAAGAAGGGATGAAATGATGACCCCGACTAGCGCGACCGCGCTAGCCCAGGAGTTCGAGGCAGAATGTTACGCCATATGCGTATCAGTAGCGCGCCCACTAGCGCGACCGCGCTAGTCCAGTTCGAAAAAATATAAGTCAGGGGTAAACTTGGAAGTTCGGGGTAATTCCACTTAACTTATAAGAGGTCCAGCTCGCCCAAAGGGAGAGAATCAAGGTTTTTACAGCTGAGTTGAAAGCAAGGAGAGGCAAGAGGCAAGGAGGATAATTCAACATCGAGTTCTTCCTTTCTTCCTTTTGTACTTTACCATTTGTGATGAATTTGGCTATTGTTATGATGAACACTAGTATGAGTAGCTAAATATTTAGTCTAGGGTTTTGATGGAACCTGTTGAAGGATGAACTTCGTGTTATGTTAATATAGTTTGCCCGGTTTAATCTCTATTTGTTCAACTACGTTCTTGTTGTAGTTAATTGATAGGATCCTCAATTAGTTGTGCCTATTTAGTATGTATTACTCGGGAGAGAGTGCATATTTAGGTAATTGTTGAACAACATGATGATAGGCTATAATTGCATATTTTAGTCGCTTATTACACTCTAATTTACTGCACTTTAATTGAGTTTGCGCTTTAATCGCTAGTGTTTTGCACTAATTGTGTGTTTTATGCCTTGTAGGTATGATTCCGAGCTATATAGATGTTATGGAATGAATTTAAGTGATTTGAAGCTTTGAAGTCTGAGTAAAAGCTCAAGGAATTAAGCCGGGATCGTGTTCGGGGGTCAAATTTGATAATTAAGTACGAACGAAGACTTGAGGAGGCATATTGCGCACTGTCTAGTAAAAGAGACATAACTCATTTCTCAGAACTCCATTTGGGCTCCACAATATAAGGTTGGAAAGCTAACTCAAAGGGCTACAACTTTCATGTTTTACATTTTTCCAAATTCCAAACGGAACAGGGTGAAAAACCGCGGTTTTGCCGCGACCGCGGCGGAACCGCGGCAGAACCGCGATAGAAGATGGTCGCGGACAGCTGAAGAATCAGAGGGCATTTTTGGCCGCGGTTCCACCGCGATCACGGCAAAATCGCGGCAGGAAGCGAAAATTTCAGGGACTAAAGTGCAAAACGTGGGATTTTAAGTCGTAAACCCTATATTAAACAAAGGAGGCCGGCCAAGAACAAGAGGAGGACATATTTTGGACACAAATTAGACCTAAGGAGGCAAGAGACACTACTTTAGGGTTAGACAACGCCCTTGGAGGCAAGAACACATTGGGAGCAAGGCAGAGAATTCTTCTACAAGTTTTTCCTTCCTCTTCCTATTTTTCATTGTTGGTTATGACTTTTAGTATTGTAGTTTTACATACTATTATGAATAGCTAATTTGTTATCTAGAGTTTTGATAGAACCTTTTTTAGGATAAATTCTTGTTATGTTTTTATATAATTGAGCCATATTTTTTCTCTATTTGTTCAACTACGTTTATATTCTGGTTGATTGAAGAGCTCTCAATTAGCTGTGCCTATTTAGTATGCATAACTCGGGAGAGAGTGCATATTTAGGTAATTGTTGAACAACACCACTCCCAGAGTATATGAGGGATCAATAACCGAGGGTTTAAAGGTGGGATAAGGGATAACGAAGCCTTGGGTGCGATCTGAAGTGAGATGTATTAAAAGCCAGCTAGCGTAACTCGGGAGAGTGCGTCTAGTAAATTGTCGTAATTACTCGGGAGAGATTTACGGTAATATGAGTGCTCATGATCGGTAGAGAATACTTAGGCGAAATTATAGAAGACATAGCGGGAATGATTCCGATAATTGGGGAAATCATAACTCTAGACCTCCTTAATCTTTTCTCTAACCCTCAGTATTGTTAGTTGTTAATTTACTATTTTAATTTGTTAGTTAAGTAGTTAAACAGAACAATCTTAATATCTATAAGTTAGGATTTGTTCAAGCTTGTCTTCTTGGTGATAGTGAACAGTTGTAGCTAAACCTTAGTTCTCTGTGGGATTCGACTCCGGACTTGTAAACCGGATTATATTTGCAGCGACCGCTTAGTCCTTTTTATAAGGCATAGTTGGGCGTGATCACAACACCACTCCCAAAGTATATGAGGGAACAATAACCGAGGGTTTAAAGGGGGGATTAGGGATAACGAAGCCTTGGGTGCGATCTAAAGTGAGCTGTATTAAAAGCCAGCTAGCGTAACTCGGGAGACTGCGTCTAGTAAATTATCGTGATTACTCGGGAGAGATTGCGGTAATAAGAGTGCTCATGATCGATAGAGACAATTAGGCAAATCTATGTGAAACATAACAGGAAGGGATTCCATCAATAGGGGAAATCATAACCTTAGATCCTTCTCTTAATTGTTTACAACTTAATCAGAGTTAGTCTTTATTTACTTAATTGCAGTCAGTTATAGTTAGTAAAAATATCCTCAATTGTTATTCAAAACGTTTGGGAAGTTGATTACGTAGAATTTAGTGAGTCTAACAAGAGTAATTGATAGGTTAATTCCTTGTGGGTTCGACTCTGGGCTAAATACTCAGATTGTATTTGCAACGTCCGCTTAGTCCTTTTTATAAAGCATAGTTGGGCGTGATCATTAGTCAACTATATAAATTGGAAAAAGAAAGAAAAATAAAAGATAAAACGAAAAGCACAATGAACAAAAATCATGTTGTGGATTGGATAAAAGATTCCTAAAGATTGAATTATTCCAAAATGCAAGAATAACATCAAAGCATCAACTCGTGGGAATATTTGAAAAGCTGAATGATAGTTAAAAGAGCAGTCCACTGAAACATACACATAAAAAGAAGTGAACAGAATCATCATAAAGAATGGTGGTTGTTTAACATTTTACAAGATATAGCATTGTTCTTAATTTTCTTGGTGGGTTGAAAATATGATATTAGGCATAGGTCATATATTAAATGCATAATCTAGGGTTGTGTAGGTCATATCTTCTTAGTTAATTTAAATTAGCAGAAAGTAGTTTCAAAAAGAATAGAGTACAACTAATTAAGACGAAGCTTAAAGGTATATTCAGACCTCTAAAGAGTAATGTCTAGCAATGATTGTGTCTCTGAGGCATGGTCAGCTTTCTTTGCTTGATCAAAATTTTTATTTCAACATTATCAACCAAAAAAAAGTGGTGGGGATCGGAATAGGGAGCATAGTCATTAAGGTATGTGGCTGACCACCCAAAAGTCCAAAGTGGAGATTTTCCTAAACCATGATTCGCGTAGGTTATTGTTTGAAAGATAGATTGTTTTTCTTTCCGCTTTATGCATTTAGTATTCAATATCCACTGCTCCAATATATACGAATTCGCTTCGCATAAGTGTTCCGTAAACATATGTGCATCAAATTTATCGATTTTATCGCACTCTTAGGTGGTTGGAAGGATGAAATTATAAAAAATAAAGAGTGTGTACCAAATTTTGCCCTTTGCTTTCATGCTTGGAGCATCATCCTTAATGGGACCATGTCCAGGTTCTTGTATCAACATGATTATGATGTCCCTCATGCTATGTACACAAATTCTAGTCTTTAAGATTTGCTTGCATTCGTGACAGCCCATCATTAGGGAAACTTCTTTTGAGTCATTGCATGCACATGCCCTTCTCATTTCATCACTATAATAAGTCATTTCTTTGATTAAACCCCAACACGACCATCCTGTCTTTGACAATTCATTTCGAAATTTTAAAATTTCGTTCCTAATTAGATATCTCACTTTAATTGAACGAAAAAGAGCTCCATTATGCTTTTACCAAAAAGAAGCTCATACCAGCGCTCTTCTTCTCTTACTTGTCTGCTAAATGATGAAAATTAAGCTTACTCCACTTTCATTACCAAAACATAGCATAAAGTCAATATAGAAACTTAGTTCTTAATGTAATGAATGATTCCAATTCAAATTAACCCACCAAAAGGGCTAATGGATAAATGCGCGACAAGGCTTGAAATACTTAGTAAGGAAAAGAGATAAAATAGAGCAAGACGTTTTACAGATATGGTCGGTCTATTTGTGCAGAATTTCCACATTACATTACATCACTAAGAAAAGATAGAACAAAGAAGTGTGAAGTTTCCAACTTTTGCAATTCAAAATGGACCTAGAATTTTCACGAGGTCTAGACTCTAGTGGCCACGAGGATATTGACTTGATAGCAATGTCTATAATGCTCTTGTTAGTGGATTTAATAGAGAACCTTTTCAAGTGGATCGAGACTGTGAGAGTCTTGTTGTTCCACACATATCCGTCAGGATCAGCCCATTACCCAAGCGTTGTGGAATTGGAGAAAGTCTATAGAAAGAGAAGGGAAAGGAACAAAGCGCAATTCAACATCAAAGACAACTTGCAGGCTGAATTGAGACCCATCCTGATGTTAAGCCCAATTAGAAATCTACAAAAGTTTGGTCCAGGAAGGCAGGCCCATACCCCGTTCTTTTAAAAATTTGCATGGCTACCCACTTCAGAACAACTTCAAACATCCGGTGTAAATGTTTGAAGTTGAACTTCAGCCATATATGCATGAACTTTAGGCGAAAATGGTTGAAGGCAAAAATGCGTAAACTTCAGCATATGAAACTTCAGACATTTTGTTCCAAAGTCTGAAATTGTTCCGAAGTGGGTAGACGTGCAAAAATTTATAAACTAGGTATAACTTAAACAGTGGCACCAAAATCGAGTATCTCGCACTTCGCCCCCGGGAATTTTGCAGATGGAACTGTCAAATAGGCAACAGGCTGCAGTTCAATTATTTCGAACTGCAGGATGACAAGTAGAGAATGAGACTATTGTTGCCAAACTCAGCCTTTCGTTGTCAACTACTTGGAAAAAAAAGAAAAAGGAAATAAAGCAAGACATAGAGCACAATCAAGTCACCAATACAAGCCAACGGGAAAATTGGAACCATCCAAATGATTTTTTCTTTGTTGCTATATTATTCAGTGCATTTTGCAAATAAATTATGCATGTATACTTTATATAGTACAATGCTTATACCTGCTCCCTATTACATACCGAATTAGTTTTTACAAAGTTTTTCTTATAATTCCTCATATTGCAGTGCCTACTTCCCAGTTCTCACCCAATAGCTAATGTAAATAGGATGTCATGTTTTGGATCACGTACAACCATAAAGGCGACTTCATGACATATATTCTCACAGAGCTCACTACAACTAGAATATGATCACATCTGGGGTCTTGTCTGAACGACATAAATCTTTCCATCCCTCACTACACCCTCGATGTCTTGAGGAGAGCCATATAGCTCCTCGATAGCATTTCCCGCACGAGCAATGTTGGACAGGATTGTCTGGCGGAAGTTACCATCAATTATCAATGGGTCGGAAGAGTAGTCAATTACAACTTCATCCTCCTCATCCATTGGTACACTGCAGGAGACCAATAAGGAAGGTGTCACAGTGATGCTATAAAAAAGTAAATTGAAGCATTTTGTTACAGATAGGACAGTTATGAAATTGAAGCATATGCAGTATATACGCCCTCTTGGGGGGAAAACTGAAGAGCTGATATCAGGAGTCTATAAAGGGTCGTGTTGTGATATATAGGGCTGCTTTAATCTTTATTGCTTGTCCTTCTGTTACATATAAGGTTGCTCTATTCTCTTTATTGCTTGTTATACGTAAGCCTTTCTCAAATGTCTGAATCTTATCCTAAGTATCGGGGTGTGCCTTGATCCTTAGTCTTGGACTGGAAGCCTGAGAATATTTGTCTTAGCTCCCAGGGAATTTTGCAACATGAAATTTTCAGAAATTTAAGACATACATCAATCTGAAAACTTCCTAAAATATTAACTTCCAAAAGTTAAAGCAGCATTATTTCATCTACCCAAAACTAAAGAAATGATAACTGAGTAACGTCTTCAACATTCACCGACTGAAACTTCCAAGAAAAGTTACCTGTCATAGAGGCCAGCACCGGCATAACCTTCCAAATCCTCACCATTGGAATCAGATCGGAAAATGATAGATCTTTTTATGAAAAGGCCAATTGGTTTGCTTGGGTAACCTAACACCTGAAAGTAATTTTAGATCCATCAGAAGATTCAGAACAAAGGCGAGAATCTCGCTCTTTCCCATTTAACTACCATCAATAGGAGCCCTTACTACATCTGCTTGGACACTAAATATCTTCTCCTCTCTCTTAAGAGTGATGAACTCAGAGGTTTGGTGGAAGGGAGGATGATAATAAAGGGGTCTACAAAAGGTAAATGTGACTCTGGGGGGAAATCAGGCACCAATACTCACTTGAGGAGAGTTGAGATCCTTTTTCTTGCAGATAAAACTCAAAGCACGGCCTGGATAAGCTCCAACAAGTGTTTCTCCAAGGCCCCTGACCACCTGTCCAGAAGAAAAGACATAAGCATCCTTTGCCCTTTACGAAAACAAACATATTCCGTGACCTGATGCTTTAATGATTTCTTTTTTATGCCTCTTGAACAAGCTAATTTCAACTAATTATATACCTTAAGAAATATGGTTACTTGTTGAGATAATGGCAGGCAGAGGAACGAAAAGTTGAGGAAGAGGACAGTTGCTAAGTGAGGACACAGTTAAGTTTTGAATGTTGAACTAAAAACCATTAGTATGACGAAAGGACAGTTGATCCGATGCTACCTCGGCATATATTTCTGAGGAGTCTCCAGAAGATGGGTTGGTTGTGTGAATGACAAATGCATAATCAGCATTAATTATTTCTTGGACAAGGACAGCCATGCACAGATAGTCATGATCCAGTTTCACCTTCCTAGTGCTGAAGTATGCTCTCTCATTCCATTTTGAAGCCCACACCTGGAGAACAGAAAAAAGGAAATTGCATATCCACCACTGAATAGAGAAGTAACGGCGAGAGGGTGTAAAATTTTGCTTCCTTTTTAAAGGAAAATGGCATCTTGAAAAGATCAAATGATACAAATGTAACAAGCAAAATCTCCCAAGGCGTCGGCATTTCAAGAAGCAACAGATATCTGAAAGCTTTGAAAATCCAGATACACCTAGCACTCCAAGAGTGAAGTCATCCTTGACAAAATCATTGACAAAAAAGAGGCTTGTACGTAAAATAATACTATCTGTCTATAGCTGGCTCCTCGTCACAGAAAGATTTGAGCAACATACTTACAGATGTTAAGGAATGCTACAGAAGGTTTACCTTTTTTATGGCCATCCATGCTTGTTCCCAACGCTTTGGACCTTCATCACCAGGCCAAGGCATGCCAGAACCCTGCATCTTCTCTTGCAGCTCGTTGATCTATAAAAACATGATGACAAGTGAGTTGGCCAAAGATGTCAATCTTCTCTGATGTAGTATATACGGATGCCCCTGGAAAAACTATCAAGGTATCTACTACACTGGTCGTGAGTTTCTATTAAAACTAATAACACGTGTGAAAGGATTGAATCAAAAGAAAAAACTTCCCTAGCTTGGGAGGATGATTATGAAAAAAGAGAATTAAAGCACCCATTAGAGAACCCAAATGTTGTCTCACCTAAAAAAAGGTTCAGTAAGTTACAATAAGGCATAATATATCATAAACAAAGAGAATAGACGAAGATACCAATTGAGCTGGCGCTGAAAGTTCTAAAACAGTTCTGCGAATTTCACCGAGAGCGCTGAACTCTCCTTCAGATAGTTTTCTCGTCAGAATTTGCAACTTGTTCACCACTCCCTGTGAATTTTTAGAAACAGTTCCATCAAATGGTATCATTCTCAGAAACACATAAAGCAACAGAGAGAAAGGCAGAGAGAGAGGGATGAGAGACCCATCTCAAACGTCACATTGTAAAGTAAAGATCCCATGATCCAGGAAACAAATTGTACAATTACCAAAAAACAATTTTCCTTTCTTTGTTGTGATAACAGAAAATGATCTTTATTTTAGATCTCTTTCCTTTTCTCTTTCATATCATCGTCATCATCACTGTCCTCCGTCTTAAAGATCCAATGACCCAGGAAAAAGATTGTACAATTACCAAAAATGATTCTATTGTCTTTGTTTTATACTTCTTTCCTTTTCTTTTTCTCTCTCTTTCTTTCTTCTCCTTCTTTTTCTTTAATAAATGAAACAAATTTGCATTTCAATCAGAAGATTCCTTGAGCAGTTCCAAATTAAGATTCCTCCTCCTCCTTAAAGATCCAAGTATCCAGGAAACAAGTTGTATGTTACCAAAAACAGTTTTATTTCCTTTCTTATGATAACAGAAAAAGTTCCCTTTTTTATTTTTTATAATCGTGGTGTCCAGTCCAGCTTGCACGCACCTCGACTAATTCAATGGGATACTTGCTACCTCCCACCACCGAGAGGTACCAGGTAACTCTACCCACCAAGACTTGGATAAAGGGGCAGAAGTCACCTAGTGGTTTGCCTTTGCTAGGATTTGAACCTCATACCTCATAGTTCTCAACCTACTTCACTGACCACTAGGCCACATCCTTGAGTGCTAACATGAAAAGATATTTACTATAGAGTTTTTAAAATCTCTTCTTCTTTTTATGGGTGTTGATGTTCCTAGAACTTAGTTCTTATTACAGTGATGGAAATAGAAGTTTGTTGAGGGAGCAAAATGTTATAGCACTGCAAGAGCAGCAATAAAAAGCAGCGCGGAGGATATTTTTAAAACAAACAAGTGGAAATATTAATGTAAACGAAGCTGATATTGTTTTTGATAAGTAGATGGAAACGAACCTGATTTATCTCGTCTGAAAGTACTTTTTCAAAGACTCCAAATGGAAGAGCCACTGAAGTAGGAATTCCCACCCAGGAAGGCACTTTTCCTTTCAGATATGCAATATTACGTGATTTAGCTCCAACCTAGATAAATCATTATCATACAAATTAGAGAATTATCACTGGAGTGTTCCCAGAATCAACGACAGCAGCTTCTATCACTTAGGTCAACAGAAAAAGAGGGGAAAACAGTTTAGTTTTCAAATCACAGTCAATATTGCAAACCTCACCATTTCACTCGTGAATTCATCAGATGATATTGCATAACGACCACCAAATTGCTTTCTCACCAACTTAAGTGTTGCTGAAGTTTCAGCTTCTACCAAGTTACTTGAACTTTGGAGCTCAATCTCTTTCACCTCACTATTAGATGCCAAAAGCAAAACCAGATAAAAAGAAAAAAGAGTGAAAACTGTTAAATTGCCACTCATATTTCTTGAACTTTAGACAGAAATGAGTTGCGCACAAAACAAAAAGTATTTCCGATGACAGACAAACTTGATTTTGGTTCATGAGTATATTCATTTTTCCCGAAACAAAATTTAGAACTTCAAGGCTACATTATAAAACCGTGTTAGGCACAAATTTTATGATTAAAACAAGCTAAAAGCTTGCTTGAGAAATTCGTGGTCAAAGAAATATTTGTTTGAAATTCCAAATAGCTAATAAGGTTTTGAGCAAGACTCTTACAAATAATTGAGTTTACCTATAGATTATGTCTGAAGGTGTAGGCTTTAAGAGCAAAATCCTTCCTTCCTTTGCTTGGAGGTCAGCCAATATATTGGGATCAAAACATGTAGCAAAGCAAACCTAACAAAAAGTTTCCTTCAATAATACATACATCATAATCTTATTCAACGCTCTAGACAATTTACAATAGAAGAAACTACCTTCCCATTTCTTGCTCGAACAGAAACATGTGAAAGAACATCTGGCATGTCTGGTGTTATCAGGGCAACAGCACCATCAGGAATTTCCTCCTCTCCTTTAACAGATTTTGCTACTAAGATGGTGGGATTCTTGTAGGTTTTATTCTGAACTGAAAGCAACTCATCCACAACAACAACATATCCAATGGCTTCAACTGGGCTGATAATCTGCCAACTGTGATAAGAGGACAAGAGTTTCTTGAGATTAGTAAGCAGTTCATAGGAGTACACATATTCTTAACATGCTATTAGCAATATCTTAGAGCATATAGAGGTATAAAAATCTAACAACCTTCCTAGATTTGCAGTTTTCCGAAGCACAGGATCGAGTCTATTAAGAAGTGAGGATAATGAAGCTGCTGATCCAGCACGTATAATTTCTTCCGTAAATATGTTCAACTGCATCCAATAGTCACAGAGATAAATTACTATGATAATTCGGTGCTGAATGTGTAAATAATGTTTTGAGTGAAAGAAAACATACAGCCCATTGGTCCACCCCAAGTGTTGATCCTAGATATTCTGCAGATGGCTGCAACAAGTGATGGTACCACTCTGCTTTGCTTGCAAGTGCAAGACGGGTTCTGTCAAGCACAGCTTTTGCAAATAAAGCCCAATGGTTGTCTCCATCCTTGGACATTGAAAGAGCTTGATTCCATCCCTTTGTAAACAAAAAGATATATCACTCAACAGAGCTTTGTAATCAAACTTTTGTGCAGAATGTAATGAAATTTTTCAATGAGCTTAATTTCTTTTTCTGCTCAAAAGAATAGCAGCTCAAACCTAATAATATTAGGTTGCTACACATTTTTTTTTATCTATCTCGAAAATATACTTGAGAACCAGTGCATCCAGTGAATCGAACAACAGTAGCACACTAAACAAGTTATAATTACCTTCAAGCAATAAACTAGATCTTCATTATCGTCCACTGAGAGCGCGAGATTTTCAAGAACGAGGGAGATGAAGTACATGATTTTCTGTGAAAAAAGTAACATGGCGATGAAGAATACAAATCTGAGCTTTGAAATAAATTAAACACATTTAGACAAAGACACTTGATTCAAAGACTGAGAAACATCTAAGATAACATACCTCAGGATTAGCATTATTCAATTCTTCATATCCCCTTTCTACTGCTGTCCTAACTGTAGAATCAAGGGCTATGTCCAAAAACAACAGATCCTTTAGACGGTTGTTTGGTTTGAAAAGCAAAGGCCTAAGCTCCTCACGAGCCTCTAGCAATCCCTACGCACACAAGAATTTCAGAGAGAGACAAAAGTTAGTGAGACGTATTATGTATTAAGCAAACGAAAAAGGATACAAGAAAGTTGGAGTTACCTCAAGAAGAGCTTCCACATTTTTATCTTCCACGTGGTCTAAGACAAAATGGAGGAGATCCTATTTGTAGAATTGATTTTACACAGATCAGTTCTAGAATTACACAAATAGGGTGCAGCTTCACAAGTACTACCTGAAAGCCAGATGGCAAGCCTGATACAGGATTTATCTGGACTCCAACCATAAAGCCTTCTCCCTGATGACAACCAAGCAATATCTAAGACGAAAGTTGCGAAGTAGAATGACTAAGCTTCATATAGACACCATTACCTCAGTTCTGTAGCCCATGCAGTTTGCAATAGCAGACTCAAGATCTGCACCTGAATGAACAGCCTGCAAATGGCTCACCATTAAACTGAGGTCTTCAAGTTATATAGAAATGATCTTAGGAGGTAACACCTAAGTCATCTCAAATTAAAGGGACACAACTGAGAACACGTTTTTAAGTAACATTCTCCCAGTACACAAGTATCCTCAAGATAAAGAGAATTACACCTCTTTAGGAACAATTAGTTTCTATGTCAGCTTGATTTGTTCAGTACTTAATTAATTCTTTCCTATCAAAACATATATTGTTCTGACGTTACATCATTAGATTATTACTTCAAATAACAGTCTGAAGTCCCATAATAGTTTAACATAAGCAGGCATAGATGGGCATATTCACATAGTCTAAAAGGACAGAGATAAACCTCAACCCTAGCAATACTAGTCAGACAGATACGTTGAAGTGGCACAAAAAGGATACAACTATAAACTGTCAGTGTCTAATACCTAATTTATGACTGGATTCACATATATGCAAAAAGGACAAATTAAAGAAAAGAAGAAGGGCAACAACATCCAGTTATCAGAACTCTCAAACAAGGCATCAGCCACTTCATAGATACAAACAAGATGAAGAGAAGAAAGCCAAGAAAAGGGATACTGTTATCAACCTTCAGTGTTCTCATATAGTGACCTAAATCACGCAAAAGACCCTCCTTTTGATCTCTTCTAAAATTTGGTTCAGAATGGATAGCACGGTCATAACTCAAAAGACGCTCTTTGTTTATTCCGTTCTCATTCAGGGTTTTCCAATAAACACCAATATCAAAGTCACTCTTGATATAGTCAATCAATGCCTGCAAAAAGAGTACATTATTAAACTACTTCTGAGCAAAAAGTTTTCATCAATTTTCGCTTTGCATCTCAATACCTGACAGATCACAACATCATCAGGACTAGTGTTGTTATGCAGCTTCTGATGCCATTCTTCCATCATGCCACCCTTGCAGTCATTTTTCCTCTGAAAGTAGAAAAGTTCTCTTATCGACGTGTCCTTCACTAAAGGGAAACTAGATACCCTCCCCATTATCAACGAAAAGGCCAGAGGAAAGATGAAAATATATATGAACCTGGATGACCAAAATTTCATCCCTAATTCGCTGTCCTACGTCTCCTTCACCTCCACGTCCAACAGTTGACATAATCATCCGCAAAATTTCACGGTACTGAGGGTGATTGGTGAAAGCATTCTGCAACAAGTCTGTAAGCCTGTCCTGAGCTTTACTTATTTCACTGTAACAACAAAGACATAAGGAAAAGTCAAATTGGATGCTTGGCACTTACAGCAAAATGAATCAGCAACTTGTCTGAATACAAAGAACAAGATTAATGAGAAAATTTGAGACTCATACTTAAATTATACGTTGGTATTATAATGGAGGATAAGAACCTAAGTTCGAGGATAAAAAAAGTACATAAAGTTGTAGATATAAGAAAGATGTACCGTGGTTTGACGTTATAGTTTTTGTTCCAGATCAGCTGCCTTGTAGCCATGAACCTCATCCACACAAGAATTCCAGCAAAACCAAGTTCACCAGCACCAGTGGCTTCTTCTATCAAGTCACCTGCAATATTAAACCTGTTGAAAGTAAAAAATGACATGAGGTTAAAACTCAGCACAACAGTTGATGACCAAACCAGCAATCATGCATGAAAAAAAAAACCAGCCAACGCAGGCTGCCAAGTTACAAACTGATTTTTTTAATTTTTTTGATAACAGTGTGGTGTCCCGGCCAGCTTGCGCACACCTTGACTAAATCCACTGGGTACCTGCTACCTCCCCCCATAACAAGTACCAGGTAGCCAGTACTGGGTCCTATAATATGCAAAAAAGGATAAATATGTTCACAAAATATCGTCAGGAAATGCCAAAGTGAAAACATTCAGTGGACACCTGTCTTTAAAAGTAAAGCAAGAGTATAGACAAACATATGAAAGCTCTGTATCCATTCGCTCTTTTCAGGTTCCAGTATCAAGAGGATTCATCATAACTAAACTATTTTTACCCTAGTCGTTCATCTATTACAACCCCACTCATTCATCTGGATTGAATACCAGAAATTCCCAATACTATGATAAAAAGGTTAAGAGCTTGAAATTGAAACACAGAAAAAAGTAAAGAGCCTCAAGTCAGAGATGGAAGCCAAAAAGAGATCTGCTAACCGGTGCATAAATGACTTCTGAGCCTCACTTTCCATATCTGCTATTTTATCCAGTAAAGATTTTGCAGTTCCACTGCCATCCCCAGCAGCCTAATGGGAAAAATTGAGATAATCCATTTCAAAAACAATGAAACAGATAACCAAGAAAATACCAAAACGTCAAATCCAACTTGTATAACAAGTAACATTTGAAGATATTAGGAAGAAAAGAGACCTTGAGAGCTGGTTTAGATGCAGAACCAAAGTCAACATAGAAGTCCGACCCTTGGTTTTTAATCCATCTTCCACCAGATAAAAGAACAAATGGCATCCCCACGAAGTTGTCATCTTCAATTACTATATCCAAAGATTGGACCTGAAAAATTGATTCCGTTGAATGAACTATATAATTAGCCTGCGGTCGGCTAGTTTATATCATCTAAGGAATTTATTTGGTATACCATAGAAGTTATAACATCAGAAGAACTGGCTGAAATAGGGATTTCCAAACCCTTGTCTAATATACTGGATCCAGGTGACGTATTCGAAGGTGGTGCCTGGAAATGTAATTGATTACACAATATTGGCAATGAACAAAAAGGTTTTATTTCTCTTTCTTTTCCTTTTTGTATCTTTAATACAATCAGTTATAGGAGCTATTCGTTTCACACACCTTAGAAGTTAGACCATCAGAAGAACAGGCTGAAAAAGGTGTTTCAGCAGCCTTGTCTAAAATAACTGACGCAGGAGGCAATATGCTTGAAGGTGGTGCCTGAAAATGTAAATGGTCACAGGTTACATAATATTGGTAGGGCATCGGAAGGTTTTACATCTTGCTTCTTTTCTTTTTTTCATTGCAAAATGTGTAAAATTTTGTTGATTCTTACCATCCACTCTCCAGGACTTTTGGATAATGCCCAGTGAAGAGTAATTGGCTGATTTACGTCTGTAGCTAGATGTACTTTTATCTTCCCAGAGGACTTTGTTACCAGTACCTTAAAAGGTAGAGACAATGGAAGATTTCAGAATGTGCATTCAAACGTAGCTTTTGTGGTTACAGTCCATAATAAGTTAGCACTCACCAGTAGCTCCCCATCATCAATATTAAATATCTTTTTATTTACGACTGGATCATCAACCTGCTCCTCCTTTTCCTTGGCATAAAGCTTAATTTTAGATAAGGCTGGTGGTTCTTCCAAGACCTTTTGTACTTGTACTGCAGGACTGGAAGGATACTTATTAATAAGCTGCCCAAAGTCTCTCTTCTTTTTTTGGATTCTTTCAGCGGTAGAATAACTTTTTTTCAGGTGCTTGGCCACCTTAGTTTTTATCTCCCCTTTTGTAATCTTTTTCCGCAACTCATCAAGGGTAATGCCTTTCTCGAGCTCAAGTTGCAATTCTCTTCTTGATTCTTCCAGTTCTTCCTGTTAATAAAACAGTACTTGATCAAACTTTCACATCAATAGAAGAAAGCATACCTAGATTTTATGCGCCGGAAGATGTACACAGACTACATAAACTGTATAAAGGGTTCAGAATTTACAATTTGCTTTTCTGGAGGATAGTTCGGCTTTCCTGCTTTCTCCCACCTAATGTAAGCTTGTATTTGAGCAAGGTCATCGGGTATATCACTCTTTGTTACAGGAAGAGGCTCTTCTTTGCTTTTACCTTTATCATTAGTTTTTGTTAGCCTGGCTCGAATATCCTGTATGGAAGCACCACGAGCTATTTCCTCCTGTAGCTCAGTTCGAGAAGCCTCGTATTCCTCCTGAAATGCACAACAATAGTATCAGTAACTAAGTAAACAGCAAAAATGTCTAACAACAGTGGGTTAGGATATAGGATATCTCAAATAAAGAAAGAAATATATGAGTACCAGCAACATGACTAGAATTTAGAGCTTGAAAAGCATACAGTTGAGAACGAACAAACATAACATCCCTTTAAGCACAACTGAGTGTTTCTCCTAATTACTGTATATCAACCATCATTGTCTTGATTAGGTAAGTGTTGTTTGATGCACAAATGAGAGAGCACTTGGGGAGGGAGGGGGGGGGGGGGGGGGGTTCTTAGTTGCTAT